>NC_083412.1:88411929-88729198 GCF_020745735.1 Hemiscyllium ocellatum
CGAGGGGGTAGAGAGATCATATCAGATAACCAAATGCTGTCTGAGTTTTAGTTTTCCATCTGATTAGTTGAAGCAATATGATGCTACAGAGACATTCAAATCTGTCAAAGATACTGCAGGGAGATAAGGTCAGCAAGACCCAAAGGAAATTGCAAGATGACATTGATAAGACAACAGAGTAGACACAAACTTTGACAGATGAATTTGTGAGCAGATTTTTATTTTATTCACTTGTGAAAAACTGGTATATTCCAGTGAAGTCAAGTAATATTTAAGTGAGATGAAAAATATGTTTTATATTATCAACAGTAGGTTAGCAAGGATTCTAGGTAATCAAAGATGGAGAACAGGAAGAAATTGTGGCTTTAAGAGCTACTTCTTTTTTGAGGTATTTTCAGCGTTAGAGCTGATTTCCTCAAATATTGGAAGTAGTAATTGCTGTTTTATAAGCTGATGCATTGTTTTGAAATTTTGGGGAAAAAATCAAAACAACGGCACTTTAAAAAGGAGCAAGAGCGACAAAGGCAGTGTGGATGCTGGTACAATTACAACATTTAAAAGGCATTTGGATGGGTATATGCATAGGAATTGTTTGAAGGGATGTGGACCAAATGCTAGTAAATGGGACTCACTTTATTTAGGATATTTGGTTGGCATGGACAGGTTGGACCAAAGGGTGTGTTTCCATGCTGTACATCTCTATGACTCTATTTACCTCAATGGAGTAAATATTATGGAGGTAAGGGGGTAGGGGCCTCAGCTGTTTACCAACAAGAGCTACTTTTCATGAAAATACACTACACCTCTTGGTCCATTCTGACACTTGCCAGGCCGATACTGGGCCTCACACACCACAAGTACCATAGCGTCACAGTCATATAGCATGGAAACAGACTCTTCCGTCCAACCAGTCCATGCCAACCATGTTCCCAAAGTAAACTTGTCCCATTTGCCTGTGTTTGGCCCTTATCCCTCCATATCTTTCCTAAGCACATACTTATGCAAGACTTTTGTGATCAGCATGATGACTCAGTGGTTGGCACTGCTGCCTCAAAGTGTCAGGGACCCGAGTTTGGTTCCCTCCTTGGGTGACTATCTGTGTGGAGTTTGCACATTCTCCTGAAGTCTGCGTGGGTTTCCTCTGGGTGCTACAGTTTCCTCCCACTGTCCAAAGTTGTGCAGGTCAGGTGAATTGGTCATGTTAAATCACCCATTGTGTTAGGTGCATTAGTCAGGGGTAAATGTAGGGGAATGGGTCTGGGTGGGTTACTCTTTAGAGGGTCGGTGTGGACTTGTTGGGCCAAATGGCCTGTTTCCATACTGTAAGGGATCTCAACTTTTAAATGTTGTAACTGTACCTGAATCCATCATTTCCACACAGTTCACTCCACACACGAACCATTCTCTATGTAAAAAAGTTTCCCCTCATGTCCTCTTCAAATCTTTCTCCTCTCACCCTAAAAATATGCCCCCAAGTTTTGTGCTCCCCCTCCTTAGGGAAAAATATCCTGTCTGTTCACCTTATCTATGCCCCTCATGATTTTATAAATCTCTATAAGGTCACCCCTCAACCTCCTACATCCCATTCTATGAAGCTCTCTCTATAACTCAGACCCTCCATTCCCAGCAACATCAGCCTCACTCTGAACACAGTGCTTGGGAACATAATTTTAAAAAGAGTGCAGAGAATAAGGAAAGGTTTCATTCTGAACACAGTGTTCAGGGAGTAAGCAAATTAATAAAGAATGTCAAGAGCAAGGACCAGTTTCATTCTGAACATAATGTGAAGAAAGGTTGAGTGTGAAAGAAATCCAAGAGGGAGACAGAAAATCTGTATGTTATTTTGACTGGAGAGTAGCTGCTTTTATGCACTGAGTCTAAATAGCTTTAAACTAAAAGGAACATATAATTTATAACGAAGTAGCAACTTAGATTTCAGAAAGGAACACTGGCAAAAGAGAGGTAAAATTAAATCAAGTCAAAATAAAACAAGACAATAAAGTAAAGCAAAAAAACTAAAATGAAGTTACAAATAAGTTTTTAGAGTAATATTCATTCTGAAGGTAACAGTTACAGGATATCAAGTCAGCAGGAGCAAGTGACATCTACCTTCTGAAGTATATGTGAAATTATGGACATTCAGACAAACACACCAGAAAAAAATGTCACCAGCTGCATAAGATTGAGCTCTGGTCTTTGCACTGGGGCTGGAGCCCCTGATGTATTCCGCGAGGCAGAGGACTATGTGAGTAGCAAATACTGACAAATGTTCAAACACAGTGGATTCGTACACACATGGAGGGTGTGATGACAACTTAGCAGACTCAAAAAAACACATTAGGTAAGCTAGAAGGCACCACAAAATGTCCATGACAGGTAGAATTAAAGAGAATCCCAACGTATTTTATATGCATATTTGGACAAGAGGCCAATAGGAAAAAGATGGTTCCATTCAAAAACTAAGGAGGGAATTTATGCTGGGAGCCAGAGGAAGTGGGTGAGGGAGACACAGGCGAAGTCCCAGAAGATTGGAGAATAATCAATGTTGTTCCCTTGTTTAAGAAGGGCAAAATGGGTAATTCGTGGGCCTTAGATCCATGGAAGGGAAATTATTGGACTTTTAAGGATAGAGTTTACTTTCTTTTGGAAAAGAATGGACTTATTAAGGGTCGTCAGCATGGCTTTGTGCTGGGAAGGTCCTTTCCTACAAACATGAGGGTAGGGCAGTGGATATTGCCTGCATGGATTTCACTAAAGCATTTGACAAGGTCCCTCATGGTAGGCTTGTCCAGAAAATTAAGTCTTGTGGGATCCATGGTAACCTGGTAAATTGGATACAAAATTGGTTTGGTCATGGAAGACAGAGAGTAGTTGTGGAGGGGCGTTTTTCTGACTGAAAGCCTGTGACAAGTGGTGTTTCACAAAGATCTGCACTGGGACCCTTGCTGCTTGTAATATATATAAATGACTTAGATAATAATATAGGTCGCCTGATTAGTAAGTTTGCAGACAACATGAAAATTGATGGAGTTGTGGATCATGTGGAAAATTATCAAAGGGCACAGGGTAAAAATCAGTTGGAAATTTGGTTGAAAAAATGGCAGATGAATTTTAATCTTGACAAGTGTGAGGCGATGCATTTTGAAAGGTAAAATGAAAGAGGAAAGTGTAAGGTTAATGGAAGGGCTCTTAGGAGCATAGATATACAGAGGAATCTTGCAGTCCAAGTCCATTGTTCCCTGAAAGTGGCAACACAAGTTGATAGGGTGATAAAGAAGTCACATGGCATGCTTGCCTTCATCATCAGGGCACTGAGTACAAAAATGAGCATGTCATGTTGCAGCTATATAAGACTTAGGTTCAGCCATTTGGAGTATTACGTGCAGTTCTGGTCCCCACACTATAGAAAGGTTGTGGAGACTTTGTACTGGGTGCAAAAGAGGTTTACCAGGATGTTGCCTGGATTGGAGTGGATTAGTTACAAGGAGAAGCTGGACAAACTTAGATTGTTTATGCTGGAAGTCGGAAAGTGAGAGATGCCCCAACAATAGTATATAAAATTATGAGAGGCATGGATTAGGTGGATAGTCAGATTCTTTTTTTCTTATGGTGGAAATGTCAAACACTGGTGGCATGGGTTTAGGGTGAGAGTGAAAAAGTTTAAGAGTGATGTGCGAGGAATTTTTTTTTACACAAAGGGATGTTGGTGCCTAAAATGCACTGCTAGGGGAGGTGGTAGGAGCAGATACAATAACAACAATTAAAAGGTATTTAGACAGATACATAAATAAGCATGGAATACAGCCAAGTACGGAACAGAGAGAAATGGACCATGTGCAGGCAGATGGAATCAGTTTGGAATGGAATCATGGTCAGCAAAGACATAGTGGGCTGAAAGGCCTATTCCTATGCTGTACTGTTCCATCTTTATGTTCTTAACCATGGCTGACAAAGGAAGTCAAGGATTGTATAAGATTAAAAGAAAAAGCTTATCAAGTGGCCAGGAATAGGAATGAACTTGAGGATTAGGAAATGTTTGGAATACATCAAAGAAAGTCCACAAAACTGATAATGGAAGGGAGAATACGATTTGCATGCAATCTAGCATCAAACAAATATATAAAATTCAACTGTATAAGCTTCCACAAGTGTGTCACAAGAAAACATTTGTCTAACATGAATGTGAGTCCATTGAACGCAAAGTCCAGAGAATTTACAATGGGAAATAGAGCAAGGACAGAGAAGATAAATAATTATTTTGTATTTGCATTTTCTGAGGAAGAGGCAAGAATTAGAGATCCAAGTGATGGGGGAGAATGAGTTGAAGGAAATTAGTATTAACAAAAAGGTAGTACTGAAGAAATTAATGGGCTTGAAAGTTGATGCGTCCCTTGGATCCATTAGCCTAAATCTTAGAAGCATTTGTTACAGAGATTGTCAATGCGTCTAATCAGCTTCCAGAATTCTCGACATTCTGGAGTGAGTGTATCCACTGTTTTGATTCATTCCTCAAAACTGCTTCAGGGCACCCAGGTGGTTTTGTTAGCTTCATACTTTATGGGTAGTGCCTTGGCATTCACAAAGCATTTGACTGTCTTACCAGAAAAATGGGCAATCTGTTGATGCTATCAATATTGGTGCAGACCATAGCAGTGGCATGTTCCTTGCTTCACTTTCCAAAGTTACATTTTTCATCTTTGAATATTAGAGATAGTTGAGCCAAGGGGTGGCACGGTGGCTCAGTGGTTAACACTGCTGCCTCAAAGCACCAGGGGCCTGGGTTCGATTCCCACCTTGGGCAACTGTCTGTGTGGAGTTTACACATTCTCCCCATGACTGTACAGTGCAAATGTGAGCAGGTCAGGTGAATTGGCCATGCTAGATTGCCCATAGTGTCAGGAGTAAATGTGGGGGAATGGGTCTGGGTAGGTTACTCTTCAAAGGGTTGGTGTGGACTTATTGGGCCAAATGGCCTGTTTCCATACTGCAGAGAATCTAATTTAATCAAATAGCAATTAAAGTCCATTTGCCATGGTTTAACTCCATTCTGAGGAGTTAGTGCAGTCATAACCTGAGCATTCATGTGTTTGGCAAATCCAATTTTAACCATCTGGACGTTTGGCTTCAGAGACATTTTTCTGTTGGGTTTCTTTTCCTGCCAGTGAAATGGCTAATGATTGCACACAGCTGGAGCTTTGAGTTATCCGAATCTGAATCACAGTGAGTTCACTGTATTAAAAGTAGCACCTGAAATGGCTAAAACCATTAAAACATTCATGGAACAGCACATTTATGAAGAGGTGTCTGGAATGGAAAGTCAAGATGGGATCTATTCAAGAGTTTGCTGAGACTACAATTGTGTAGACTACAGTGTATGTAGTTTTGGGGTCTACTCTGCCAGAACAGTAGATATATAGTACATTTGGTTTCTATACTCTAAAAATTCAAATTATGAAAAAGACAATCAAAAAAGTAAAAATCAAATAAGGAATTGAGAAGAAATGCCTTTTCTCATAGAGAAAGACGACTTTGTTACCACAGGAATGGTTGGTATTTTCATTAGATGCATTTAGAGAGGTGGAATATAGGGCCACAGGCAATAAGATATAGGAGCAAATTAGGCTATTCAGCCCATCAGGTCTGTTCCACTATTCAATCATGGCTGATATGTTTCTCAACCCCATTCTCCCTGTAACCTTTGCTCAGAAACGTTTCCATCTCTGTCTTAAAGACACTCAATAACTTGGCCTTCACAGCCTTCTGTGGTAATGCGTTCCACAGATTAACCACCCTCTAGCTGAAGAAATTTCTCCTCATTTCAGTTCTAAAGGGTCATCCCCTCACTCTGAGGCTGCATCCTTGGGTCCTAGTCTCTCCTACTAGTGGAAACATCTTCTCCAGGCCTCTCAGCAGTCTGTAAGTTTCAATTATCCTTCTATACTCCATCAAGTACAAACCCAGAGTTTTCAACCACTCCTCCTATGACAAACCCTACATCTCAGAATCATTGTTGTAAACCTCCTCTGTACCCCCTCCAAGGCCAGCACAGCCTTCCTCACACACAGGGCCAAAAACTTCTCACAGTGCTCCAAATGCAATCTGACAAAGTACATGCAACAAGTCTCCGTCTGATAATGAAGTGATCTACAAATAAGGGACATTGATCTCCCATTAAGCTTAAGAGATTTAGGACTGATAGTTATACGGACTTTACCAATGCTGTTAACAGCAGAGAGCCCCTTAAAAAAAATAAGAATAAGGAAGATGGGTGACAGAAGGATTGAAGGATAAAAGGATATTATAAAAAAGCAATTTGCTGCAGATGCTAGAAATCTGCAACAAACAAAAAGTGCTGGAGAAACTCAGCAGGTCTGACGGCATCTGTGCTAACATTTTGAGTTTGTAATGACTCTTGGAGTTGCAGAGTATTACAGCACAGAATTGGCCCTTCAGCCCATCAGGTCCAAACCAACCTATTTATGCTATCCCACTTGTCAGCACTAGGCCTGTAGCATTAAATGTTCTGACATTTCAAGTGCTCATTCAAGGCCATGTCTACCCTCCCAGGCAGTTCATTCCAGATCCTCACCAACCTCTGGGTGAAAAGCTTTCTCTTCAATTCCCCTCTAAACCTTCTACCTTTCACCTTAAAATTGTACCCCCTTGTTATTGATCCTTCGATTAGAGGAACAATTGCTTTCTCTTCATGCCAGCTATGCTCCTCTGTCAGGCCATCCCTCAACCCTTCCTGCTCGAAAAAAAAACAACCACAGAGTATCCAGCTTGTTTTTGTAGCTAAGATGCTTATTCCTCAGCAACATCCTTTGGATCTCCTCTGCCACCCACCCAGTGCAATTCTGCAGAAGAATCTCACTAGACCCGAAACATGAACACTGTTCCTCTCTCCACAAATGTGTCATATCCGCTGAATTTCAAAAGGTTATGACACCAGAGACACATCATTCTGATTTACTTCTTCTCCAAGGTGCCTGTAGGATGGGTATTGGTCCTTTGCATCCATTAAGCAATTAAAAAACAATTGTTGAGAACTAAAAAAAGGGTTGAAATTGAAATGAGAATTGGGGAAAATGTATTTGAATCAATATCATCTGTTTTAGCCGATCAAGCAAAGTTGACATTCATCACCAAGGGTTGAATCTTAGCAATTTAAGTGTCATTTTTAGAAAGTGTCATGAAGGGTTTCTCTCCATGAGCCCTTGCAGGTTTTCACACAACAAATTCCCAAACTTATTTCCTTACCTATACACACCACCTCCATTTTGGCACCCCATTTGTCATATTCTCCCACTTGCCACAGGGGATTATATTGGCCACTGCATGGATCTCCAGGCACCCCCTAGTGCCAACGCCATCTTTAAAGGACAGCTGTGCACCCAATCAAGCACAGAGACTACACATCTGCCTTGCACGATTCCAGTCAATTATCCCAGACACATCGGCCAGGGGCAACTTGTCACCCTGCTTTCCTTATCGGGACCTGGAGGCTCTGGGGATTTGGGATGATATGCAGTATACATGACCTGAGTTGTTGATCAGGGCTGGAGCAGCAAATGCTGAGAGGAACAAAGAACAACAAAAAACAAAGAAAATTACAACATATGAACAGGCCCTTTGGACCTCTAAGCCTGTGCTGATCCAGATCCTCTATCTAAACTTGCTGACTATTTCCCAAGGCTCTGTATCCCTCTGATCCCTGACCATTCATGTATCTGTCTAGATATATCTTAAATGACGCGATCGTGCCTACCTCTACCACCTCTACTGGCTCTGTGTTCCAGGCACCCACCACCCTTTGCATAAAGAATTTTCCATGTATATATTCCTTAAACTTTTCCCCTCTCACCTTAAACGCATGACCCGTAGTAACTGAGTCACCCACTCTGGAAAAAACTTCTTGCTATCCACCCTGTCTATACCTCTCATGTTTCTGTAGACCTCAATCAGACCCCCCTCAACTTCTGTCTTTGTAATGAAAATAATCCTAATCTACTAAACCTGTCTTCATAGCTAGCACCCTCCATACCAGGCAACATTCTGGTGAACTTCCTCTGCATCCTCTCCAAAGCATCCACATCCTTTTGGTAATGTGGGGACCAGAACTGTGTGCAGTATTCCAAATGTGGCCAAACTAAAGTCCTTTACAACTGAAACATGACCTGCCAACTCTTGTATTCAATACCCATTCAATGAAGGAAAGCATGCCACATGCCTTCTTGACTACTCTATTGACCTGCGTTACCACCTTCAGGGTATAATGGACTTGAACATCCAGATCTCTCTGAACATCAATTTTCCCCAGGGCTTTTCTACTTACTGTATAGTTTGCTCTTGAATTGGATCTTCCAAAATGCATTACCTCGCTTTTTCCCAGATTGAACTCCATCTGCCATTTCGCTGCCCAACTCTCCAATCTATCTATATTCTGCTGCATTCTCTGACAGTCACCTTCATTATCTGCTACTCCACCAGTCTTAGTGTCATCTGCAAACTTGCAAATCAGACCACCTATACCTTCCTCCAGATCATTTATGTATATCACAAACAACAATGGTCCCAGCACGGATCCCTGTGGAACACCACTGGTCACAGGTCTCCATTTTGAGAAACTCCCTTCCACTACTACCCTCTGTCTCCTGCTGCCAGCTAGTTCTCTATCCATCTAGCTAATACAACCTGGACCCCATGCAACTTCACTTTCTCCATCAGCCTACTATGGGGAACCTTATCAAAGTCCTTACTGAAGTCCATGTTCCCTCATCAAACAACTTTGTCACTTCAGACAGGAATTCATCAGGTTTTTGCTCTGACTCTCGTGTATAGGATTATCACCTTCTGGTTTCTCTCTGGAGGGTGGAAGAATGTAAAACCAAATCTCAATGAGGTGAGATGTAAGCATAATGAGGATGTTGATGCATGCAACAAAGCCACCCACCAGCAAGAATCTCATTATCTCACTGTTGAACATTTGGTTCAGAAACAAGACTTACTGCTCTTGACATCATGAAGCTGTGCTTGCTGGCCATATCACGCAATTCTCCCAAAAATCTCAATGTCATTGGCGTTTAGGAACTTGGAACATGTGTTTTGTTTGTTTGGCAAAGAAGTCAAGCAAACATTGAACATGTCATAATATTGCTGAGTCAGACTGTAAAGGTCTCTGACTGGAAAATTACATCAATATATGACCCATCGGAAGGAAGAGTTGTGACAAAAGGATGGATCATTTTCTCATATATAAATTCATCCTGAGAAATAAGAACGCCAAAATGAGCCGCTATGACGTTCTTCAGTAGTTTTATGAATTTGAATCGATGCATCAAGCAAAGCTGCTTGTTGCGACTTCTAATTTCTTATTTGAATGTGTTTGGATAAAGGGCGATGAGCTCCAGATGGCTAGCAACATATAATGGGGATGCTTTTCAATTAATTCTGTAGACTTACAGCTATAATTTCTCCAAGACAGTAACACAACACATCTGGCTACAGAAGTGTGCTTCCTGGTTGACATTCTGTGAAAGAAACTTTGAAAAACAGAAAATTCCCCTAGTACTAAAGTAGAAAACCATTAAGAATACTTCTCATACTTAGATTGTTATGGTCAGTTATTGATGAAAATTACATGGTGGTAAATTTTGCCTGGTGCTGAAAATGTGTTGCTGGAAAAGTGCAGCAGGTCAGGCAGCATCCAAGGAGCAGGAGAATCGACATTTCGGGCATGAGCCCTTCTTCGGGAGCCCTCCTGAAGAAGGGCTCATGCCCGAAATGTCGATTCTCCTGTTCCTTGGATGCTGCCTGACCCGCTGCGCTTTTCCAGCAACACATGTTCAGCTCTGATCTCCAACATCTGCAGTCCTCACTTTCCCCTCGAAAAGTTTGCCTGGTGCCAAGTTATGTCATACAGGGAACATGAGTGCCAACTCCATGCGTCAGTTCATGGCTGACGCATTTTACTGTTCATTAATCACAAGAATTAAGGTTGATGAACCCGGCTTCTCAACATGAACTTCCATTGCGCAAATCAGAGTACAGGGAGCATTGCAATGTCTGTCATTCAGTGTAGCACTGATGCTCAGATGCTTTAGACCAAGTGGAGGGACACAGGGAAAACACTTGTTTTTTATTTATTGATTTGTTGGATGTGAGCATCAGTGGTTGGCCAGCATTTATTGCCCATCCCTAGTTGCCCTTGAGCTGCCTTCTTGTACCGCTACAGTCCACTTGTTGTGGGATGACTCACAATGCCATTAGGGAGGGAATTCCAGGAATCTGACCAGTGACAGTGAAGGAACGATGATATATTTCAAAGTCAGGATGGTGAGTGACTTGCAGGGGAGCTTAAAGGTGGTGGAGTTCCCATTTTTCTGCTGCCCTTGTCCTTCTAGAAGGAAGTGCAGACAGAAATATTATCAGTCATCCATTGTCGTAGATATATTAGGACGAATCAGCCATTTCAAGCCAATTTAACTCAATGGGTAGTTTTTTTATTAAATTTAACACAAAACACTGAATGTACATACTTGTGAAAACAAGTAAGCAGGCATTCCAGGGTGAAGCTGAAGAGTTAGGCAATCAGTGGAGCTGCCTTTCAGTTCAGATAAACATTAAAAATCTAATGGCCTGTATTGTTCCCAAAGCCTTATCATTGCTTGCAAAAAGTTTGCAACATTTGTATATGTAACAGCATTCCTACATTCAAAAGCAATTCGCTATGTATGAAATAGTTATTGCAAATATAATATTAACATATTGATGTGGAGATCTGCTGTAACATGAGTCATAGATGCATTAAGTGAAACAGTGCTATAATCATTCTGCATTATTATTGGACTGTCTTAATTTGAAAGCTCCTATTTTCTTCTACATTTAATGAGCAAAACTAGGATTCAAATAAAGATTTACCTCTTTTGGAAGCCATTAGACAGCAGGACATAAGTAAATTCATGGTATGTTGAACTATGTTATAATGGACATTCTCCATATAAATTTAAAAATCACACAACACCAGGTTATAGTCCAACAGGTTTAATTGGAAGCACACTAGCTTTCAATTAAACCTGTTAGATTATAACCTGGTGTTGTGTGATTTTTAACTTGGTACACCCCAGTCCAACACCGGCATGTCCAAATCATTCTCCATATATATTTTGAAACATTGGAAGAAAAGGTATTCACAGGGCTATGGTGAAAGGACAGGATTAAGGGATTAACTGAGTTGCATCTGCGGAGAGTTGGCATGTATATATGATGGACTGAATGGCTTCCTTCTGTGTACTGTGATCCTATGGTTCCTTAGGTGCTTTACGATGTTTCCAAAAGACAAAATATAGCATTAATTTTAATGCAAGTACTTATTTGCACCCCATGTAATAACCGTGCCTGTAACTAATTTGGCCTGGATGCATAACTAAATTTGCTGCTGGCAGAGCAGTTAGATCAGGGCGCAAGCGAGCAATACTGCAGATATTTAGCCTAAAATTAAAATGTTTAGATTGTTAACCAGGGAGCAAAGGAAAACAGCTGTAGGACTGACAATAACTAGAAATGTAAAAGAGCTGCACTTTAATTTGGAAAGTAACGGAAAATTCCATAAAGAATGTTTAACATTGCAATGTTTAAACATTCAACCAACACTTAAAATAATTTAGAATTAAACAGGGCTTTCTTGCCCCTATATAGATGTGTAAACCCTGTACCAACATTTACTGAAAGCATTATAAACTATTTCAAATTGTATATATCTTATTGTTTCAGTTTATATAGTTCTCCACCCTTTGCTTCTCAGTGTAGTTCCACCTTTACTGCTTTTATTGGAACTTTGGAATATTGGTGCATCAATACATGAAATTCCTCTGTTTGCTTTTTAATTGAAGGTTCACCCATTTAAAATGAATTCATCAACATTGTTTAAATAAGAGCTAAATGACCTTCATATAAATAGGTTACAAATTCAGCTGCTAACACCCAAAGAGGTTAATTTGAAGGCTTAATCTCCTCTATTACATCTGCCACACTTGAATTGGAAAATTAGACAGAGGTACAAGTTGGTTATCCAATCCCCTGGGCTGGTCTCAGTTGCCTGAGGGGTCAGAGAGAAGTTTTTATTCTGAGTTATTTTTCTCCCTAATTAGCTACAAGTTTTTCTCTGTTTGTTTGCCTAATATGGAAGATTGGGTGACTGTGGGGTTGAGGAGGGAGGCTTATCATGATGTTCTTGCCATCTTGAGTGTGGGACAGAATTGATGCATCAACTAGTATTTCCTTTCCCTCATTTTGACATGTTGGTAACTTGCTATCTCTCCAACATTCTTGTCCTGAATTCCACACTGACACTGAAAACATCTCACATTTGTAGTTCCTGTGCACTTTCCAATTGCTCACAACACCAATATGAAACCATATTACTCCCCTAACAAGGCTCAAGCAAGTAGCAGAATTAATTTCCGTGCCCATCCAAGCCTTCTGTCCAAATAGAAATGCACCATGTTACAAGATAGCTGTACTTGACTTTGAAGTGTGCCTTCTCACACCGAAAACATCTCAAAATACTTCCTGTAATGAATTATTTTGTGATGGGCAGAGATAGTTAATATAACAACCATAGTGTTGGTTAAGGAAGGAATGTTGCTCCAGACACCAGAAGAACTCTTTGCTCTTCGAGCATGCCAAGAGTTATTTAACATTTACATGAATCACCAAAACAAGCTATCACGGCCAGAGATGAATGTCTCAGCCAAAGGATAATACATCCCAGAACATCTACTCCATAACACGGGTCTACCAATTCAGTTGGGAAAATAAGCTCTGATTGGAGATTGCGGAAAGGGGCCTGTGAGGGGGTAGGAAGACAAACCATAACATTCCAGTTCTGCGGTAACTGGAACAATCTATCTCACATCCCATGTGTCTGTGGGATAAGGAAAGATGAGGCTATCAAATGATAAAATTCCTGAGGATAACATGAGAAACATTGTGTACCAACTTAAAGAGAGGAGAAGCTATCACTATTAATATTAGCGGTGTTAGGTCAGAAGCAATGTGTCAAGCCAAGTTATGCAGTTGTGCTTTTAAAAAAAATCCTTGGTGTCTCTCATGCTTGCAGTTGGCGAATCATTCTGAAGTGAATTTATGTTGGAAGGACTGTTTAAACAATAATATTTTGAATTCTTGTAGAAGGTGTTGTTGGGGGATTTGTAGTCAGAGTCCAAGTAGCTTTCCTCTGTGTACAATGCAGCGCTGTGAGCAGCAGGATTGCACTAAATAAAGGCGCCTGCCAGGGAACATGGGGCAGCTGGGAAACAGGTGGGAGACTTTGTGGGAACTTGAATAGATGAAGCTGCTTCAGAATGCAGAGCGGCTGTAAGAAAGCATGCAAAATAAATATGCTTTGTCGGCACAGAATAATATTGTTCCTTTGAACGCCCTTATCAACCCAGGTGATGAAATGGCTCCAAACATGTGGAGCTCACCACAACTACGACTCCACACTGCTCATTACAAAATGCACTTCATAGAATGAGGTCAATCGCCCAGCTGATAAAAATCAAAAAAGCTTTTCTTTGGCAAATTTCAGTTAGGATGGACTTGACATTAGAGCAGAATTTCAGTGCTGAGATGTGATTAAGTTGTGCGTAGAATAGTTCGAAATGTGTTTTAAGAGTAAATCATAGCCATGTCTAACATTATGCTGTATTCTGACATATATAACCCTTAGTCTTCTTTAACTTTTCCTTTGTGTTTCTTCCTTAATGAAGTCAACTCACACGGAGAGTGAAATTTGACAATGATGGCAAAACAGGCAGTTGTGGATTGCTTGTGCATGTTACAATCCCACCAAACTCCTCTCTGGTCATTTCAGTGCGTACTAATTACCCACTGCCCAAGGCTTCATCCAGCAAGTCGCAACCTTTATCATCTATGACAATAGTAATGCCATTGGAAACCCTGTAACCTACATGTTTCCTGATAATTCAACACCTCTGTTCAAGAAAGACAATCGATTGATGAAGATCATAAATAAAAGTAATAAGTGCTGGCAAAAATTGGCAAAATTAGTTGAGTGAAAAACAGAGCTAACATTTTGAGTCCTCCCTTTTCTTCCCTTTGAAAGGATTTTGAAGAACTCTTATATTGAACTTAAAACATCAACATCTTCATCCAGAAAGTAGTGAATCTATAGAATTCATTGTCGCTGAAGGCTGTGGAGGCTAGGCCTTGGGTATATTTAAGACTGAGACAGATAGGTTTCTGAGTATCAAGGGGATCTCAGGTAAAGGGGAGAAAGTGGGACAATGGGGTTGAGAAACTTATCAGCCATGATTGAATAGTGGAGCAGACTCAATGGGCTGAATCGTCTAATTTCTGCTCCTATATCTTATGGTCTATCTCTGAGATGGGATTAAGCTGTGTGTAGAACAGTTCAAAACCATTAAGAATGTACTTTAAGAGTAAATCATAATCATGTCTAACATTATCCTGTACTCTGACATATATAAGTCGAGAGCATGGTGCTGGAAAAGCACAGCCAGTCAGGCAGCATCTGAGGATCAGGAGAATCAACGTTTCAGACATAAGCCCTTTAGCAGGAATCCTTCCCGAAACATCAATTCTGCTGCTCATCGGATGCTGCCTGACAGGCTGTATCATAGTATCATAGAGATGTACAGCTTGGACACAGACCTTCGGTCCAACCCGTCCATGCCGACCAGATAACTCCCCCCCCCCCCCAATCATCTGTTCCCACCTGCCAGCATCCGGCCCATATCCCTCCAAACCCTTCCTATTCATATACCCATCCAGATGCCTTTTAAATGTTGCAATTGTACCAGCCTCCACCACCTCCTCTGGAAGCTCATTCTGTACATGTACCACCCGCTGCCTGAAAAAGTTGCCTCTTAGGTCTCTTTTATATCTGTCCCCTCTCACCCTAAACCTATGCCCTCTAGTTCTGAACTCCCCAATCCCAGGGAAAAGTCTTTGCCTATTTACTCTATCCATACCCCTCATAATTTTGTAAACCTCTATAAGGTCACACCTCAGCCTCCGACGCTCCAAGGAAAACAGCCCAACCTGTTCAGCCTCTCCCTATAGCTCAAATCCTCCAACCCTGGCAACATCCTTGTAAATCTTTTCTGAACCTGTTCAAATTTCACAACATCCTTCTGATAGGAAGGAAACCAGAAATGCACGTAATATTCCAACAGTGGCCTAATCAATGTCCTGTACAGCCACAACATGACCTCCCAACTCCTGTACTCATACTTTGACAAATAAATGAAAGCATACCAAACGCCTTCCTCACTATCCTATTTACCTGTGACTCTATTTTCAAGGAGCTATGAACCTGCACTCCAAGGTCTGTTTGTTCAGCAACACTCCCTAGGACCTTGCCATTAAGTGTATAAGTCCTGCTACGATTTGCTTTCCCAAACTGCAACACCTCGCATTAATCTGAATTAACCTCCATCTGCCACTTCTCAGCCCATTGGCCCATCTGGTCCAGATCCTGTTATAATCTGATGTAACCCTCTACGCTGTCCACTACACCTCCAATTTTGGTGTCATCTGCAAACTTACTAACTGTACCTCTTATGCTCGCATCCAAATCTTTTATGTAAATGACAAAAAGTAGAGGACCCAGCACCAATCATTGTGGCAGTCCACTGGTCACAGACCTCCAGTCTGAAAAATAACCCTCCACCACCACCCTCTGACTTCTACCTTTGAGCCAGTTCTGTTTCCAAAATGGCTAGTTCTCCCTGTACTCCATGAGATCTAACTTTGTTAATCTGTCTCCCATGGGGAACCTTGTCGAATGCCTTACTGAAGTTCATATAGATTTTCCAGCACCACACTCTCCACTCTGATCTCCAGCATCTGCAGTCCTCACTATCTCTTTCTGACATATATAACCCTTGATTGTGTTTTTTAATTTCTCTTTTGTGTTTCTTCCCTAATGAAATCAACTCACACAGGCAGTGAAATTTGACTCTGGAATGGCTGCGGGAATGGCAGAGTTTCTCCAGCACTTTCTGGTTTGGGCCTTACAGTAGAGGGCCTTACTCAAAGCCTTAAGTAGACCATTATATACCAAATAATGCAAGACAGCAGACCCCAAGTCTATTACCAGGAATTGAGCACAAACCTCTTGTGTTAATCTTTATCACAGACTGGCCAGCTAGCCATCAGAACAAACTAATTCCTGAGCAGGCTTCATATCCACGACATTTTAGATATTAATACAATTAAGAAGGATTTTATATTTACAGTACCTAACATTTCCCCTTTAAACTTTGATGTTGCTGGATTTCTAAATCCTCAGGTTGGGCCCTCAAGGTCTTCTCAGCAAGATTCTCTCCTTTTGTAAAATTAGGATTGAGTTATAATGAACCATGAACCAGTAGCTTGGTGCAGACGGTCAGCAATTATTTCATTACTCAGTGAGGTACAAGGTTATTCCATCTGTACTTAGCTGATTTATTGGCTGAAGTATCAGAAAGTTGATTCATTTTTGCTTTGATCCTGACTAATATTCACGAGAAATAATGATTGTTATCTGTATGCAGAGCCATCATTAGATTTTAGATTTTATTGTCACATAGACTCAAGGACAGAAGTGCAGGAGTACAGGGTGAAAAGTGTATAATTTTGCCACGCATGACGCCAAGGTACCTAGTTATAAAAATAACTTAGGTACAAAGGTGTAAGAGAAATGGGTTAAAAAGTTCAGTATTAATTCATAGAATAGTAGAAAAGTAAATTAAACAATTAACATTAAAGTTTTTCATATAGTAAACTAGGAAAATAAAGGAATAATTTAAAAGTTCTTCAGTCTTTGATGAATTCTCTGCCGATCTCACTCTTTGGGAGAACACAGCTGTCTGATTTTGATGCTGTCACCGCAGATTCCGTCACTGCTGCTGGAACTGCCACCCCCTGATCTCCCCCAGTGCCTCGGGAACAAGTCCAGGCAGGATCCACTCGCATGCCGAGCCGAAACACCACCACGTTGGAACATGCCGTGAGCCACCGAGGGACCAAACCAGGACCCACCAGGAGCCACTGACAGATGAGGCTGGGATCTACCTCAAGCCAGTGAGAGACCAGGTTGGGATCTACCTTGAGCCAACAAGAGACCAGGTTGGGATCTACCTTGAGCCAACGAGAGACCAGGCTGGAATCTACCTTGAGCCTCTGAGAGACGAGGGCGGGATCTACCTTGAGCCACTGAGAGACCAGGCTGGGATCTACCTTGAGCCAACGAGATAGCAGGCTGGGATCTACCTTGAGCCTCTGAGAGACGAGGGCGGGATCTACCTTGAGCCACTGAGAGACCAGGCTGGGATCTACCTCGAGTCACCGAGACACCAGGTTGGGATCTACCTCGAGCCACTGAGAAACCAAACTACGATCTATCTTGAGCCACCGAGAGGCCAGGCAGTGGATGGAGAAAATACCAAAAAGGGGAAAAAAAGAGGAAAATGGGGAAAAAAAGAGAAGGAAACAAAGAAAAAAATAGAAGGACCAGAGGTGGTCCAGTCGGAGCGTCCTACCCCGCCACCATATTGACCGTTATTTAATCTTTCTAATTGGTTAACAGCAGTTCACAAATGCATGACAAACCAGCTCCAGGAAATAGTGAAAGTAACTGTGAACCTCTCTGCAAGTTTTTGTCCCTTCATATGTTAACATCATAATATAATAAAAACAGGAAGACAAGACGGTGGCTACCATGATACCACTGTTCAAGAAAGGTGATAAGGAAAAGCCAGGAAAATATGGATAAGTGAGCGTGACATCGGTGGTGGGCAAGTTGTTGGAGGGAATCCTGAGGGACAGGATTTACATATATTTGGAATGGCAAGGCCTGATTAGGGATAGTCAACATGGCTTTGTGTGTGGGCAAACATATCTCACTAACTTGGTTGAGTTTTTTGAAGATGTAATAAAGAGAATTGAGATCAGAGCAGTGGACTTAATCTGTATGGACTTTGGTAAGGGATTCTACAAGATTCCTCATGGTAGACTAGTTACCAAGATAAAATCATTTGGAATACAGGGAGAACCAACCATTTGGATACAGAACTGGCTCAGTGGTAGAAGACAGATTGTGGTGGTAAAGGTTGATTTTCAGACTGGAGACCTGTGACCAGTGGTGTGCCACAAGGATCAGTGTTGGGTTCACTGCTTTTCATCATTTACATAAACGATTTGGGTATGTCGCAGGAGGTAATGTTAGTAAGTTTGTAGATGACACCAAAATTTGAGGTGTCGTGTACAGCGAAGAAGGTTACCTCAGAGTGCAACAGGATCTTGATCAAATAGGCCAATGGGCTGAGGAGTGGCAGATGGAGTTTAATTTAAGTAGACGTGAGGTGCTGCATTTTGGAAAAACAAATTATGGCAGGACTTGTACACTTGATGGTAAGGTCCTGGAGGGTGTTGCTAAACAAAGAGACCTTGGAGTGCAGGTTCATAGCTCTTCGAAAGTGGAGTCGCAGATAGTTAGGATTGTGTTAAGAAGGCATTTGGTATGCTTGCCTTTATTGACCAGTGCGTTGAGGTTAGGTATTGGAAGATCATGTTGTGGCTGTGCAGGACATTGGTTAGGCCATTTTTGGAATGTGGCATGCAATTCTGGTCTCCCTGCTATAAGAAGGATGCTGTGAAACTTGCAAGGTTTCAGAAAAGATTTGCAAGGATGTTGCCAGGGTTGGAGGATTTGAGCTATAGGGAGAGGCTGAATTGACTGGGGCTGTCTTCCCTGGAACGTTGGAGGCTGAGGGATGACCTTATAGGGGTTTATAAAATCATACAGGGCATGGATATGGTGAATAGACAAAGTATTTTTGTTGGGGCGGGGGAGTCAAAATATTAAGAGCATAGCTTTAAGCTAAGAGGGGAACGATTTAAAAGGGTGGTCCGTATATGGAACGAGCTGCCAGAGAAAGTGGGGGAGGCGGATACAATTATAACATTTAAAAGGCTTCTGGATGGGTATATGAATAGGAAGGGTTTGTGAGGGATATGAGCCAAATGCTGAAAAATGGGGATAGATGAATTTCAAATATCTGGTTGACATGGACGAGTTGGACTGAGGGGTCAGTGTCCATGCTGTACAGCTCTATGACTCAATGACTGTATGATTCTAATACGACTGCCTAGTTATGTGAATGATATAAACATAAAGTAGATGGACAGGAACATTGGAGTATTTTTAACAAATTATTTTGAAAAAGCCACAATCAAATAAACAGCTGGAGTAAATCTCAAAGATAGCTTTCTGAATCCAGAGTTGGAATAGAGCCTGCTCAATGAGAATTTATAGGAAATCAAGACAATGGACTGAACCATATCTGCAGCATGAGCTGTTCAATAAGGCAGCTATGGGAATGGACGATAGCACTCCAACTGTTCAAGAAGTACCTAAGAGCTTGGAGCCTTTTATCATCAAGGTACATCATAATACTGAACTCTCTCCACTTCTGACAGAGAGAGTTTCACTTTTAATGCAGCTTCATATCACAAGACTAAATCAGCTTTAGGGCAACACGGTGGCTCAGTGGTTAGCACTGCTGCCTCACAGCACCAGGGTCCCAGGTTCAATTCCAGTCTCGAGCTACTGTCTGTGTGGAGTTTGCACATTCTCCCCGTGTCTGCATGGATTTCCTCCCACAATCCAAAGATGTACAGGTCAGGTGAATTGGCCGCTAAATTGCCCATAGTGTTAGGGAAATGGATCTGGGTGGGCTACACTTCAGAGGGTCGGTGTGGACTGGTTGGGCCGAAGGGCCTGTTTCCACACTGTAGAGAATCTAATCGAATCAGAATCAAAGTTTCACTTACAATGAATTACTTTGAAGTGTGATACTTAGTACCCAGCTATTGGCACACAGCAAGATCTTGCAATTAACAAAGTAGGTGATTAAGTTAATCAGTTTTCTTTGGATGTGATGTTGGAGCAAGGAATGTTAGCCAAGACACTACAGTAACCTGCAGCACTTGCTTTGAATGCTGCTGAGATGGATTGCACAATTTCTTGAAGCAGAGAGGTAAAGACTTGCTGCATTGCATTCTGTTAACAAGTTATTGAGCTGACCATATTCTCTTTCTCTCTCCACAGATGCTAGCAGACCATTGCAACATCATATTTGTTTGTTCCATCTGCAATATTTTGCTTTCTGAATCCAGAGTTGGGTCAGGGGCTGCTCAGTGGGAGATTATGGGAAATCAAGACAATGGACTGAACCTTGTCATAAGGCTTATTCAGGGATTTGTATTTCCAGCAGTGTGCCGTTTAGTCAGTTCTCCTTGTAAGTGTCAGTTCAGTTGCACTCATATCTTGGGCTGGGCCTTGACACAATAACCTCTCCATTCAGAGCTCTAGGTGTTATCGAAAAGCCTGGGATGTCACTTAGCAGTCACTGCAACTTTGAGATGGGGACATGAGTGTTTGCATCAGGTCTTGTAGTCCTAATCCTGCTTGATATTACAATTAATCTCTGAGGAAGAATTATAATGTCACAGGTACTGCCTTTTAGAGCCAATACTAAACTAATTAGTGCATATCCATTCCATAGTTCACATGGTAGATAAAAATATCACAATAGAAAGGAGAAGAGGAATTCTCAAGATCATAATTTTACAACAGTAATTATTAGCAAAAATAATAGAATTAATTCCTCCTGTTAAAATAAGCTTTCTGTGCACAAAATAACCACTGTATTTCTCTACGTAACAAACAATTGTCCTTCAAAGAACTTAATTTTTCATGAAGTACTTCTCTGTAAAATATGACGAGATTATTTTACTGAATGCAACAATCCAAAGTAATAAATTATTCAGAGACAAATCAGAAGAGTGTTGAAGATTGATGCTAACAGGATTAACTAAAGTCAATTCACAAGTAGTTTATTATCATTGTGCCCCACCTAGTAACCAAGAATTTAATTAATGCTGAGATCGTTATGGTACTTGTGTGTGGTTTCTTTCAAGCCCAAAGTGATCTAACACAAATTCTATTACAGAATAGTTATGCACATGCCTGGTCTAACTAATCTTGTCAAGCAAACAATACGAGTTTATTCCATTACTGCAACTATCTAGATATTAGATAGTTACGACCTATGTTACTGCAGAGACTGTTCGGAGTACATTAGCTTCAGTCTGTCTCCTTCAAGTTCCTTCTTGACTCTGACCAAGTCCCTGTGACATCATTTCACTGGCTGGTATTTACTGCTCTCAACTATTAATCATTTAATTATTTAAACCAGACTCATATCCAACTTTAGTAAAGTCTTTGACAAGATTCCACATGGTAGACTAATTAGTAAAGTTAGATCACACAGGATTCAGGGTGACCTTGCCAATTGGATACAAGATTGGCTTGATGATAGGAGACAGAAGGTAATGGGGGTGGGTTGTTTTTTGGACTGGAGGCCTCTGATCAGTGGTGTTCCACAGGGGTCAGTGCCGAGTCCACTTTTGTTCATCTTTTATGTAAATGATTTAGATGAGAATTTAATAGTTAGCAAATTTACGGATGACATCAAAATTGGGGGAACAATAGACAGTGAAGAAGGTTATCTAAGATTACAAAGAGATGGTAGCTCAGTTTTTAGCACTGTTGCCTCATACCACCAGGGGCCCGGGCAACTATCTGTGTGAGTTTACACATTCTCCCTGTGTCTGCATGAGTTTCCTTCCACAGTACAAAAACATGTAAGTTAGGTGGATTGGCCATGTGAAATTGCCGATAGTGTCTGGGAATGTGTAGGTTAGGTGGATTAGCCATGGGAGTTGCAGGCATAGGGTAGGGAAGTGAGACTGGGTGGGGTGCTCTTCAGAGAGTTGGTGTGAACATGTTGGGATGAATGACCTGCTTCCACACTGTAGGGATTTGATTTAAAAATCTTGGTCAATGTGTTGAAGACTGGCAGATGGAATTTGATTCAGATTAATGTGAGTTATTGCATTTTGGCAAAACAAACAGGGTCAGGACTTATAGTGGGAGGACCTTAGGTAATGTTGTTGAACAGAGAGAGCCAATGGTTCAAATACATAATTCTTTGAAATTTAGACAGGGTGGTTAAGAAGACTTTAGCACGCTTGCCTTCATTGCTCATTCCATAGAAGTTAGAATGGCATGTTGGGGTTGTACAGAACCTAGGCAATGTCTCTTCTGGAGTCTTGTGTACATTTCTGATCGCCCTGCTATAAGAAGGATATCATTAAATTGGAAGTGTCCAGAAAATATTCACCAGGATGCTGCCAGAAACGGAGTGTTTAAGTTACAAAGATAGGCTAGATAGGCCTGGGCTTTTTTTCACTGGACTATAGGAGGTTGACAGATGACCTTATAGAGATTTATTAAATTATGGGTGGCATATTTTTAGGTGAATAGCAAGTGTCGTTTCCGGCGAGTGGGAGAGTTCAAAACAAGGAGGCATATTTTAAGGTAAGAGGAGAAAGATTTAAAAAGGACATGATGGCCAAATTTTTAACACAGAGACTGGTTCACATGTGGCATACTGCCAGAGGAAACGGTGGATGCATGTACATTTACAGCATTTAAAAGACATTTGGATAAGTACACACAGAAGAAAAGTTTGGATGGATATGGACCAAAAACAAATAAAAGGGACTAGTTTAGTTTGGGAACATAGTTGGCATGGACTAGTTGGACCAAAGGGTCTATTTCCTGCTGTATGACCCCATGATTATAACTCTAGTAAAATGTCTCAATGTACTTTTCGGGAGCTAAGACAGAAATACAGAGGCTACAAAAGCAGGTCAGAAGCTAGGGATTAGCTTATCTCCTGTCTCCCCAAAGCCTGTCCACTATCTACAAGACACAAGTCAGGAGTCCACCAATGCTCAAGAAGCTTGACACCATCCGGGATAAAGCAGACCACTTGATTGGCACCATACCCATAAGCATCCACTTTCTCCATCACCGATGCTCAGTGACAACAGTGTGTACCATCTACAAGTTGCACTGCAGAAACTCTCCAAGGAACCATAGTCATCACTTTCCAAACCCATGATCACTTCTATTGAGAAGGACAAGGGCAGCAGACACATGAGAACACCACCACCTGCAAGTTCCCCTCCAAGCCACTCGCCATCCTGATTTGGAAATTTATCACTATTCTTTCATTATCACTAGAGCAAAATTCTGGAATTCTCTCCCTTAATAGCATTATTGTGGGTCTACCTACAGCATGTGGCCTGCAGCAGCTCACCACCCCTTTCTCCAGGGTAACTAGGGACAGGCAAGAAATGCTTGCCAGCCAGTAATGCCTTAATGAATTCAATAAAATATAAAACAGCTAAGAGGTTCAGAGGCAGAATTGCAGACCTTAGTAATCTGGCGGCAGAGTCGATGAGAAATAGGAGAGGACCGAGCATCGAGTCTTTAAGGGAATGTTCCAGAATCAGAGATGCTCAAGAGGTCAGAATCAGAGGAACAAAGATATCACAGAGGGCTGCAGGACTGGAGGAGAGTTACAGAGATAGGCCAGTGCAAGGCTGCGGAGGAATTTGAAAAACATTTTGAAAATTTAAACACTAAGGCGTTTTTCAACTGTGAGTAAATGCTGATGTTCTGACGTGACCGTCTCAGTGGAACAAAGGACCAGGCACTTCCCAGTCATACTGTGCCAAAGAGGCATCAGCAGAGCAAAGTCAGCCTTTACAATTCAACTTTAAGCACAGCACATAAGAAAGAACGGAATAGTTCTTTCTGCTTTAATATTCATTTTCACGTGCCTGTTTTTACACCATAAGCATTACTGATTACATTACTTTCAGCAGAATTCGAAGCAGGGGATTAATATCCAACCTTCCGGTGCACTATGACTGACCAGTCAATAACCATCCTCACTGCTGAATACAGCTGTGGGGGAGTTAGTAAATCCTCAAACTGCTGTTCTGCATCAGGTTTTGCGCGTGGGAGATTGCACATTTCCTCACTTAAATAGGGAAAGCAGACCCGGTAGATGGTGTAAGAGATGTTCACTACTTTCAATACCTTGCGTTGTCTCTCTCACTCTGACATTAATTTGATTGGAAAGATACAAGCTGCTCGGAATCAATGTCATAAAGAAGTTCAAAATGAACTCTGTACACAGCCAGCTGTGAACGCATTTAGAAATAAACCTGGGACAAAGCTACGAGAAAGAAGCCAAACAGCATGCGGTAGCTGGTAATGAGTCTCACAGGCATACAATGCAGAAACCATTGGCTGAAAAACCTAAGGCTGCAAAGTCTGTCCTGAAGAGAAAGCCGGTTAATTTGTATTCTCCTTGCTGCTGGGATAGTTTCAAGTTAAGGAATAACAGACAACTGAAGAAGTGCCACACTCTATCATGCGTGCAGCAATGTCACCAATGTCATTGAAATCAGATGGCAACATCGAGGAATATGCTGATTCATTCCATTTCCCAAGTTACAGCACGGATTTGTGTGCTCAATCACGCCTACATTTGAAAAACATCAATAAGGCAGCACAAGGTGGTGAATGTCTTTCCTGCCCTCATTAAACACTGAAGAAAAAGCTTTATTATGACCCTAGCTGGACAAGCAGGGAAAAGACAAAGAATTGTTGAGCAGTCTTATTATTGAGGTCGGAAAAGAAAATAAATATATGGGATTTTTTTCATTATACATGGGATGTTGCTGGGTGAACTAGCATTTATTGCTTCTCGCAAGTTAGCCTTTAGAAACTGGTAGTGAGCTGCCTTTTTGAACCACTGAACTCTGATAAACTCACAATGCCATTTGGGAGGGACTCCAGGATTTTGACAGAGCAATCAGTATTGGAACAGTAATATATTTCCGAGTCAGGATATTGAGTGGCTCAAAGGGGACTAGCTGATAACTGTGTTTCCATATATCTAGACCTTGTCCTTCCAAATGATATAGGTCACAGGTTTGTAAGATGCTGTCTAAAGAATCTTGAGGACACAAAGTAATAGCAATTTGGAGATAGTGAGGACTGCAGATGCTGGAAAGTCGGAGTCGATAAAGTGTGGAGCTGGAAAAAGAACAGCAGGTCAAGCAGCATCAGAGGAGCAGGAGAGTCAATGTTTCAGGGTCAAGATCTTTCATCAGTTTATTTGAGATCACACGCTGTCAGAGCATTTCCCCTTTGTCAGGTGAAATGAGAGAAAAGCACACAGGCACTGAATTTATAGGCAGGGAGATCAATAGACAGAGATCAAAATATCATACAAATGGTGTAACTAGTGTGCTGACGGGTTGAATAATAAGTCTCTGCAGATGATACCATCTTCTTGATAAATTAGGATGATCTCTCTACCTTAATTAATTTGTAAAGTTTTGGATCACTTGTTACTTTGGTAACTCTTATACCTATCATGTTAATCCAGCAGTTTGGTTTGTATCTAGCACCATCATTTTAAATTTTTTGTAATTATCTCTCTACCTCATTTAATCAGATTATAGATCATCGTTTCACTTGTTATTCAGCTGTTGACACAGTCTGACATTCTTGATCACCTGCAGAGACTTATTATTCAGCCTGACGACACTCCACTCACACCATTTATATGATCTTTTGATCTCGCAATCTATAAATTCTGTGCCTGTGTGTTTCTCTCTCACTTGACCTGACAAAAGGGCAATGCTTTGAAAGCTTGATCACAATAAACCTGTTGCTGCTTATGCTGTTTAGCATGCAAATAATCCTGTGTGGTAGCTTCACCAGGTTGACACCTCATTTTCAGGTGTGCCTAGTGCTGCTCCTGGCATGCCCTCCTGAACTCTCCCTTGAACGAGGGTTGATCCCTTGGCTTGATGGTAATGGTTGTGTGGAAGATATGCTGGGCCATGAGGTTACAGCTTGTGTTAAGAGTATGATTCTTCTGCTGCTGATAGCCCAAAGTGCCTCATGGATGTTCAGTCTTGAATTGCTAGCTCTGTTTAAAATCTATCCCATTTAACACAATGATCGGTGCTAAATATGTTCCCAATGGGAAGGGGGATTTCATCTCCACAAGGACTGTGTGGTCGTCACTATTACTGTGGTCAGGTGCATCTGTAACCAGCAGATTGGTAAGGATAAGGCCAAATATATGTTTCCCTCTTATTGATTCCCTCATCACCTGCTGCAGACCCAGATCCAAACAGCTGAATGAATTGTACTACCCAGCCTCTCTCGGTGATCATTGAATCACCCAGCCTGAGAACACTCTGCATCCTTGCTATCCGCAGTGCTTACAGCAGGTGTTGCTCAACATGGAGGAATACTGATTGGTCGGCCAAAGGACAATGGGACATGGTAATCAGCAGGAGGCTTCCTTGACCTTATTTGACATAAGGTGTGACTGGACTCAGTGTCAAAATTGAGGACTGCCGGGTCAGCTCCCTCCTGACTGTATACCACTGTGCAGTGCCTGCCTATGTGACATGACAGGATGGGGAGAGGTTGTCTAGGGCATCATGTGTAAAGTAAGATTCCCTGAATGCAATTGTTTCAAGCTGTTGCTGTCTAGTCTGTGAGGTAGATGTCCAAATTTTGGCAATTGCCTCTATCTGTTGGTAAGGTAGACTTTGCCACTACCATTTCCAGTGCCTTAGTCTATGGTGGTTGTTCCCCCCGATTTTATTCCTTTTTCAAACACTTTCTCGCAGTTGATACAATTGAAACAAACAATTACTAGATCATTTCAGAAGGTGCTAAGAGTCAAACATGTTGCCGCGTATCTAGAGTCAGACTGACAGTTTTCCTTCACTCAAGGATATTAGTGAATTAGATGGGTTTTACAATGATTGTCAATGGTCATCATTAGGTTTTTAACTCTAGATTCTTATTAAATTCTAATAAATCTGCCATGGTTGGATTAAAACCTCAGGTTCCCCAAAACATTTGCTTGATTTCTAGATTACTAGCCCAGTGACAATAATGTTATGCCACCTTCACCCCATTTACTGTGCTGACTGAATCCTCCTTACCATAAGACTCAGCCTCAAGAATTCTTTCCTTGAGAGAAGTGCGCTTAATAATATTCCATGGAATTTGTGATCTGATTGAAGCTGAGAATGTAACGTCCACACATACTACTGGAGCCTTGGTTTAAATGTTTAAGCTATCCTGCCATTCCGACTAATTTGCAATGTTGTTCCTCTGAGCACAGCACCTCCTGATGGTACCACTGCGACATTTCTATTTCCAATCTCAAGCATCCTTGAATCTACATTAGCAACATTAGTCAATTTATGTCTGATATTGAACAGCTTTAGTTGTTAACATTTAACCATTGGGATCTGACCGATAATAAAAAAAAGGCTGTGAGTTGTGACTAGTTAAACAATGGGAGAAAATGAGGACTGCAGATGCTGGAGATCAATGCTGAAAATGTGTTGCTGGAAAAGCGTGATTCCTGAAGAAGGGCTCATGCCCGAAACGTCGACTCTCCTGCTCCTTGGATGCTGCCTGACCTGCTGCGCTTTTCCAGCAACACATTTTCAACGAATTAAACAATCCCAATCAAGTAACGATGTCTTGCATATATTTATGATTTTTTAAGGAACATTTAAGTGACTCTTGCATAGGCACATGGAAGATAGTACAATGAAGGGTATGTATGTTACTGTAATATTAGAGTAGGGTCAAAGGTCGGCACAACATCAAGGGCCAAAGGGCCTATAATGTGCGGTACTGTTCTGTGTTCTATGATGACACTCACAACCATTGCCCTGTATAGATAACAAAGTGATTTTGAAGTGTAGTTACTGTTGCAATGTTAATAGTCAATTTTATACAAGATTCATAGATATTAGCTGAGGTAATGTTACGGATGATACTAGCACCGGCATGGAGACAGGAACAAACACTAAATTAATGTAGAGTTTAGAATCATAGGATTGTACAGCACAGAAACAGACCCTTCAGTCCAACTTGTCCACGCTGACCAGATAAACTAAACTAGCCCCATTTGCCAGCATTTAGCCAATATCCCTCTAAAATCTTCCGACTCATATACCCATCCAAATGCCTTTTAAATGCTGTAATTGTACCAGCCTCCATCACTTCCTCTGGCAGCTCATTCCATACATGTACTACCCTCTGTGTAAAGAAAGTTACCCCTTAGGACCCTTCTAAATCTTTCCCCTCTCATCTTAAACCTATGCCCTTTGGAATAAAGAACAATACAGCACAAAGACTTCAGCCCACAATGTTGATCCAAGCATGACACCAAATCTATTTCCTTTTGCCTGCCTTTGGTCAATATCCCTCTATTCCTTGCATGTTCATGTACTTATCTAACAGTCTCTTCAGTGCCCCTATCATGTTTGTATCCAAACACCCTTGGCAGCATGTTCCACACTCCTACTGCACTCTGTGTAAAAGTCTTGCCCTTCACATCTCCTTTGAACATGCCTCCTCTCAGCCTAAATGCATACCTCCTAGTTTTAGACATTTCAGTTCTGGGAACAAAGATTCTGACTGTAAACCAAAACTATGAATCTTATAATTTAACAGACTTTCATCAAGTCCCCCCTCAGCCTTCGCTGCTCCAGAGAAAACAATCTAATTTTCCCAGCGTCTCTTTATAGCTTTAATTTTGGAATCCCTTAACCTTGGGAAAAGACCTTGGCTATTCACCCTATCCATGACTCTCATGATTTTATAAACCTCTGTAAAGCTTATACCTCAGCCTCTGACACTCCAGGGGATAAAAGCACCAGCCTATTCAGCCTTTCCCTGTAGCTTGAGCCCACCAATCCCCACAGGCTAGTCAGACAAAGTCGGCCAAAGATCAAATTTTGGTTTGTTATCATGGTACCTTTTTTTTAAAAGTACTAATTTATGAAACTCCATGGAGACCAAATTCTTGTATCCTCCAATGGTCAAGCAATCAAAATTCAAGCTTGCAGAGAAAAGCTGAGAAAATACCAAGGTCAAGCAGCATTGTGAGAATGGCGCTTAGCACAAGCGAGCTATGTCAAAAAGAAGGGACAAACTTGTAGGTCAGGAAAAGTTACATATTAATTCCTTAAAGCATCATAAATCTTATTTTATTCTGTCCTTAGATATCTGAGTTAGTCCTTAATTTATCAAGTCAGTACATCTTGTTCAAGATATTAAGTCTCATGTCACCACAATAATAGACAACATCATTTTAAAAAGAATAAAGGAAGCAAGATGCTTGAATTTAGCCGAGTCTCCAGTCCAACTAAATGTTGCCTGGAGGAAGAAGCTGAGGGAAGTGGAAATCTGAAGAATGCGCTGTCAGTTCCCCAGGGTCTTTTCTATCAGAATTAATTCTGAAATTTGGGAACCTTCCCACGTGTGGAAAATAAGAGTTGCACAATCATTCTTAATTGTCATCACCATTCCATTTCATAAGGCAGAGCCAAGACAGAACTTTGTGTAAATCTCACCTCCCCCTTAAGGGCAATGTGTTATTCTTGTTTTAGCTTCAAAGTTCAGTCTCAGAGAAATATTTCATTTCAAAGTCTGGTTTCTCGTGGCAAAATGTCAGCTTTATGTCCAATTTATCCCAACAATTGTAAACTCCAAGAAAAATTCCTCAGCTCAAGCCAAGCTGGGCAATGCAAGGTTATGGGGCACAGGATGACAAGAATAAGTAAGGAAAATAAAAACAAAATCTAAGATAAACAGTTTTCTGAATTTTGTAACCCTCCATCTTTAAGAACATCTGCCAATACCATGCCTTACTTTCAGCTTAACTACGTTGAGTCACTTTGTTCCAGCAGTGTTAACGGCAACTGAAAGGTGTCCACATGTTATTCCTCAGATCTAAGGACATCTTCTAAAATAAAACAAGTGTAGGTGTTGAGATGAAAATATGCCCAACATACTTTAAACATGACTGGATTGTTATTTCACTTTCATGAATGAATTGAGATCAGAACACCATAGGAAAATGCCAAAAAAACAATTCACCTGCACCATGAGATTTTACCACAAAAACACATTAGGCTCTGTCAATGCCAACCAATTGTGGGTAGACTATCCTTGGGCCTGTCCAGTATCTACAGTATTGTGGCCTGTTGGTTGATGAGGAGTGTACACAATATCTATGGTCAGACTCTAATTAGTACACAACTCAGGAGCTTATTTCAGTGGCAATAGAAGAACAGCCAACAGTGGGGGACACTGCCAAGAATGATAGAGCAAGCAAGAACATGAGATAAGTCAAGAAGCCATGATAAGAGACATACAGATTGGGCTCAAAACTCCTCTGCAGGGTAAAAAGATAGTTTAATGAGAACATAGGGCTGCCCTCCCTTTGGAGAGAGAGAAAAGTGGTGGTAGTTTCGTCTGAGAGTCACCATAACTGAGGTGGAGGAAGAGGTTGAGAAGGAGAATCTGTCATTTTAGCCTCAACCAATGCAAGAATTGAATTCAGACTGTTGGAATGACTCTGCATCATAAACTAGCCATTCAGCCAACTGAAATAGGTTAAGGAATTTAGTGTTGGGAGAAAATGATAATCCACTTTCATTTATCTTCTGATATGAGTGTGGTTTACACTTGAGTGGTTAAGACTGAAAGATTTCTACTCCTTGAAATTTCCATCCAATTTTGCATAATAAACTTGTTCTTGCAATTATGCACAAATACGGATGATTTCTATGTGAATAGGGAGTGTTCAGTACTGGAAATTACAGGTAAGTAAAATATATGGGGGGGAGGGGCGACAGTTCAAGGGTAAAGTGAAAATGTCAAAAGTTTAAATGCTTTCAGATAGGTGCAAGCATCTCATTGGCAGCTTGACCACAGCTGCAGATAAGGGAATGTAGGGAGTCACAAGACAGACTAACCGAACTGGAAACAAAACACATAGTTATGTATCAAAACAGAGCATAGACATAGTGGCCTTTTTATTTCATGGCTATTAAAGTGGAAGTGATGCTACATCTGGTGTTTATGAGGGCAGTTTACTGGGCACTATCCCCAAGGAAATGAAATGCAGCATGCCTCCAGCAAACTGGAGCCAAGTTTCAGTTCATTATTATTGTCACTAGATGTGCCAGCCCTACAGGATATAGAAACCACTGGCCTGCAGCCCCCTGGCTTTACATCCTTAGCATTGGCAGGGGCAATTTCATGAGAAAATTCTCAAGCAATTCACTCACTTTGTGGCCTCACCCATTCGACAGCACGGAACACGTTCAACACAATCATTCTACCCAGAAGTAAAACAAAGAACTGCAGATGCTGAAAATCTGACTCAAAGACTTGAAAAGCTCAGCAACTGCGTTCAGAGGAAGAATCACAGGACTTGAGATGTTAACTCTGCTTTCTCTTCACAGAAGTTTCTCCAGCAATTTCTGATTTGGTTTCAATCATTCTACCCACCCAGCCAGTTTCTTCAACAGGCATTGATCCTGGATCCCATACATCACATTTGTCCAGGTTTAGTGGGGTTGGATGTGAGTGGGATTGAAGCTTTATCAGCACATATCATCTTTCCTCACTCTGAAACTGACCACAGCTTCAGAATATCGGGCATGCGCAGACTGGCATAGAAATCCTGGTGTTGTGTCCTCACACTCAGGCTTCACTGTGGACCCTGCCCCTTGAGCAGCGATCAGTGATTACTGCAACTTCTCAAGTCCCACATCACTGTGTAGCTCTCCGTAAAAGTAACAGCTTGGTCAACCAAGTATAACTGGTCTTTCCTTTCAATAATATGATGATTCCTAAAATCTGATGATAACTGAACTCTCCCTGAGAAAATAACTTCAGTTTCACGAAATCCTGTTACATGAATAATCAGCAAATTTTGTTTTAAGCATCAGTTTTAATATTTCCTTTCAAAAAGACATTTTCAGAATAATTTAGCTTCTAATTCCAATCCAAAGAGTTCAATTCACTCTGTGTAGAAAATTAGAATTGATTTTTACATTACTGCTATATGTTTCCTAGTCAGGATGTCTGTAAAATTCCTTTCTTGTAATCAGTTGTTTTGAGAGGTCAGTGATATCACTGCAGCTCTACACTTGTAGGGAATCTAGTCTAATCTAATAGTAATACACCTTGATTTCCCAAGATAGAGCATAGCATCAGTTCGAGTCAAATTCTCACTGAAGATTGCTACTTCTGCAGTCATCAAGTAACACCTTGGCTTCACTGCTGACCACTATCGTGAACCAGACCAAATCCCCTCAAAATTTTCAAAAGATAGTCTAGACTCTAACTTTTTCTTATTTAAAGGCAAAGATAGAATATTGCATTTGAGATGCTATTTGATTGGTCAGACTATCAGATTTAAAGCAAAACACACTTTATTCATCCACTGTAGTTGAAATGCAACAGAAGAAAGAAGGAATTTGAATAACCTAACTCTGTTGGAAAATTTAACAAAGTAATAGATACAGTAACTATTACTAACTAATTGTTCTGACATAGTAACATTCTATTAACACACTCTTGGCAAAAGGCAGATTTCAAAAATAAATTATCTCATGTGCAATTCCAGCCGGCCAGGAGGAAAAACACTATAAAGAGAAAAGTCTGAGACAGGATAGCAACCAGGAGAGATTTACTACAGTTTCCAATCCTGTTGAGGCCCCAGCAACACCGGCTGCTACTAAAAAACTAAACTGAAAATCCTGGTTCTGTGAAAGCTTCACCACATCCATCAGGCTGTTTCTATTGTTCCCACTTTAAAAAAAATATCAAGGCCTCACAGATTGTTTATTTTAATGGCTCTCATAGACAGTTCTGTACCTCTGCCTTAAAAGTTCCCTTTCCAAAACAAAAGGCCTCTTTCTGCACTGTAGAGATTCTGTGATCCTTAAGGGGTTTGACAGACTAAATGCTGAGAGGAAGTTTCCCCTCATTGGAGAGTCTAGGACCAGAGGACATAGTATCAGAATTAAGAGGTGCTGGAAAAGCGCAGCAGGTCAAGCAGCAAGTGAGGAGCAGGAGAATCCATGTTTCAGGCAAGAGCTTCCCGGTGAAGGGCTCTGACCCCAAATGTCAATTCTCCTGCTCTTCGGATGCTGCCTGACCTGCCGGGTTTTCCAGCAGCCCATTCTCAACTCAAAATTAAGGGGTGCTAATTTGAGGCTGAGATGAGGATGAATTTATTTTCTCAGAAAGTTGTGAGTCTTTGGATCTTCATGCCACAGGCAGTTGTGTGGGCAAAGTCCTTGTGTATACTTAAGGCTGAGATCGATAGATTCTTGGTCATTGGGGGAATCAAGCAGAATGGGGAAAGGACAGGAATATGGACGTGAGGAATATCTAATCAACCATTCTCCTATTAAATGGTGGAACAGGTTTGAGGGGCCAAATGGCTTACTTCTGTTCCTATTTCTTATAGTCTTATGGTCTTAAAGGGAATAAGCACTACTTCAGTTTCTTACCCAAGTGGCACTTGGTTTTCAGTAGGCTTGGCAACCACAGGAAACATCACAATTGTACCCCAAATTTTGCTAGATGCAACACCACAAGGGCACATGACTTAACAAGGATGTGCAAATAGCAATAATTAAAATGACTTTTCCCTGCAGTGAATTGCATTAACTCAATTCTGCCCAGATAAGCTCAATACACATTAAACCTGTGATCTACCTGCTTGTTAACTCCGACAGACTAATAATAGTAAGCCCTCAAAACAACGCAACTTAATTTGTCCATTAATCCATTAGGGAAACATTTATAATGTCCTGTCATTACTGGTTAACCCTTGCTATGATTTTTACCTGCACAACACTAGAATGCAAACATTTTGACATATGACGGGTATTCCCTGAACACTATATATACCATCACGTTGCAGTGATTGTGCTGCCAGTCGATTGATTTGGAAGCATTCAGGGAATGATTACAAGTTTGTGCTTGGTTGCTTCAAATCCCCTCGAGAAGTTTCAGATGCTAATAATGCTCCACCACTTGTCACGTCACATTAGTAATGGTGAGATGAAGCTCTATTTCCATTACAACAGTTCTCCTTCTTCCATTTTGATTTAATAGAGATTCAATCCAGCTGTATAAAACAGTCATACAAGAAAGGACAGTATCAGAATTCATCTGCTGTGATCTGCTGTCAGAAATTCATGCTGACCTTTTGATAGTGACACTTTCTTCTAAACAGGTACCGGACAGTAAAAGTCTATTCTTGCTTGTCAAATCTTGATGCTTGCAACAATGACCAGTAGCATTGAACACAAGAAAATATCCAATGCAGATCTAAAATTTGGAATACTCAGTTTAGCTCTTTTAAATTAAATTTACATGACAGAGGGCTTAATATTCGCTGGGACCTGGTTTTGCTTAGCCCAGAACTGGTAGATAGTAAACACCTCACCCTGCTAGAGCTTGGGCCAGACAGAGTGCTGCAGAGTTGCCATTCTGTTAGAAATCGACCCCACAATTATGTTCAGGAAATCAGATGATAGAACAACTTTCTGTCCACCTTTTTGAGTTAAGAGATCATACCTGGAACGTTCTCTGACAACCCTTGAATTTCCTGAAAGCTAATGTAAATGCCATTGTTACCACTGGAAATTTACATGACAAAGAATGATTGTGAATTAGGTGAAGGAGGCCATATAGTCGTTCAAGGCTACTCAACCACTCAAAAAGATCATTGCTGATCTGTCCATCTGGAATCAGGTGGGTGAACTTGCTGCATAGATTGGTACTTGGGACTTTGATGTTGTGGCCATTTCAGAGACATGGAAAAAGCAGGGACAGGAATGGTTCTTGCCACTTCTGGGATTTAGATCTTTAAGTAAGAACAGAGTAGATGGTAAAAGAGGGGGTGGTGTGGCATTGTTAGTCAAGGACAGTATTACGGTGGCAGAAAGGATATTTAAGGACTCGTCTACTGAAGTAGTATGGGCTGAGGTTAAAAGCAGGAAAGGTGAGGTCACCATGGTGAGAGTTTTCTATAGGCCTCCGAATAGTTCCAGAGATGTAAAAGAAAGGATAACAAAGATAATTCTGGATAGGAGTGAGACTGAAGAAGTACTTATGCCCGAAACATCGATTCTCCTGCTCCTTGGATGCTGCCTGACTTGCGCTTTTCCAGCAACACATTTTTCAGCTCTGATCTCCAGCATTTGCAGTCCTCACTTTCTCCTAGGCGTGAGACTAACAGGGTAGTTGTTATGGGGTACTTTAAGTTTCCAAATATTGACTGGAAATACTATAGTTTGAGTACTTTAGATGGGTCAGTTTTTGTCCAATATGTGCAGGATTGTTTCCTGATGCAGTATGTAGACAACCCAACAAGGGATGAGGCCACATTGGATTTGCTACTGGATAATGAACCGGCCAGGTGTTAGATTTGGAGGTAGGGGAGCATTTTGGTGATAGTGACCACAATTCGATTATGTTTACTTTAGTAGCAATGGGAAGGGATAGGTAAAAACCACAGGTTAATAGTTATTGTTGGGGGAAAGGCAATTACAATGTGATTAGTAAAGATTTAGGATGGGAAGGAAAACTGCAGGGATGGGCACAATAGAAATGTGGAGCTTATTCAAGGAACAGTTACTGCATGTCCTTGATAAGTATGTACCTGTCAGACAGGGAAGAAGTGGTCGAGTGAGGGAGCAGTGGTTTATGAAGAAAGTTTAGTCTCTTGTCAAGAGGAAGAAAAAGGCTTATGTTAGGATGAGATATCAAGGCTCTATTCAGGCACTTAAGAGTTCCAAATTAGCCAAGAAAGACCTAAAGAAAGAGCTAAGAATTGCCAGGAGGGAACATGAGAAGTCGTTGGCAAACAGGATCAAGGAAAGCCCTTACACTTTCTTAGGTATTTCAGGAATAAAAGAATAACTAAAGAAAGATTAGGGCCAATCAAGGATAGTAGTGGGAAGTTGTGGATGGGGTCCAAGGAAATGAGGAAGCGCTAAATAAATATTTTTGTCAGTATTCTCACAGGAAAAAGATAATGTTGTTGAGAAGAATACTGAGATACAGGCTACTAGACGAGATAGGATTGAGGTTTACAAGGAGGAAGTTTTAGTAATTCTGGAAAGTGTGAAAATAGATAAGTCCCCTGAGCCAGACTGGATTTATCCTAGGATTCTCTGGGATGCTTGGGAGGAGATTGCAGTGCCTTTATTTTTTATCTTTACGTCGTCATTGTCTACAAGAATGGTGCCAGAAGAATGTAGGATAGCAAATGTTCTCCCCTTGTTCAAGAAGGGGAATAGAGACAAACCTGGTTCAGAGGAAACTCGATTATCCCCCCGAATATCAATTATCTGATAATCGGATTATCCAACGGAGATCTCGAGGTCCCGATAGAAACATTGCATCAAAGACGTGTTTCCAACAGTCATCGCGTCTTTTATTTATAGTGATTAAACAGGCACAGTCTCCAAATGACTGACCTCCCATCGTCTCTCACCCCACACTTTCCCTGGAGTTCTACACAGAGGTATACCCTAACCCCCCCCTTCCCAGAAATAATCTTTCCAACGTTGTCCTGTACAGGGCAAACATGGAACCTGTCAAAAGCTTGCAGTAAAACTTTGTGCGTGTGTGTGTGTGTGTGTGTGTGTGTGTGTGTGCGCGCGCGCTATTTGGAGACTTATCCCACAAAGGCAGCAGCAGTGGTCTTGTTGTTGGAGTGCAATTTGTATGCCCCAGAGAGGGGCCGGGAGTGGACTGGGGGTTGGGGGGGTGGTGCAGAGGGGAGCTGTGTTGGGCGCGGGGGCTGCACACTCTGCTGGGGGGTGGAGGGGCAGGGTTGCACCAGGTTGGGGTTTTGGACCAGTTTGGGGGGGTGGGGTTGGATGGGATTGGGGGAGGAGCGGGGGGGGGGTTGGACAGGTTTGGGGAGCAGGGGGGTGGCGGGTTGGACCAGGTCGGGGAGCAGGGTTGGGGCGAGGAATCGCACACTTTGTGCTGGGGGGTGGGGGTGGTGTTGGATGTTGGGGGGCCAACAAGAGGGGGGCGGTGTTGGGGGCAGGGTCTCGCGCGCTGTGCGCTGCTGCAGTCTCCTGAATAGGGAGCAGACTTTAAAACTCCGAGTCCAAGAGGAAAGGCATTTAATCCATTTTCTGAATAATCGATTATCTGAACGAAATAGTGCCTGCCCATCACATTCGGATAATTGAGTTTCCACTGTATATTGAGCCTTACCTCGGTTGCAGGTAAAGTCATAGAGTCATAGAAGTGTACGGCATGGAAACTGACCCTTCGGTCCAACCTGTCCATGCCGACCAGATATCCCAACCCAATCTAGTCCCACTAGCCAGCACTCAGCTCATATCCCTCCAAACCCTTTCTATTCATATTCCCATCCAAATGTTGCTCTTAAATGTTGCAATTGTACCAGCCTCCACCACTTCCTCTGGCTCATTCCATAGACGTATGACCCTCTGTGTGAAAAAGATACCTTCTCACTCTTTCCCCTCTCATCCTAAACCTATGCCCTCTAATTCTGGACTCCCCCACCTCAGGGAAAAGACTTTGTCTATTTATCCTATCTATGCCCCTCATAATTGTGTAAACCTCTATATGGTCGCCCCTCAGCCTCTGACGCTCCAGGGAAAACAGCCCCAGCCTGTTTAGCCTCTCCCTATAGCTCAAATCCTCCAACCCTGGCAACATCCTTGTACATTTTTTCTGAACCCTTTCAAGTTTCAAACATCTTTCTGATAGGAAGGAGACCAGAATTGCATGCAATATTCCAACAGTGGCATAACCAATGTCCTGCACAGCTGCAACATAACCTCCCAACTCCTGTACTCAATAGTCTGACCAATAAAAGAAAGCATACCAAATGTCTTCTTCACTATCCTATCACACTGCGGCTCCACTTTCAAGGAGCCTTGAACCTGCAATCCAAGATCATTTTGTTCAGCAACACTCCCAAGGACCTTACCATTAAGTGTATAAGTCCTGCTAAGATTTGCTTTCCCAAAATGCAGCTCCTCACATTTATCTGAATTAAATCTGATCTGCCGCTTCTCAGCTCATTGGCCCATCTGGTCAAGATCCTGTTGTAATCTGAGGTAACCATCTTCGCTGTCCACTACACTTCCAATTTTGGTGTCATCTGCAAAGTTACTAACTATACTTCTTATGCTTGCATCCAAATCATTTATATAAATGACAAAAAGCACCCACCATCAATCCCTGTGTCACTCCACTGGTAACAGGCCTCCAGTCTGAAAAACAACCCTCCACCACCACCCCCTGTTTTCTACCTTTGATCCAGTTCTGTATCCAAAAGGCTAGTTCCCCTTGTATTCTGGATGATCTAATCTTGATAACCAGTGTCTCATGGGGAACCTTATCGAACGTCTTACTGAAGTCCACATATATCACATCTACCACTCTGCCCTCATCAATTCTCTTTGTTACTTCTTCAAAAACCTCAATCAAGTTTATGATACATGATTTCCCACGCACAAAGCCATGTTGACTATCGCTAATCAGTCCTTGCCTTTCCAAATACATGTACATCCTGTCCCTCAAGATTCCCTCCAACAACTTGCCCACCATCGACGGCAGACTCACTGGTCTATAGTTCCCTGGCTTGTCCTTACCATCCTTCCTAAACAGTGGCACCACTTTAGCCAACCTTCAGTATTCTGGCACCTCATCAGTAACAATCAGTGATACAAATATCTCAGCAAGAGGCCCAGCAATCACTTTCCTAGCTTCCCACAGAGTTCTAGGGTGCACCTGATCAGGTCCTGAGGATTTATCCACCTTTATACATTTCAAGACATCCAGCACTTCTTCCTCTGTAATATGGACATTTTGCAAGATGTCACCATTTCCTTACTGTCTATATCTTCCATATCCTTCTCCACAGTAAATACTGATGCAAAATACTCGTTTAGTATCTCCCCCATTTTCTGCGGCTCCACACAAAGGCTGCCTTGCTGATCTTTGAGGGGCCCTATTCTCTCCCTAGTTACCCTTTTGTCCTTAATGTATTTGTAAAAACTCTTTGGATTTTCCTTAATTCTATTTGCCAAAGCTATCTCATGTCCCCTTTTTGTCCTCCTGATTAAGTATACTCCGACTGCCTTTATACTCTTCTAAGGATTCACTCGATCTATCCTGTCTATACCTGACATATGCTTCCTTCTTTTTCTTAACCAAACTCTCAATTTCTTTAATCATGCAGCATTCCCTATACCTATCAGCCTTCCCTTTCACCCTAATAGGAATATACTTTCTCTGGATTCTCGTTACCTCATTTCTGAAGGCTTCCCATTTTCTAGCCGTCCCTTTACCTGCAAACATCTGCCCCCAATCAGCTTTCGAATGTTTTAGCCTAATACTGTCAAAATTGGTCTTTCTCCATTTTAGAACTTCAACTTTTAGATCTGGTCTGTCCTTTTCCATCACTACTTTAAATCTAATAGAATTATGGTCACTGGCCCCAAAGTGCTCCCCCATTGACATCTCAGTCACCTTACTAGTTTAAATCCTCCCAAGCAGCTCTAGCAAATTTCCCTGCCAGTATATTAGTCCTCTTCCAATTTAGGTGCAATCCGTCCTTCTCGTACAGGTCACTTCTAACCCAAAAGAGATTCCAATGGTACAAAAATGTGAATCCTTCTCCCATACATCAGCTCCTCAGCCATGCATTCATCTGCTCTATCCTCCTATGTCTTCCCTCACTAGCTCGTAGCACCAGGAGTCGTCCAGATATTCCTACTCTCTGGAACCTCCTTTTTAAATTCCTGCCTAATTCTCAGTAATTTCCTTTCAGAATCTCAACCTTTTCCCTTCCTATGTCGTTGGTTCCAATGTGGACAATGACTTCCTGCTATCCCCTCTCCCCCGTGAGAACACTCTGCACCCTCTCTGAGACATCCTTGATCCAGGCACAAGGGAAGCAACACACCATTTTGATTTTTCACTGCTGGCCACAGAAACATCTGTCTGTAACTCGGACTAGAGAATACCCTAACACAATTGATCTCTTGGAACCCAATGTACCTCTCATTGCATTAGAGCCAGTCTCAATATCAGAACCTTGGCTGTTCGTGCTACGTTTCCCTGAGAATCCATCACCCCTACAATTTCTAAAACAGCATACCTGTTTGAAATGGGCATAGCCACAAAAGACAGCTGTACCAGCTGCCTAACTCTCTTACCTTTCCTGGAGTTAAACCATTTTTGTGACTGTATCTGAGACTTCCTATAACTGCCATTCATCACATACTATTGCTGTTGCAAATTCCTCATTGCTTCTAACTGTCTCTCCAACCAATCCATTCGATCTGATAAGATTCACAGCCAACAGCATTTATGGCAGATATAATCCGCAGTAACCTTTAAACTCTCTTTAAACTCTCACATCTGACATGAAGCACATACCACTCTACTAATGGCCATTTTTACTCCTTCACAATCTACAGACCCAGAAACTTCCTCTACAAATACTGCCCCAGGTTAAATTAATAGTTATGGCTTATATTTTAAGTTTAATCAAGAGACATATCTCCAAAAACACATAATCAAGAAAGAACCCACTCTACTTATTGCTGCAGACTTTCTGTATGCCACACTTAAAACAACAATTTACTTATCTGATTCTGTGCTGTGAATTTCACCCAATAGTTCATCCAAGATCAGTTGTGAATTTCACTGCTCATTAATTTTCCGAAACGCATTCGAATGTCCAGAGATACATGAATTCAAACAGCAAAGGCAGTGTCAATTTCTTTCTCTCTCTCTCTCTCTCTCTCTCTCTCTCTCTGTCTGTCTCTGTCTCTCCTGCACTGTCCTCACCATGTGCTTCCTTTGTTCTACTCTCTTTCAAAACTTCTGTTGTTTTGACTTATTTTCTCCAAAGTTCCAAAACAATGCAACTGCATATAAAACAGTAATTGCTGCTCCTGGAATTCAAGGGAATCACCTCCAACACCTAAAATACCTCAACAAAGGACCTGCTATTACAGCCAGAAAATTTTCCTGTCCTCAAGAAAGGCTATAGCGGATAGGATTTATAATCATCTAGGGAGGAATAAGTTGATGACGGATAGTCAACATGGTTTGGTGAAAGGTAGATCATGCCTCACAAACCTTATTGAGTTCTTTGAGCAAGTGACCAAACAGGTGGATGAGGGTAAAGTGGTTGATGTGGTGTATACAGATTTCAGTAAGGCATTTGACAAGGTTCCCCATGGTAAACTATTGCATAAAATACGGAGGCATGGGATTGAGGGTGATTTAGTGGTTTGGATCAGAAACAGGCTAGCTGAAAGATGACAGAGGGTGGCGGTTGATGGCAAATATTCATCCTGGAGTTCAGTTAGTAGTAGTGCACCGCATGGATCTGTTTTGGGGCCACTGTTGCTCGTCATTTTTATAAATGTCCTAGATGTGGGCATAGAAGGATGAGTTTGTAAATTTGTAGATGACACAAAGGTCGGTGGACTTGTTGGTAGTGCTGAAGGATGTTCCAGGTTATAGAGGAACATAGATAAGCTGCAGAGCGGTGCTGAGAGATAGCAAATGGAGATTAATGTGGAAAAATATGAGGTGATTCACTTTGGAAGGAGCAACAGGATTAAAGAGTGCTGGGCTAATGGTAAGATTCTTGGTCGTGTAGATGAACAGAGATCTCTGTGTCCATGTATGTAGAAAGTTGCCAACCAGGTTGATAGGGTTATTAAGAAGGCATACAGTGTGTTAGCTTTTATTGGTGGAGGGATTGAGTTTCAGAGCCATGAGGTCATGCTGCAGTTGTACAAAACTCTGGTGAGGCCCCACTTAGAGTATTGCGTCTGGTCATCACTCTATAGGAAGGATGTGGAAGCATTGGAAAGGGTTCAGAGGACATTTACTAGGATATTGCCTGGTATGAGGGAAGGTCTTAAGAGGAAAGGCTGAGGGACTTGAGGCTGTTTTTCTTAGAGAGAAGAATGTTGAGAGGTGACTTAATTGAGACATAAAAGATAATCAGAGGGTTAGATAGGGTGGACAGTGAAAGCTTTTTTCCTCAGGTGGTGGTGGCTAACACAAGGGGACATAACTTTAACTAGAGGGGTGATAGATATAGGACAGATGTCAGAGGTAGTTTCTTTACTCAGAGACAAGTAGGGGCATGGAATGCACTGCCTGCAACAGTAGTAGACTCATTAGCTTTAATGGTATTTAAATGGTCGTTGGATAAGCATATGGATGTAAATGGAATAGTGTAGGATAGACAGGTCGGCACAACATCAAGGGCTGAAGGGTCTGTACTGCGCTGTAATGTTCTACATTCTACATTCTATATTCAATGTCTCAAATTCTACATTCCCAATTATTTCTGTTGATCTTTAATATCCCCACCTAATAAAAATCTACCTATCCCTGCCTCAAGAATATTCAATGATGGCTACATCCTCCACCATCTGAGGCAGAGATTCCCAAAGTCACACAACTTTCTAAGAATGTGGAGAACACAGATGGAATCAGCCAAAATCATATTAAGTGGAGGAGCGGGCTTGAGGGGCTGAATTGACTGCTTCTGCTCTTAGTCCCTAGAGTCATAGATCTGTACAGCATGGAAACAGACCTTTCAGTCTAACTCATCCATGCTGACCAGATATCCCAACCCATTCTAGTCCCACCTGCCAGCACCCGATCCATATCCCTCCAAACCTTTCCTATTCATATACACATCCAAATGCCTCTTAAATGTTGCAATTTTACCCACCTCAACCACTCCCTCTGGCAGCTCATTCCATACACGCGCCACCCTCTGCGTGAAAAAGTTACCCCTTAGGTCCCTTTTAAGTCTTTCCCCTCTCACCTTAAAAACTGTGTCCTCTAGTTTCAGACTCTACTACCCTGGGAAAAGACCTTGACTACTCACCCAATTCATGCCCCTGATGATTTTATAAACCTCTATAAGGTCACCCATCAGCCTCCAATGGTCCAGGGAAAATAGCCTCAGCCTATTCCGCCTCTCCATATAGTCTTATGATCTTATGTTCAAAAGTGTCTACATTATTTATTAGCATTTAGATATGAGAAGATATTTTAATACATTTAGTCTTTTCATGAAATATGGCATCACTGGCAAGACTAACATTTGTTGCCCTTCCATAATTGACTTTAAACTAAGTGGCTAGGCCTCTTAACTGGGCAGTTACCACCACTACAGTTCTGGAGTCACAGGTTGGTATAATGAAAGCTACAACATGTGTTTTTTTTTAGCAATATTCAAGTTCTGTATCATCAAAGGATTATTTGTATGTCTGAAAGACATGCATAACAAAAAACAAGTTCAAGATATAACAACGTATTTCAGTTACAAGTGAGCTTTCTATTGAATTCCTTCAAAAGTGTGATAAACATGAGTTTGTGCCAGTTTCCATTTCCAAACATATTAATAATTCTAGACGCAACCCCATGTTTGAATGGGTGATTTTATATGAGATGGAACTGAATGATTGGACACAAGATTATTTATTAATAAATGCCACAGCCTTGCTGTCTTTGGTCTAAAATATGCAAATCTTGTTTCCATTTTTAGATTCGATCTGTTTATGCACTACATTTCATCAGTAGATGACTACACCATAAACAGTACACATTTAAAACTCATCCACACGGTAAACGTATTAAAGCAGAAGCAGTTTAACAACACAATTAACAACAATGTGGAGGTGCCAGTGTCTGACTGGGGTGACCAAGTCAGAAGTCACAGTTTATTGTCCAACAGGTTTGTTTGAAATCACAAGCTTTCGGAGCATCACCTGACAAGGAGCAGCTCTCTGAAAGTTTGTGATTTCAAATAAACCTGTGAGACCATAACCTGGTGTCATGTGACTTCAATTAACAATGGCACGAAACATGTAAGAAATCCTTGTGACCCCATGTACTGTCTGGAAGCAAGGAGATGTCCCTGGAGCATGGTTGCAATTTTTCATCCTACATCAAATGGTATTTGCTTCTGTTGAATTTCTTTACTCCAACTCTCCTGCCATAAACCATTGTTCATTGAAGATGGCGAATCTTTGGATGTATGCCTACCTGATCTACTGCACACATATTGGAGAACCTTGAACACCTTGTTTTGATTCTCACTTTCAATGTGAATATCTGGCAGCATTCTGAGGCCTCAAGGTAAAGCTCAACTTAGATCTCAGTAAATCTGACATGTTTTGTGCCATTGTTAATTGAAGTCACATGACACCAGGTTATGGTCCCACAGGTTTACTTGAAATCACAAACTTTCAGAGAGCTGCTCCTTGTGGGCGGCACGGTGACACAGTGGTTAGCACTGCTGCCTCACAGCGCCAGAGACCCGGGTTCAATTCCCGACTCAGGCGACAGACTGTGTGGGGTTTGTACGTTCTCCCCGTGTCTGCGTGGGTTTCCTCCGGGTGCTCCGGTTTCCTCCCACAGTCTAAAGATGTGCGGATCAGGTGAATTGGCCATGCTAAATTGCCCATAGTGTTAGATAAGGGGTAAATGTAGGGGTATGGGTGGGTTGCGCTTCGGCGGGTCGGTGTGGACTTGTTGGGCCGAAGGGCCTGTTTCCACACTGTAACTAATCTAATCTAAAAAAAAACATTGGAATCTTCATCTTTAACAAACATGACTATATCAACAAATTGCATGCCATCTATGATGACAGGTCCAAATCTGTATCCATCTGATCTACCATTCAGTGTAACTGGGCAGCCTTATCAAAAGCAAGCAAGGTGACATGATGGCTCAATGGTTATCACTGCTGCCTCACAGCACCAGGGTCCCAGATTCGATTCCAGCCTTGGGTGACTGGCTGTGTGGAGTTTGGACATTCTCCCCGTGTCTGTGTGGGTTTCCTCCAGGTGTTCCGGTTTCCTCCCACAGTCCCAAGGTATTCAGGTCAGGTGAATTGGCCATGCTAAATTGCCCATAGTCAGAGGGAAATGGGTCTGGGTGGGCTACTCTTTGGAGGGTCAGTGTGGACTGGTTGGGCCTGTTTCCACGCTGCAGGGTATCTAATCTAGAATGCATTTCCTGGACTTGTATAAAAGATATCAATTGATATATACAATGGGGTTTGTCATCACAGATATATACATATATATGGACTGGACAGAAAACACAAAAACAATGTCCCTTTATGTATTATCTTGCACAATGTGAACTTGCCAAATTGTTGAGTGAATTGCTCCAATCATTTCCAACAAGTATTCCACTTACACGGTTGCTTCACTTTTGCAAAGACCATATCAGACAGTTTTTTTACAGACAGAAAGAGCACATACACACACTGTGCTTATTTCAACTCAGCAAAATAGGTGACAGACATTCTCTGTTCACTTCTCAGAGCAATGCTGTGACCATTAGAGTTAACCTATCTGCTTTAAAGTTAAACAAAGCCTGGCTGTTCAGTGTCAATCAGCATTAATTGCTGATTAATTGTGGAACAATGGCAACACATGTACCAATACATAGAGAAACATAGAAGAATAAATCAGCTCTGGTAGCATATGTTATGCTTCCTTCAATAGAAGATGAAGGAGGCCCAAGAAAATATTCCCCAGCTCTTTGGCTAGAGAGCAGAATGCTACCTTCACAACTTTAATGAGATCAACTCATTCTGTGCAAATAGTCTTTTTGTCCCTGGTATCAGTTAACCATCTTCATTTCCCACTGAAAATCTGCCTAATTAGTGATTGTATCATGTGAAACTGCTGCTCAACAAGTTTTTAAAACAAAGTATCTGAAAATGATTTACAATTAGTCGCCTGCCTAGCTTCGTTAAATGTGGACCTCAATCCCAAAATCTAACATCTCCACAGATGCTGCCTGGCTTGCTGAGTATTTCCATCAGTTTCTGCTTTTACACAGAATCACAAGATAGAAGGAGACATTTTGGTCCATTGAGTCTGTACTAGCAGACCATGGGCTTCTTTTCACTTCTGTTCCATAGTTGAGTGCTTTGCTGCTGATAAATTTTTGGATTGATTTAATCTTGGAACATAGAACATAGAACAGTACAGCGCAGTACAGACCCTTCAGCCCTCCAAGTTGTGCCGACCTGTGAAACCAATCTGAAGCCTACCTATCCTACACTACTCCATTTTCATCCATACATTTATCCAATGACCATTTAAATGCCATGAAGTTAGCTAGTCTACTGCTGTTCCAGGCAGAGTATTCCACATCCCTACTACACTCTCAGGAAAGAAACTACCTCTGACATCTGTCCTATATTTATCACCACTCAATTTAAAGCTATGTCCCCTCGTGCTCACCATCACCGTCTAAGAAAAAGGCTCTCACTGTCCACCCGATCTAACCCTCTGATTATCTTATATGTCTCAATTAAGTCACCTTTCAACATTCTTCTCTCTAACGTGAACAGCCTCAATTCCCTCAGTCTTTCCTCATAAGACCTTTCCTCCACAACAAGCAACATCCTAATAAATCTCCTCTGAATCCTTTCTAACACTTCCAAATCCTTCCTACAATACGGTGACCAGAACTGTATGCAATACTCAAAGTGCGGCTGCACCAGACCTCATGGCTCCGAAACTCAATCCCTCTACCAATAAAAGCTAACACACCATATGCCTTCTTAACAACCCCATCAAACTGGGTGGCAACTTTCGGGGACCAATGTACCTGGACACCGGGATCTCTCTCTGCTCATCTAAACTACCAAGAATCTTACCATTAGCCAGTCCAATACTTCTTATTACTGTTGCTCCTTCCAGAATCAATCATCTCATACTTTGCAACATCAAACTCCACTTCCCACCTCTTAGCCCAGATTTTCAGCTTATCAACATCCCCCTGTAACCCACAACATCATTTGGCACTATCCACAACTCCACCGACCTTAGTATCATCTGCAAATTACTAACCCACCCTTCCATGCCCTCATCCAGATCATTTATAAAAATGACAAACAGCAGTGGCCCCAAAACCAATCCTTGTGGTACACCACTAGTAAATGAACTGCAGGATGAATATTTCCCATCAACCACCTTTCAGCTCGTCAATTTCCGATTCAAACTGCTAAATCACCCTCAATCCTATGCCCCTGTATTTTGTGCAATAGCCTACTATTGCCTACAATGGGTAACCTTACCAAATGCCTTACTGTAATCCATATACACCACATCAACCACTTTACCTTCACCCACCTGTTTGGTCACCTTCTCAAAGAACTCAATAAGGTTTTTGAAGCACGGCCTGCCCATCACAAAACCGTGCTACTATCCCTAATCAACTTATTCCATTCTAAATTATTATAAATCCTATCTATTATAACCTTTTCCATCACTTTATCCACAACTGGAGTAAGGCTCACCTGTTTATAGTTACCAGGGTGGTCTCTAATCCTCTTCCTGAACATGGGGACAAAATTTGTTAACCTCCAGTCTTCTGACAGTATTGCTGTAGACAATGACAACACAAAGATAAAAGCCAAAGGCTCTGCAATCTCCTCCCTAGCTTCTCAGCGAGTACTAGGATAAATCCCATCCAGCTTCCCAGAATTGCTGAAACCTCCTCCTTGTGAACCTCAATCCCATCTAGACTAGTGGTCTGTATCTCAGTATTCTCCTCAACAACATTGTCTTTTTACTGTGTGAATACTGATGAAAAATATTCATTTAGCGCTTCCCCTAACTTCTTGGACTCCACCCGCAACTTCACCCTACTGTCCTTGATTGACCTTAATCCTACTCTAATCATTCTTTTATTCCTGATATACCTATAGAAAGCTTTAGGGTTTTCCTTGATCCTATCTGCCAATGACTTCGCATGTGCCCTCCTGGCTTTTCTTAACTCTCTTTTTAGGTCTTTCCTGGCTAACTTGTAACTCTCAAATACCTTAACTGAGCTTGACATTCTAACATAAGTCTTCTTCCTCTTGACAAGAGGTTCAACTTCTTTTGTAAACCACAGCTCCATCACTTGACTGCTTCCTCCCTGCCTGACAGGCACATACTTATCAAGAACACACAGTAACTGTTCCTTGAATAAGCTCCACATTTCAATTGTGCCTATCCCCTGCAGTTTCCTTCCCCCATCCTATGCATCCTAAATCTTGCTTAATCGCATTGAATTTGCCTTTCCCCCATCTATAACTCTTGCCTTGCGGTATATACCTATCCCTTTCCATCACTAAAGTAAACATAACTGAATTATGGTCACTATCACCAAAGTGCTCACCTACCTCCAAATCTAATATCTGGCCAGATTCATTACCCAGTACCAAATCCAATGAGGCCTCACCCCTTGTTGACCTGTCTACATGCTGTGTCAAGAAACCCTCCTGCACATATTGGACAAAACCTAACCCATCTAAAGTACTCAAACTGTAGTATTTCCAGTCAATACTTGGAAAGTTAATGACCCTCATAACAACTACCTTGTTACTCTCGCTCCTATCAAGAACCATCTTTGCAAACTTTTCCTCTACATCTCTGGAACTATTCAGAGATCTACAGAAAACTCAATAGGGTGACCTCGCTTTTTCTGTTTCTAATCTCAGCCCATACTACTTCAGTAGACGAATCCTCAAATGTCCTTTCAGCCTTTGTAATACTGTCCTTGACTAGCAATGCCATACCACTCTATCTTTTATCATCTTCTCTGTTCTTACTGAAACATCTAAATCCCAGAACGTGCAACACCCATTCCTGTCCCTGCTTTATCCATGTCTCCAAAATGACCACAACATCGAAGTCCCATGCTTCAAGTTCACACATCTTATTCCAGATGCTCCTGGCATTGAAGTAGACATACCTCACACCACCTTCCTGCTTGCCGGTGCACTTTTGTGAACTTGAAACCTTATTTCTGACCTCACTACTCTCAACCTCCTGGACACTGGAACCCAAATTTTGTTCTTCCCCTGCAGGATATTGGTATCCCTCTGATCCAGGTGTAGACCATCCTGCATGTAGCGGACCCACCTACCCCAGAATGAGCCCCAATTATCCAGGTATCTGAAACCCTCCCCCCTGCACCATCCCTGTAGTTACGTGTTCAACTACTGTCTCTCCTTGCCTCGCTAGCATGTGGCATGGGCAGCAAAGCAGAAATAACAACTCTGTTTGTTCTAGCTCCAAGTTTCCACCCTTAAATCCCTATCTGTTAGATTAGATTAGATTACTTACAGTGTGGAAGCCTTCGGCCTAACAAGTCCACACCAACCCGCCAAAGCGCAACCCACCCATACCCCTACATTTACCCCTTTACCTAACACTACAGGCAATTTAGCATGGCCAATTCACCTAACCTGCACATCTTTGAACTGTGGGAGGAAACCGGAGCACCCGGAGGGAACTCACACAGACACGGGGAGAATGTGCAAACTCCACACAGTCAGCCACCTGAGTCGGGAATTGAACCCGGGTCTCTGGCGCTGTGAGGCAGCAGTGCTAACTAGTGTGCCACCGTGCCCCCACAGGTTGTTACTGCCTGCATGGACCAGGACTTGGGCTGCTCCCTCTTTCCCCTTTAGGACCCTGAAAACACAATCCAAGACATCATGAACCCTGCCACCTGGGTGGGGGGACAACTCACCAACTGTGAGTCTCTCTCATTCCCACAGAGCCTCCTGTCTGTCCCCCTAACTATGAAGTCCCCAATGCCTAATGGTCTGCTCTTCTCCCCCCTTCCCTTCTGAGCAACCATGACAGACTCTGTGCCAGAGACCTGTATCTCATGGCTTACCCCTAGTAAGTCATTCCCCCCCAACAGTATCTAAAAGGGTACACCTGTCATTGAGGGGAACGGCCACAGGGGATTGCTGCACTGACTGCCGGTTCCCTTTCCATCCTCTGACTGTAACCCATCTGCCCATCTCTTGTTCCTGAGGTGTGACCACCTCCCTGTAATCTTGTGTCTTCTGCAGCCAGACCACTCTGACAGCTAAGGACTGGTTCATCCAACAAGTTTGTTCTTCCTTCCATGAGAAAATTGAATTGCAGCAGTCAATTTTTCAGTCTTCTAATGCTCACATGTCCGCGTGTCTGTCCAATTCTTATTATATATTTGGCCGAGCAAGAGGAAACAACTAGATGTTCATCACCACCTGTTTCATAGTTGGCAATGGAAGCGACACACACATCTGTCCTGGAGTTGATGGCTTGATCCTCATGGTCATGACAGCTCCAATGGGACAAACAGTGTTGGATAAGGATTTAAACTGAGGAGTTCCTTAGGCAGCACCCATGGACAATCATTGACGACTGAACAGCTTAGAGCTCGAAAGAGTGAGATCTGCCATTCACTTCCTCATCATAGTCTATGTTATAGGGTTTATCTGATCAGTGTATCTTGTACTTAACTGCAATATGCTACAATACACAATAAGCTACATACTGTTTAAGACAAGAGCTCCTTCTCATGAAACTTGTGAGTAGTTTTACTCTACCATACTAGACCAAGCTGTAGATCCCTATTTTAAAAGAAGCTGTTGCCAATAACCCTTTTGTGAGCGATATTGAAGACTGCCGCATGCAGGTTGGGGATAATGATTTCTCATACAGCAGACAGCATTCCTATTTTCATATGTCTATTTTTCTGATGGTTCCCCAATGATATCCTGAATTTGATGCAAAATCAGAGTTAACATTTTGGGTCAAGTGAATCTTCATCAGAACGAAGTCTCACAACCCAAAACATTAACTCTAATTTCTCTTCACAAATGCTGCCTGATCGCTGACCTTTTCTAGCAATCTCTATTTTTGTTTCTGGTTGACAGCATCCACACTTCTTTTGGTTTTAATTTAAAATGGAGCTTTATTTTGGGCATATATTTCCAGGTCAGAGTATCCGGAGTATTGAGTACAGGAGTTGGGAGGTCATGATGCAGCTGTACAGGACATTGGTTAGGCCACTGTTGGAATATTGCGTGCAATTCTGGTCTCCTTCCTATTGGAAAGATGTTTGAAACTTGGAAGAGTTCAGAAAAGATTTACAAGGATGTTGCTAAGGTTGGAGGATTTAAGCTATAGGGAGAGGTTGAACAGGCTGGGGTTGTTTTCCCTGGAGCATCGGAGGCTGAGGAGTTACCTTATAGAGGTTTATAAAATCATGACGGGCATGGATAGGATAAATAGACAAAGTCTTTTCCCTGGTATGGGGGAGTCCAGAACTAGAGGGAATAGGTTTAGGGTGAGAGGGGAAAGATATAAAAGAGACCCAAGGGGCAACTTTTTCATGCACAGGGTGGTTTGAGCTGGAATGAGCTGCCAGGGGATATGGTGGAGTCTAGTACAATTGCAACATTTAAAAAGCATATGGATGGGCATATGACTAGGAAGAGTTTGGAGGGACTGGTGCTGGCAGGTGGGACTAGATTGGGTTGGGATATCTGGTTGACATGGACAAGTTGGACCAAAGGATCTGTTTCTGTGCTGTACATTTCTATGACTCTATGACTCAATGTGTGCAACATATTGAAATTATTATACATTATTTTGTGAGTTACAAGGATGTTGTCAGATTCGGAGGAATTGAGCTATAGGGAGAGACTAAATTGGCTGGAGCTGCTTTCCTTGGAGCGTTGGAGGCTGAGGGGTGACCTTATAGTGGTTGATAAAATCATGAAGGGCATGGATAGAATAAATGGACAAGGTTTTTTTCCCTGGGGTGGGGCAGTCCAGAACTAGAGGGCAAAGGTTTGGGGTGAGAGACGAAAGATATAAAAGGAACGTAAGGGGCAACGTTTTCACACAGAGGGTAGTGAGTGTATGGAATCAGCTGCCAGTGATGGAAGCTGGTACAATTACAGCATTGAAAAGACAGCTGGATGGATAGATGCTGAAAATGTGTTGCTGGTTAAAGCACAGCAGGTTAGGCAGCATCCAAGGAACAGGAAATTCAACGTTTCGGGCCAGAGCCCTTCATCCTGTTCCTTGGATGCTGCCTAACCTGCTGTGCTTTAACCAGCAACACATTTTCAGCTCTGATCTCCAGCATCTGCAGACCTCACTTTTTACTGGATGGATAGATGAACAAGAAAGGTTTAGAGGGATATGGACCAAGTGCTGGCAAATGTGACTAGATTAGATTGGGATATCTGGTTGGCATGGATGAGTTCGACCGAAGGGTCTGTTTTTGTGCTGGACATCTGTATGACTCTATGCCTCTATATTGAAGTAGCTCAGTTTAATTTCTGGAGTAAATGTACATATCTGAAAGTAAAATTTCAGATCTCATTTGTTTGCTTTTCTGTTATGGAAGGAGTGTGCACTATGACTGATTAAGGCCAAGAATGTTTCAATCAGAAAAACAGCACTGGGAAAAATTATTTTTCTTTGGCAACCGGTTATGTTTTTCTGCAGTGTGCATAATTTTTTTTCCATGTTTATTTCTGATGTGCTGTCAGCAGCTGTCCTACATCTACATTACCAACACAACATCTGCAAGTGTTGAGGTTGTACTTTAATGTTTTCTCCGCACTCAGATTCACAACAGGTTTAATGCTCCTCTATATTTAGTATAAACCTGTAGACTTGAAATGGAACATATGCAATATTCCAAGAACAACCTTAACGCAAATACACAAAGTAATGTACTTGGAATTTACAGCACAGAAATAGGCCATTTCTCCCACCTCAATAAAAGCAAAATACAGCAGATTGTAGGGAATGCTAGAGAAACTCAGGAAGCCTGGCAGCATCCATGGAGTGAAAGAGATAGAGTTAATGTTTCAAGTTCAGTATGACTCTTCCTTAGAATTAGCAATTGGATTTGATCTGGGTTTAAATAAATTTAATTGAAGTGTGATAGTTACGTGATTGAAAAAGAAGGAATAAAAAATGTTGTAACTGATTGACAAGGGATCAGTAAAGAGGGTAGCCATGATCCCTCCTAGCCTGGTCACAACAATGGTTTATGATTTAGAAGGTACTTTGAAGTTACCATATTCATTCGCTGACCTTGTGCTTCTTGGGATGGGAGATGACCAATCCGGGAGGTCCTGTCACAATAACCATGACAAATTTCTGCAGTACGTTCTATATAGGACCCAGTTTCCATCCATTACCCCACCACTCTTCAAATCCCCATGTGTTCAGCAAGAATATGTCACAGCTGGTATTGGGAACTGGTAGAGATGGAGTTTGGAGCCCAAGCTACTAGAGATGGTACACAAGAACAGCATGTAATACTGAACAGTTTAGCTGCCCAAATAAGAGAGTTGTTTGCGAAGTATTGAAGTCCCAAAGGATAATGGATGGTTGGATTACTTTTTCGGAAGCTGTTAAGGAAATTCACTGAAAATGGCGGTAAAAATTGTACCCAGAATAATTTAGATGAGCTTCTGGATGTAGAAGTGATTGAAATATACAGGGAAAAGACCAGTGCTGTTTCATCAATCAAAAAAGGATAGACCATTGGGCCTAGCAATCAATTCCTAATGATTTGTGCATTGTCATTCATTCTTGTATCTTTTTGTAATAAAAGGATGGCACAGTGGCTCAGTGGTTAGCACTGCTGCCTCAACCACCAGGGACCCGGGTTCGATCCAGTCTCAGGTGACTGTCTGTGTGGAGTTTTCACATTCTCCTCGTGTCTGTGTAGGTTTCCTCTGGGTGTTCCAGTTTCCTCCCCAGTCCAAAGATGTGCAGGTTAGGTGAATTGGCAATGCTAAATTGCCCATGGTGTTCAGGGATGTGTAGGTTAGGTATATTAGTCAGGGGTAAATGTAGGGGAATGAGTCTGGGTGGGTTACCGTTCGCAAGGTTGGTGTGGGCATGTTGGGCCAAATGGCCTGTTTCCACACTGTAGGGATTCTATGACTGAAAATATTCATTTTGACTTTTTTTTTGGAAGATACTTTAAGCTGTAATTATCCGTCGGTAGTGTCGAAGGAATATTTTGGGATTGCAAACCAAACACACAAACACATTGGTAAAACTTTTCATGAGCAGTTTACATGTGTTGGTGATGAGCTGTGCATTTGTAGTACTTACAATGTTTTTTCAGAGGTTTGTTCTTTTGCAGTTTTTCTTTAAACATAACATAGCTCTTATAATTTTCCACTTTGGCCGTAGTCAGAGCACGGTTAGTGTGGAATTGCAGTAGTGTGGGACTCAGCAGAGTGGGAGGAAGGTAGAGTGAATTACTTATCGACTGCTGCTTGAAATTGATTCAAAATGGAAAGTCAACTGCTAAATCCTTTCCAAGTCCAGTTTGTAGATGTGAAATTGGATTAGATAATAAGTAAAATAGCCTCTGAGATAGATGAACTTTTAATCAACAAGGGAATCAAAAGTTATGGGTAAAAGGCAGGAAAGTGGAGTTGAGAATTTTCAGATCAGACATGATCTTAATGAATAGCAGAGCATACTTGGTGATCTGAAATGGCCTACTTCTTCTCCGACATCTTATGAACCCATTTAGTTGGCTTTTCAATAATTAGAACGAGTCATGATAATTTTTTGTTTCAGAAGAATCTTCCCTGTATCTCTTAAACACACTAACTTGGGAGAAATTTTAATCCCTAAAATAGTAAGGGGAGGTTTGGTTCCAAAATAGTCCTAGCCAATATTAATCCCTCAAAGAAAGGAAGATCTTGTCATTTTCTGATACTGTTTGTGGGAGTTTGCCATTTATAAATTGGGGGTCTTGTTTCTGTCATGACATTAGTGGTTACATTCGAAAGTACTTCACTGGATGTAAAGCACTTAAGCACTTTAGGATGCCCTGAGGTTGTGAAAAGCAGCATAACTCCAAATAGCTTTCTTTAACAGTATCAGATAGAACTGCTGACCCACTTACAAACAGTAGGATTTCTTAAATTCCACTCAATAAAGCATGATTGGTAAATGTCTGCTCCATAAATTTAAATTGATACATGGACAATATGCAATTTGAATTTTCTCCTGCACACAACTGATCGAACCATTAAATCAGATAAAATATTTTCTGTTGCGCCTTCTAAAATCTTTGCAGAGTTCAAGTTACAAAGATCCAATAATTTATTTTACTTATTTTTCAAAAAAGCATCACATGTAAAGCCCAACTTAGACACTCATTACAGAATGATAAACGTTTCCATGAGGCATTTACAGTTCAATCATGAGTTACCTGCTCAGTTTCAGTTAAATGGGACTCTTTTATGGTGTCTCTATATTTCTCTTTGATGCAGTCATTCCTTGTGAATAGTTTGTAACTCATCAAATTACTTTTGTCATCAATGTTCAGTTTAAAGCCTTTCTAAAGGCATTCAATCCAAACTGTTTACTGAACCCAGCTCATTGTGTCTTTTGATCTATAATGTTAATGTTCAACACTGAGTTATTTCAGTTGCAGCCAATAAAATACTCCTGCTGTACACACGAATCCACTGTACAGTGAGTGCAATTTGTGCATGATCCTGATGCTCACCAAGAGTTTCAAATACGAACCCCGGTCCCCAGTACTTTGTAGAGATCAAACATTTATCTGAAATCTTCCCCAGGTTGGGGACAATTTTTAGTCAAACAGTAGACTCAACATCCAATTAAATACGGTGGGACAATACTCAAGGCTAAAGAGACTAAAGGAAGTCTTCCATCAGCAAAATTATTCGTGAAGAATTCCACCTGAAGGTTGATGTAACCCTCTCTCCAAACTCTTCTAGCAAAGAAATGACATTTGCAAAGAGTCTGCCATCATGAGTGAATGGAAGAGGTTCCCCTCCATTATATGTTTCAGCTGCTGTAACCAGGCAAAGAGGGTGGGCATCTAAACTGCCTAAGACCTACAATCTACAACAAGAAGGCTGTGGTCTTAAACAAGATCAAACATTTGCTTATTGCATGATGGTAGTGAAAGTTACTAAGTGAAAAAAATGGGTTAGTAATTAGAGCAAATACAGATACAAAAGCTAATTAGAAGATGCAAATCAGAACCTGCCCTATCACTGCATGTCTATCACTTGCTTATGGATTGACTTTCCAAAAGTTAAGGACATCAGATTTCAGCAAATGCAATGCTTCGGTGATTGAATATTTAAGGATTGTTGAGGCTTTTAGAAAGAGAAAAGGTTTCTTGTTTCTCACTAGTTCTGTGCTTATGGCACTTGGTACTCTTTCACCAGAACTATGTCAAATGTCCAAAAGATCTCCTTCAGACAGATTTCTCTCTCTCCCTCTCTGTCAATGTTGTCTCAAGGTCCTTTCTAGGGAGTTCTATTTTAAAATGGCATGTTACAGAGGATGGAATATTCGCAATCACTGAACAACATGGGCATTGGCGCAAAAGCTGGTAAAACTTTTGGAGGAACTTCTCAATGTTGTGAGCAACAGGACATCTCCTGGTGTTGTGGTAACATACCTTCATTTGGGCCAGAAACTTTCATCTGAAAGATGATGGCAAAACAAGTTGTGTCCTAATGTGATTACACAATTATGTCATAATGTGATTAAACAGGTTGACTTTCAATCTCTGAGGCAGGTGATAAGAACAGGAGAATTTCCTAGTCAGCCGGAATCATATGCTAATGCCTATATTTGAAAAAATTTTTCACATGCACATTTTTGCATCACTGTCTTTCCAAAATGTTCATACACTTCCTGAGGCACTTCTGCACTGGACATTTGTGTGGCATTCCATGTAGAAAGCCTGTCAAGTGGTAGACCAAAGCAACACAGAAGCTTGTTGCAATCTGTATTAAAGATGTGCAGGAGATATGGGAATTGGGCTATAAAGTGGGAGGATTTGTCCTTTCATTAGTTGGCTTCAGATTCCTTTCAGCCCAGGGAATGCCTAACATAAGGAATTATTGAAAGGAAACAGTTGCCGCCCACAGAGTTGTGAAAATACAACCTTTGCCATTTCAGAATTGTAGGAGACCTGTGAGAAAGCCAGATGTTGCGTACAGGCCCAGTATGAAATACAGAAATCATAAACCATATAACTTCCTGAAGTATCTTATAACATCTATCAGGAAGCACAGACAACAGATGCAATGTCGACTCATGAATCTAATTTTGAGAAAGCCCAGTTATGAGCCACTGCAAATTTTGACGAGAAGGAATCATCAATTGATCAAAACTCCATTGAGGTTGTACAGCTTTGTTTCAGAAAGTATGGTTTGCAATAAATGAAAATTGATCAATGAAATAGATGAGAATTATAAGAAAGAAAAATTAAGGCAATTGGACAGATAAAGATTACTTTTATCTGTCAGGTCCAAATTAGAAATCCAGAAATGACCAGAATGTGATTTTCTTTTTAAACTAATAATCAACAATCATGCCCCGCATATGATTTGAGATTTCATATGATTCCAGCTTTATCTGAAAGTAAACTTCTTCATTTTAAAAACCTAAAGAACTGCAGATGCTATAAATCAGAGACAAAAACAGAGTTAACTGGAAAAGCTCAGCAGGTCCAGCAGCATCCGTGGAGACTAAGCAGAGTTAACTTTTCAGTTTAAGTTAGCCTTGTCAGAACTGATGGTAGCTTGGAAAGTGTTGATTTATATGCAGAAGATAGGGTGAGGAGTGAACGATAGATGGGAATAGAGCCCAAAGAGAGAGGAGATAGTTGGACAGTGGATAACAGTCTGGCTGGGAGCGTGATAGCAGTGAATGGGGATTATGTCTTATAATAGATGGTGTGTAATAGCAGACTGTGAGATAACAAGACCTGGTTTGGTGGTGGTTCGGGTGAATAATAATAAAAATAATTTCTTCCTTGGCACCATTACATGCACATTACACAGCTGATTTTGAAGTACATCACAACACATATGAGTTTCCAAATTGATTTCAACCAAACCTAAGCTACTAGGGGAAATAATCCTGGTAACCCTGTGACCATGGTTCAGAATGCTAGAAATGGGTGGGTCTAGTCTTTGTCACAGGCTGACCATTCCCCCCACTTTCCACCGCCCCGCCCCCCTTCACCCCTGCCTCTCCTTTCATCAGTAAGTGGCTGAGCGATAAAACTCTGAACAGAAGGTCAAACTTCAGTCCCCGCACTTCACCTCGAGATTTTGGAGCATCATCTTGGTTGCCATTACAGTGCAATATTTAGATGAGATGTTGAACATTTCTAGCTATCACGTGTAGTGAATCAGTTTGGCTGAAGACTGTCATCTGTAATGTTGGACTCCTCAGGAGAAAGCTGAAATGTATTGACACTTAAAGATTCAGCATTTCTTTAACAATTGTGTGCCCAGGCTCTGCCACCATTGAGATGGAGACACTCATGGACACTCTTCCTTCCTATCGATGTTTTGTGGCCAACCATTATTCACAAGTGGATGTGATAACAGTGCAGAGCTTTAATCTGATCTATTGCTTGCAAAATGTCATAACCCTGGATATTGCATGCTTCTTGCACTGTTTGTTAAGTGTACAGTCCCGTGCTGTAGCTTCAAAAGATTGATCTGGTCTTGCTTCTGACAGGTCTTCAGCACCCATCAGGATGGGTGGTTTTCTGCCACAAGAGAAGATGGAGAATTAGTTAATGTAAGTCTAATGTGATGCTGGTGGCTCACAGCACCTTATACATGGGTTTTGAGCTGCAAGATCTGTTTTAAATTAGATTTGATTCCCTACAGTGTGGAAACAGGCCCTTCAGCCCAACCAGTCCACACCGACCCTCCAAAGAGTAACCCACCCAGACCCATTCCCCTCTGACTAATGCACCAAATGCGGGCAATTTAGCATGGCCAAATCACCTGACCTGCACATCTTTGGACTGTAGGAGGAAACCGGAGCAGCCGAAGGAAACCCACACAGACACAGGGAGAATGTGCAAACTCCACACAGACGGTCACCCGAGGCTGGAATCGAACCTGGGACCCTGGTACTGTGAGGCAGCAGTGCTAACCACTGATCCACCGTGCCACCTCATGTTATGAAACTCTCCCATATAGCTACATGGTAGTGCAACACACACAATGTTCCTTAGTGTAAAGATGGGACTTTGTCACCATAAGGAATGTGTGGTGGTTTCACCAATCAATACTGTCATGGGGGGATGCCTCGAAGAAAGGTAGATGAGTAAGGACAAGATCCAGTAGGTTCTTCCACCATTTTGGTTCCCTCACCAATACCATGGTCCCATTGCAACAAACAAGTTATTTCTGAAGCAGAGATGGGAGTTGTGCATTGAGACACTGCGGAAACCACAACGTAATACTCTCTGAAGGAATTGCCACGGTAACTGAAGATTGCAATAAGTAACACCCTTCTGTTTGAAACCCTCTAAAAATGTCCAAATAAGTTCAAGAATTCCACAGCAGTTAGGTAAATCATTTTTGAGGAAAGATAGACAATTACAAATGCAGTCAAACACCTAGGTAACTATTACACTGAGGCCACATTCACCCCACACACCCCCAACTATAATTTACCAGGATGTTGCTGGGAATAGAAGGTTTGAATTATAAGGAGAGGTTAGATAGGCTGGGACTTTTTCACTGGAGCATGAGAGGTTGATGAGTGACTTCATAGAGGTTTATAAAATCATGAAGGATATAGATAAGGTGAATTGAAGGTGTGTTTTCCCTAAGGCGGGGATTTCAAAACACGTGGGCATATTTTCAACGTCAGAGGAGAAAGATTTTAAAAAGACACAGGGGTAAATTTTTGCACAGAGAGTGGTTCATGTGTGAAATTAACTTCCAGAGGAAGCGGTGGATGCAGGTACAGTTACAATGTTTTAAATACATATAGATAAATTCATAACAGGAAATGCTTGGAGGGATATGGGCTAAGCGCAGGCAGATGGAACTGGTTTAGTTTGGGATTTAAGATGAGATAGACTGGTTGGACCAAATGGTCTGCTTCCATGTTGTATGACTCTATAACTCCATAACTACATTTCCCCCAAACCTTTACATCCTCATGACTCTGATCCAACAGAAAACCAAAGAAATCTGGACGCTGGAAATCGGAAACAAAATCAGAAATTGCTGGAAAATCTCAGGCACCATCTGTAGAGAGAAAGCAGAGTTAACATTTCAGGTCCAGTGACCCTTCTTCAGAACATCTTCTGAACCTACAGTCCAGTCACACCTCCGGACCTGACAAACTCCACTCTTTTCCTGAGATGCAACATTGCCCCTTTGCCCCTTGTGGACCTAACACAATCCTTATCCCTGAACCTGATAGTTCCCTGGTCTTGAAACTCAACAATTACCCATCACTGGACCCACATACTCCCCTTTCCCGGTGACCCAATTCTCCCCATCACCCCATACCCCACCCATCAGACACAATATCCCCTGCCGATACTGGCACCCACTTCCCTGAATGCTCACTGCTACCCCTCTTACTTGGCACCCTAACCACCTGATCAGAATCTCCTGTTAGATGTTGAGCTCTTCCATAACAAAGAAAAGGAGTAATGGGGCATTCTGAGTGGGATTGCTATCCCTTGGAAAATCTGTCCCATTAAATCATCAGCTGAAGGAGGGCAATATATAACAATCAGCAGGACATTTATTTGTCTGTTTGATGGAATTCCATTAGACTTCATGGAGTCTGGAGTCAATGTTAAAGACTCCCAGGGTGACTCCATCCAAACATTGCACTGTCCCACCACATCTTTTGGGTCTGGCTTGCCAGTGGGCCAAGGCCTACTCACAATGATGATGGAGGAGTCTAGGGAGAATGGCTATACAGTCATAGAGCCATAGAAATGTACAGCATGGAAACAGACCTTTCAGTCCAACCCGTTCAGCCAACCAGAGTCCCACCTGCCAGCACCCAGCCTACGTCCCTCCAAACCCTTCCTATTCATATACCCATCCAAATGCCTCTTAAATGTTGCAATTGTACCATCCTCCACCACTTCCTCTGGCAGCTCATTCCATACACGTACCACCCTCTGTGTGAAAACGTTGCCCATATGATTCAGTGAGTATGACTATATTAGACTGTTGCATGAGTCATCTGTGAGACAGCTCTCCCAATGTTATTACAATCATCCCTTGATGTTAGTGGGGAGTAATCTGAAGCGAGGAATGGGATGGGTGTCCTTTTGTCATGTTCTGGTGCCATGGTCGTTACCGGCTGGTCTATCTGGATGAAATAGATTTGTGTCGGATTCATTGCGCTCCGAACATCGTGATGGGGCAGGGGAAAGCCTTGTTGGTGCACCCTTTGAGGTCTCTGTGGCTTCCCCTCACAGGTAGAGGTAGAGCTGAGAGTGTCCATCACAGGATCCTCTTAGCAGAGTTTCATTGAGTGCCAATGGTGCCTACATAAGAGAAAATGGCGAATTTGTCAAATAAAAGTTCGAGCACATTAAACATAGAAATGTAGAAAATAGGAGCCATTAGGAGTAAGCCATTCAGCCCTTTGCACCTGCTCCACCATTCAATATGATCATTGATTGTGCAACCCAGTATCCTGTTCCTACTTTCTCCCCACGCTCTTTAATCCTTTCAACCACAAGAACAATATCCAATTCCTTCAAAAACATTCCACGGTTTCGCCTCAATCACTTTATGTGGTACAGCATTCCACAGGCTCACCACTCTTTGGGTAAAGAAATTTTTCCTCATCTCAGTCCCAAATGGTCCACCTGAAATCTATGAACTGTGATCTCCAGTTCTGAAATCCCCAGTCATTAGGAACAGATTTCCGCACGGCCACATCGTCACCTGTCAGTCTTACCATCCCAGTATGATTTGGCTCCGGTGTTAATGAGAGAGCAGCACAGTTCCAACAATGAGGGCAGGGAGGTGCCCGATTGAGTGAGTAGAAAATGCAAAAGGCAGGGCATAGTAGTAGTTTGAGAGGATGAGGTAGATGAGTGGATACAATACAAGGAACACCAAACATAACCATCCATGAGCTTTGATGAGAGGTGTGTGCAGTGGCAGAGTCTGACTGAATGGTTGCCCTGTGAGTCTGAAGTAGCAGAGAGAAGATAATTGTATTTACCCTTGCACAGGCTACAGATGATCATTGGAGTTGACGTTTCGGGCATGTCCCTTCTTCAGTCAGACTTTTGTCTGAAATGTCGATTCTCCTGCTCCTCGGATGCTGTCTGACCTGCTGTGCTATTTCCAGCACCAAGTTTTATCAGCTCTGACTCTCCAGTATCTGCAGTCATCATTTTTACCTGCAGAAGATCAATGACTATCTGCCTGAACTGCAGCACACTGTGCTGACTAGGACTGATATCGGACTCTAGGCTGGCTGGATCTGTTGGCCTGGGCTCCTTTTGTCTTCAATCAGAAGGATGGCCTCTCCCTCTCCACTCCCTCAATCACCAGCAAATCAGAAAGTTGCCTTCCCTTTCTGGACCACATCCTCGGTGGTAACAGTTGAGTACCTCAGCGTGAGAGCCATTAACTGCCTTGCAGAGTCTGAAGTGGTGCACAGTTGGGCTTTGAGTCTGATGCATATAGCATGAGCATCAGAAGATCCCTGTAGTGGTTAGCATTCCACCCTCTCTTTCTGTTCAACTCCACAAGAAGGGCTGTACAATTAATGGGGTGAAGACTATGTGAAAAAATTTGCCCAGGCCATGGTGAACCAGGTGACATGAATCTTAACAAAACATCAGAACTGCAAATGGAAAAATTTCATCACTGAAATCATTTATGCAACAGGTTTACTTAATTTTATCTAATTCTTCCCTTTCCTCTGCTGCATAAGGTAATGGTTCTAATTGAGTTCACGTTCCTGAAATATTGAGCTCTATCCTTTCTGATAGTACACACAGGTTGCAAATGGAGACAGTGAGTTTGACACAGGGAGCAGATGACATTGGTACAGTTCCCCAGAGTCCTAGTAATTATGCCTAATGTGTAATGTAGTTGTATTTATTGTTATCGTGTAATAAACAATCTTGATACCTAAGAACAGTGTCTCATCTGTAATGACTCAGTGGATGGTGTCATCTGTACTGCTCATCATTAGACAGGCTCTAGACAAAATATAGACAAGGGAGGATTGATGGAAGAGAATGTGACAATACTTTAAAAGATTATTTTGTCCTGATTTCTTTAAGAGAGAGATTGAAGGAAGGTGATGAGCTGACTACTGAAGACAACTTGTGTATATAGCTTGAGAGGCCTTGTGTTTGTTTGAATGCAACCTGAATGGATGTGCCCCACTCTCACAGATCAGGATTTTTGAGTAGCATCAAAAGGTATTGGAGTCTCAATAGACGTAGAAGCTTCCATGAATGTCTCTGAGTTTTCTCTTGATGTTTTCTTTCCTCCTGGATGGGAGATCTGGGAATCTATATCTGAATTGTCCTTTTTTTTGCCAAGGGTTGTGTTTATGGGATGGCACTATACTGGAGCAGTTAATGAGTAATAGTCACTGTATCTATTATCCTGTTAAGTTTTCCAGTAGAGTTAATTTACTCTAAATTCCTTTTTCTTTGGTTTTATTTTAACTTGAGATTCAAGAAATTGTGTTTTGCTGAACGTCAAGTAGCTTGACCAGTCACATTGCATTTGGAACACGAAACTTTACATTTACGTTTAAAATAAAAAGAAGTTAGGGTCGAGATCACCACCTTAAAATATTGTGAGAGGTTCTGGTCTGATCTGGTCCATAACAAGAAGCACTTGAAACAAGTATAGGTAGACAGCATGCGTTGCCAGTTATGACAACAAGGTCATTGCCTCATCACCTTTTTAGTTTATTCCCTAGTTTTCCCAAAGGCACTGAAAATATTCAGCCATTTTCCAGCAAACCTCCCATATGGCCATATGTGAACCTGGATGATGAATGGTAACAGAATTGAATCCAAATTGAGTGGGAGGGTGATACTGCCCAATTCTAATAAATACACACACAAACACTCTCTCTCTCTCACAGTCACACACACTCACAGTCGCAATCACACTGACACACGTACACACACACACGCACACATATACATACATACTCATACACGCACACAGGTGCAAACACGCGCATACTCAGAAGCAGACATATACGCACACTCATACACTATTCACACATACTCTCTCTCACACACCACACAAACACTTAAGTTCAGAAAAAGATTTTTGCCTAGTAGGAACAGAAATAACTGATTCCTGTTTCTCTTTTCTATTCTCCAATTAAGTGAGGTTGTATATAGCATTTCCACTGATACACAGACAATGAACAGGCAGCAATGACCTGAGACCAAAGTATTGCACCAGCCATATTCTGCACAGCTGAGTAACAATGCTGTCTTAACCAACAGAGCCACCAAGGGAACTGACAAATTTCACTAGTGAAACTACGTACACAGGTCCAATCCTGCTGGCCTAATCGAGACAGTGAGTTGCTGATGTGAGGTTGACTCAACTGGACTGAGTCCCGATGCAGAGCACTTAAGATACAGGAAAGTGATTGGAGTAACGTTTTGAGTGAAAGAAGCCACTTTGAAGCTTCCAGTAACAGGGCAGGAAGCTCTGCAAATACCAGCTGCGCAGATCAGGTCAACTGTTCCAGCAAGATGATATAAAGACTCATTGCAATTTTATTCTTCAAAAATTCCATGTCACCAACTATAATCCCTAGTAATTTTGATCCATGATTCTTGGGCATTGGAATGCAGAAGTGTGGTTATTTTTGCTCCAGCTTCATGCACTGGTGCACCATCTGAGACCATTCTGACTCCTTGTAGCATGTCTTTTGAAGACAGATATTTCACTCACACCCATGCTGCGTTCAGAATCCAACACCGCCCACAGAGGCTGACCTCACCCCATGAGAAATGAAGGGTGTTGAGCATTTTGTCTTTGGAAAAAGGATTTTGCGATGAGGTCGTTGACGTTTTTAAGACTACAAGGGGTAGTGGCAGAGAATAAACGGCATAAATCGTTTGCTGTGCCGATGGGTTCTAAAAAGAAAGGGCACAAATCTAAAAATGAGAAAGCAAAGTTATGAAGTGAGGTCCAATGCATCATGTTACCAGAGGCATGCCAGACCAGGTCTTTGAAATGAATTTTTGGTCTGAAGAATCTTGACGTAAATGCAAATAAGTCAAGTTTAACAATGGAATATAGATCAGGCTTACGTAGCCTTAAGACATGGGATTTTTTTTTAACATAAACAGGTCTGGCCACATCTGTAAAGAGAAACAGTACTAACACGTGACACCCAACTTCATCGTCATCCAGTATCATCAAACAACTCTTTACTTACCTATCATCGAGTCATAGAGTCAGAGAGATGTACAGCACAAAAACAGACCCTTTGGTCCAACTCGTCCATGCTGACAAAATATCCCAACCCAATCTAGTCCCATTTGCTTGGCCCATATCCCTCCAAACCCTTCCTATTCATATACTCATCCAGATGCCTTTTAAATGTTGTAGCCGTACCAGCCTCCACCACTTTCTCTGACAGTTAATTCCACACACGCACCACCCTCTACATAAAAATATTGCCCTTTAGGTCTCAATGATATCTTTCCCCTCTCACCCTAAACCTATGCCCTCTAATTCTGGACTCCCTACCCCAGGGAAAAGACTTTGTCTACTTACCCTATCCATGCCCCTCATGATTTTATAAACCTCTATAGGGTCACTCCTCAGCCTTTGCCCTCCAGGGAAAACAGCCCCAACCTATACAGCCTCTCCCTTTAGCTCAAATTCTCCCAGCCTGGCAACATCTTTGAAAATCGCTTCAAAACCCTTTCAAGTTTCACAACATCCTTCCGATAGGAAAGAGACCAGAATTACACGAAAAAATCCACAAGTGGCCTAACCAACGTCCTGTACAGCTGCAACATGACCTCCCAACTCCTGTACTCAATACTCTGACCAATAAAGGAAAGCATACCAAACGCCTTCTTCACTATCCTATCTACTCGTGCCTTCTCTCTCTCTCTCTCTCTCTCTCTCTCTCTCGCTCTCTCAACATCTCCATGTACTATATTCTCAAACACCCCATCCTCTCCAACCCCAAATTATCATCAGCTATCTTCAGTTCTGGACTCAAAACGTTAACTCTGTTTTCGCTCTACAGACACTGCCAGATCTGCTGAGTTTCTCCTGCACTTTCTGTTCTAGCTTCCGATTTCCAGCATCTGCAGTTCTTGTTTCAAATGTATTAATTTTATTTTATTTTTGAATTGTGTGCACGACGTCAAAGGCCACACTTAATACACATTCTTAACTGTCCTGTAAAGATCAGGGTGAAGTTTCTATTCAAAAGACTGCAGTCTTTGGGGTGACAATGCCACAAAGAACACTACAGCACAGGGCAGGCCCTTCTGCACACAAAGCCTGTACTGACACATGATGCCTTTCTAAATTAAATATCTTGTGACTCTATGTGGTCCATATCCCTCTATTCCCTACCTATTCATGCATCTGTCAAAATGCCTATTGTATCTGCTCCACTACCTCTGCTAGCAGAACAGTCCAGGCACTTGCTACCTTCTGTGTAAAAAAATTTGCTTTTCATATGTCCTTTAAACTTACCCTGCTTTACCTTAAACCAATGTCCCTTAGTAATTGACATTTCTACTCTGGATAAAAGCTCCCAACTATCCATTCTAGTCACGCCTGTCATAATTTTGCACACCTCTACCAGGTCTCCCCAACATACAGTTCCTGCCTGTATGATTGTTTGGACTGCACTCTCTGGATTTTGGCTTTTGATAAAGAAAAGGAAATAACACTGATACAAAATGAAAAAGTAATGTGCATTTGTGCTGATCTCTTCCCAACCTCAAGTCATCACAAAGCACTTTACAGTCAATGAAAAAGCTTTCAGTGTTGTTACTGTTGTGACATAGTAAACAGAGCAGTCAATTCAAGTTTCCACAAACAGCATGAAAGTATGACCGGATAGTCTGTTTTCGTGATTTTAATTGATGTGATTTTGATTGATGAGAACGTCATACAGTTGCTCTTGCTCGTCTTTGAAATAGTGCCCGGAGATCTTTTATGACCATCTGAGAGGCATCAGATTAATAACTCTTTTAGAAGACAGTACTGCTCTGAAGTGTCAATCTAGATTATGTACTCAAGCCGTGAGAGTGGGACTTGAACACTTAACCCAATGACACAGAAGCAAGAGTGCTATCGCTGCTTGTGGGATGGACAAGCACGACATAGGCACCATTGTAACCCCAAATGAGGACCTCTAATTGTATGTGAAAAGCCATGCAACTACTGTAAACCGTTTGAAAAGAAACTGCAGATGATGAGCCACAGTAGAGCCAAGCATGAAATTGTCACACTGATCCTGACAAAACTCACGTACACTGAATCACAAGGACAGAACAAGGGAAAGCAGAGAGAGAGGAGAGAAAAGTGTATTTCAGTCTGAAACATATAATACTTAACCATTCGCCTATCTCCCTTCTTAAACCCTGCCTGCTAGCAACCCACAGAATTGCTCCAGTTAGTATATTTGCAGTATTGTGTTTAAGGTGAAATCAGCTGAGTTATTATGGCTGACATTTAGCCTTTGGCCACAACCTGCTTATCTCAAGATATCTCCTAAGGAACATCCTCAGACAGTTCATATTAATTCATTCAGTTATTATGACACTAGATAGCTACAATTATCATATCAAACTCTCGTTTAAGTATTTCCAGAGTGTTTATTCAATCCGAGCGTTGATCTGTGAGTGAACAGTGTTGGTAAATTTATCGCTGGACCCAATTTTATTTTTCTCTCCCTACAATTTAATTTATAATAGTTTTTTGCGGCTATTTCTTTCATCCTTTTACCTGCTTAAGACACATCTCAGCTACCTTCTTCACAGGCTAACAGCCCAAATCTTTCACTTCGTCCTCATACGCACTGAAATGAAAGATGGATGTGGAGACCAAGTTTTAACGGCTTTAGTGTAGCTGAAAAAAATCGATCTACTGAACAAAAGAGGGAAGTCTTTACAAAACAGCCTTGATCAGATTGTAAAGGTACAGCATGGATTGTGAGTTACAATGGAACATACAGTCACACAAGTGCATTTGTGAGTTAGTCTGTTGGCTCTGGATGAAGGCCAAGAGAGTCCAGATTTAAAGGGATTTGCAAATGTGGCTAATGTGATGTGAGAAAGAACATTTTCACACAAGGAATAGTTCATTTGTAGACCACCTGGAGGTCTGGTAGAGGCAGAATCATTTGAGGCAATTAAGAGGGGATGACTATTTCAATTTGAGGATGCCCTCATAAGAATAGGGCACGATTCCCAACTCATCGACCACCTGTTCCGACGTGCCACAGTGAGAAATCGTAATGACCTCCTCAGGAGACAGACACGAGCTGCAACAGACTTCCTGGAAGCCGACCAACTATGCCATGTTCTTCGCAGCCTGCAACACGTTATTGATGAGGATGAGCACCTCACCAAGACATTCCCCACACATCCACTTCTCACCTTTAAGCAACTACCAAACCTTAAACAGATTATACAGCAAACTGTCCAGCCTTCAAGACGACATCAACTGCGGACGCTGCAGAGTGTTGACACGGAGGCCACCATTACACGTGGGGACACCACCCACCATGTGCGTGACGAGCACTCATGTGACTTAGCCAATGTTGTCTATCTCATATGCTGCAGGCAATGATGCCCCAAGGCATGGTACATTGGTGAGACTGGCAACAGATAAATGGACACTGCACAACAATGACCATACAGTGGTGTTCCCTCTCAGTCCGGGAACACTTCAGCGGTCAGTGACGTTCAGCCTCGTCCTTCAGGTAACCAACCTCCAAGGCAGACTTCAGGACAAGCAACAGCGCGGAAGGCCGAGCAAAGGCTGATAGCCAAGTTCAGTGCCCATGGGGATGGCCTCAACCGGGACCTTGGGTTCATATCACACTACAGGTAACCCACTGCACTATACTATCTCTCTCTCTTACACACACACACACACACACACACACACACACACACACACACACACACACACACACACACACACACACACACTCACAGGCATATACCCCATCAAACTCACACACACATTTAACCAAGTTTACACACAGACATATATACACGCTTTATCACATGCACCCATATGCACACACTCACATACACACACTCACTCTGTCTCTCCTACATGCACACACATATAAGCTTATGAAGTGAATTTGTTTTTGCAGAATTACAGTTTATTTTGCTCAAAAACTGCATTAATCCATGTAAGACTCTGTAAATCCCACTTTAGAAATAGAACCAGTCTAATTCAACTTTGGGACACAGACTGACCTCACACCTTAGGGCATTGTCTGGGCTGAGATGGCACCTATTGTTAGAAAAGATAGACCTATCTTGACAGTACAAAGTTAAAAATCACGCAACACCAGGTAATAGTCCAACAGGTTTAATTGGAAGCACTAGCTTTCGGAGCACCACTCCTTCATCAGGTGGTTGAAGGAGTGGTGCTCCAAAATCTAATGCTTCCAAATAAACCTGTTGGACTATTATCTGGTGTTGTGTGATTTTTAACTATTTCAATACAAACATTGTGCAAAGGTGTGGGGAAAAGACAAGTAAGTGCTCACTGAAGAGCCAGTGCAGACACAGCAGACCAAATGGCCTTTCTCTGAGCCAGAACAATTCTGTGATTCAATCCCTTCACTTAAGAATCTGTGGGATGAAGTAAGATCCAAGATTAGACATGAAACCTAGTCCAGAAGCATTTCTAATATCCAGTGGCTGGTTTCATTAGTACGCTGGAAATTTTATAGTATTATTTGTTTGTTTGATATCTTATTATAAAATGTCTCTATATGTCATTGAGTCAAAAATGATAATGCCAAATGGAACGACTTTCAGTGGAACATAGAACAGTCCAATACAGGAACAGGCCGTCCTGGTCACCATGGCTGTGCTGACTATGATACCATTCTAAACTACTCCCATCTGCCTGTGCGTGGTCTGTATCCCTCTACTCCTCGCCTGTTCACGTGTCAACCTATATGCATCTAATAATGCACGTACACAACTGTCTGTCAGTGAGCCCTTTTCTCACCTATATTCAGTATACAGGGTTCTGCAATTTACAAGTTATCTGACTTACGAACACATACTTATGAACATGACCCCATACTGGAATGTAATGTTAAAGACCTGACATACAAATGTTTCTTGTACTTACAAACAGTTCCCTTCTATTTATGTTACAACTTGCCTACAAATTGACTGGCAAACGGACTCCGGCATGATTAGATTACTTACAGTGTGGAAACAGGCCCTTCGGCCCAACAAATCCACACCAACCTGCCGAAGCACAGCCCACCCATACCCCTACATTTACCCCTTACCTAACACTACGGGCAATTTAGCATGGCCAATTCACCTGACCCGCCCATCTTTGGACTGTGGGAGGAAACCCACACACACACACAGGGAGAACGTGCAAACTCCACACAGTCAGTCGCCTGAGGCGGGAATTGAACCCGGGTCTCTGGCGCTGTGAGGCAGCAGTGCTAACTGCTGGGCCACCATGCCGCCCACAAATGCAACCCTATCATCTCAGGACTTGCTTGTATGTAAAATTCTTAACTTTGTGATGAACTGATTTGATGTACAAGACCCAGATTTCATGTGCGACATATCATATACAAGACCCCAATTATAACTCAATTCAACTAAAGTGAACTTAGCAAAGTAGTAAATGCTATTCTGTAATATGACTGGTAAATTATATTGCTGTGCACCTTCTAAACTCACAATTTCTACCACCTAGAAGTTTAAAGGCAGTGGACACATGGGAACCCCAACCTGCAAGTTCCCAATCAAACCATTCACCATCCTGACCTGGAAGAATATCACCGTTCCCTCACTGTTGCTAAGTCAAACCTCTGGAACTTCCTTCCCAGTGGTCCTGCAGTTGGACCATGGACTGCAGCAATTCAAGAAGACAGCTCAGAACATCTTCTCAAGGACAATTGTGATTGGGAAATAAATGCTGGCCCAAACAGCAAGGCTCACAACCCATGAATGAACAATAAAAATAAATCAATGCACTTCCATGAATTTCTAGGGATTTCCATTCACCAAATATTCCCTTCTCAAACTCCATACTGATTGATGACCCTGGTTTCTCTTCATATAGCAAGTTTGATATATTTCCATTTTGACTTCTGTGTTTATTTTGCATTATATTTTCTTTGGTAGAATTGTTTGACATCCTTCAGCTGTCTTCAGCTTTTCCTTTCAATCCCCTTTTCATTTCAATTCTACACACTGCTTTGGTGATATTTCCAGTTTCTGTGCTGAATCTGTTAAATTCATGAAGTGAGCAATATCAGTATGTGCAACTGCATATGTTCACTGAGGTGTCAGGAATATCTGAGTGTGAGCAGTAGACACTAGGTATTTTACATCAACAGACTGGTACATGCTTTTACAATTTCGCTCTCAGCTGAGGTTCTTTTTCCTGTAGTAGACCATCCATCCAAAAAGCAACAGAACTTTAACAAATTGGCAAACCTACTCACTAAAAATTAGTTCCTCCATTTTCCACATTGAGTCCAAATGTCACACAGGAACAAATGAACAAAACTGATGCAAGAAAAGGGGCAATTTGACCATACTTTGAATTATTCACCAAACGCATCCTGAGCTCTTACAATAAATGGGACTTAGTCCTGAGTTGCCTTGACATCCAAAAAGGTTGTTTAGAGAATAGAGGTGAACTCCTGCTAACTGTGATGAGGACTGCTCCTTTAACAAGGTTATGCTGTCCTTGGCTTTTTCTCAGAGCGGTCATAAAAGACACAGATTCCAAAATGTCTGAGTTGAAGGGTTTTAGGGCCAATTTGATAATACCTAACAGAGACTGCCTCAGACGACAGGCTTTCAAGTTTTTGAAAAAAAACTTGCACAATGAAAAAGGAGTGGCCAGTTCTCCCTGTTCAGCTTTTCTCTGATTTGTTATGGCTTTTAGCACTCTGGCTATTCACTGAAAGCAGTCATGCAGTTTTGAAGCTGTTGGACTCAAAGAAGCAAGTCTATGCTAATCCTCTTTCTCTGACTTCTCTCCTGTAAGACCCTGTGTTTGATTTTACCTTCTAGGCCTAGTGGTGTTTATGGGGATTGTTGCAAGTATTGGGAACAGCATCATTAAGTTGGGATAATCTATTGGGTTTTCGGATAGATTAAGTTATTCTGTATTCTGTTCTCTTTTGGTTGTGTTTCATTTGGTAATCTTGTAAATAAATTCTGTTTTGTTTAAAACTAAGTGGTTTGAACAGCTGCATCACTCCTGGAATATCCATCATCCACCTGCTTAAAATAACGAGTAAAGTTAGGGACTGGGCTACTTTCTTAAAATGTTTTGAGGGGGTCTGGCCAGGTCCATAACACAACTGTATGAGGAATCTCCAGTTTTCTATTGCTGCATGAAAGTTGGTTACAGAAAAGTCCATTTCCAGCTTGTATTGAGATACTAACTTCAATGGTAAGGCATTGCAATGCACCTCACAGCAGCGTTATTCATTTGGCCCTGTCAAACAGCTTGGAGAAAGTGAGGACCGCACATGCTGGAGATCAGAGTTGAGAGTGTGATGCTGGAAAAGCACAGCAGATCAGGCAGTATCCTTCCCCCCAACTCCACCCTCTTCTCATTTATCTCTTAGCTCCCCCCATCCCGCCCACAAATTTCTTTCGTGATGAAGGGATTATACCCAAAATGTCGATTCGCCTGCTCCTCGGATGTTGCCTGACCTGCTGTGCTGACAAACAGTTTATTGAGTTGAACTGAATTTAAATAAAATATTAAACTTAAACAGTATAATTTCTGTCAAGCATATTTAACTCCCAAGATCATGAATCACAATCAATACATAGATTGAAATATTCAATTAAATATGCCATTTGTTTGGAAAAATACAGGTCTCTTTTTAATGTTGTCAAATTATTTTTAAGATTCATTTTTGAAGTTAATTACTATAACACTGTTTTGAGTCAATTTTTGGTTCCATATTTTGAACATGAATTGATTAAACTGAAATACTTGCTTCCAGAAAAATACCTGGCATATATTTCATCCTGAAAAAATAAGTCAGGAAACCATATTCAAATAAATCTTGCCCCTCTTGCAAGTAAATTCTTCAAACGAGCTTAAAAGTCAACAATTGCTGAGAAATTCAAACTCTATCGCTCTCCCAGAGGAAGATATTCGCTCTCACTTAGCCATTGATCCACTTTCCAGGCTCAAGTGAGAGGGAGTCTAGGCAGTATGCTTGGCAAGAAATAAAGCTGGGTCATATGACAAGAATTTGTGTCAACATACAAGAATTGGTGTCCCCATCTCCTGCCCATCACCCCTGGCATTTCACTGAGAGCAGGAAGTTAGCTGATGGCACACACATGCCCTCAGATCAATGGAGGCACTTCAGTAGAAATTCTTTGTTGACCTTTTCGGGCATCGGTTTAGTGGAGTTGGCTGGACCGCTGGTTTGCAAAGCAGTGTGATGCAGACAGTGTGGGTTCAATTCCTGCACTGGCTGAGGTTACAATGAAGCACTCTCCTTCTCAACCTCTCCCCTCACCTGACATATAGTGGCCCTCAGGTTAAATCACCATCAGTTATCTCTCTTTAATGAGCGAGCAGCCTATGATCTGGTAAGACTATAGTGACACAACGACCCTCTTTATTTACAAATAGCAATTAATCCTGCTTTCGTTTCTCATTCCCTGAAGACTTCTCCAACAAAGATGGGTTCACCAACTATTGCTGACTTTAAATATTTATAATCCTCTGACACAGCTTCTATGATTATAGAAGATTAGGTGACAGTGGCCAGAGTCACTATTAAACTCCTCAACAAATTAGGATGCAACCCATCCCAACTGGATGTCCTTGTTTCACTTTGGGCACTGCCAACTTTTTAAACACTTCCTCATTATCTGTTTTTATCCTGATGAACTTTTCACCTACCTGAGCATTTGCTTTGGCATTAGCAACAACCTAACCTTGAGTAAAAACAGATGGCAAATATGTATTTATTACTCCAATCAAAATGTCTATGTCCAAAAGATGATGTTTTGTTCCAGAATCCTGATCCCTTTCTTTGACTAAGCTTTTACTATATATATATATATATATATATATATATGTTTATAAAACAACAGTAACTTGTGAAGAAAATTACAGGCCATGGAATCAAAGGGTCAGTAGCAAAGTAGATTTAAAATTGGCCAAGTGAGAGGAAACAGAGTACAGCGGTAACTGTGTAAGTTTCAAGCAGGAGGAAGTTTTATAGTGGAGCCGGTATTTAGACCCATGCTTTTCCTGATATATATTAATGATTTAGATTTTTGTATGCAGGGGCCAATTTCAAAGTTTGCAGATGACATGAAACTTGGAAGAATTGTAAACTGTGAATAGTACTGCAAAAGTCATAGATAAATTGGTGAAGTGGAAGGATAGGTAGCAGGTGAGCATCAATGCAGAGAAATGCGAGGTGATGTATTTTTCTGGGGAGTATACTGAAAGACAATATAAAATAGCCTAGACAAGTTAAAAGGGGTGCAGGGACAGAGGAACCTGGGTGTATAGATACACAGACTATTGAAGTCAAAAATCACACAACACCAGGACACAACCACCTGATGAAGGAGCGGCGCTCCGAAAGCTAGTGCTTCCAATTAAACCTGTTGGACTATAACCCGGTGTTGTGTGATTTTTAATTTTGTACACCCCAGTCCAACACCGGCATCTCCAAATCAGTTTATTGAAGGTAAAGAGGGCAGTAAAAAAAAACGGCGTGTCCTCAGCTTTGGGTAACAAAGTTTTGGGTACAAGAGGTGATGTTGAATTTGTAGAAGACACTTGCTAGACCTGAGCTGGAGCATTGTGTAAAGTTCTAGGCACTGCACTAATGTGACACGTTAGAGAACTGATTTACAAGATGGAAGTTATGAGAATAGATTAAAGACTTTGGGATTATTCTCTTTGGAAAGAAGAAGGCTAAGAGAGGACTTCGAAGAGGTTTTCAAAACCATGAGCAGGGAAAATAGAGTGGATAAAGACAAACTGTTCCAGGTTATAACAAAACAAAAACAAGAGAGCGTAGATTTAAAGTGATTGCAAAAGGAGCAAATGAGTTATAAGAAAACCTTTCTCATGCAGTGTGTAGTGATGGTAAGGAATGCACTGCCTGGAAGTGTGATGGAAGCATTTTCATTTGAGACATTCATTCAAGAGAGTATTGGATGACTATTTGAATAGAAATAATATGCAAGGATATGAGGAGAAAGTAGGAGATTGGCATTAGGCAATGAGACTCATTTGAAGAACCAGTGTAGACACAATGGGCTGAATGGTCTCCTTCTGGAGCATTTATAACTCATTCACCCACTAACACTGTATGCAAGGCATGAATTCTATAGTGGCAAATTTTAAAAAGCAATTCATTTATAGGTTTCCACTAGCATAAATAAAGTCTTTACTACAGGTCAATAAAAGTGTTAACCATCCAACCCCCTGAAGTTTTCAGTAGCTAAAATTACAAAGCATACGAAAACACTTAACCATTGTATAAGGAAATATTGTGAAATTACTAGCAGAGATCAGACAGCCAGAGAGGTCCGTCAAGCCAAGTCTCAGGTGTTTCAAGAGAGGGAAGGTTGTCACAGGCAAACTCCTTTATGCATTCTTGCCCACTGTCAGCATTCCTAGTTCCATCTCCAATCGGTTCTCTGACTGCTGCGGTTCACTACATAGCACTGTCACCTTTGATTTAGAATAGGCCTGTCTGGGAGACTCAGTTAGATATTCCTGGCTGACAGCAGTATTGAAGGATTGCGGCACTTTTGGAGGTACTAGCCTTTCACACGTAGCCTTCTCTCAAAAGAGCATTACTTTCAAAAGCAGGTGTGACCTCCTAATGTCCTGGCCAGCATTATCCGTCAAGCACTATCACTGCTGCTGGGACAAAATCCTGGACCTCCCTTCCCACCAGCACTGTTGGCAGCTCACCACCACCTACTTGAGAGCAGTTAGGGATGGGCAGGTAATTCTAAAGAAAGATTCAGGCTTGCAAATATTAGCAATGTGGTGGATCCATTTCTAGTTGGCATGAAAACCAGCTCCTCTTAGATCCTGGGCCAGATCCTAACTCGCAAGTTAGTTTAACTCTTCCAATTGAACATTCTCAAGTCTGACTGACTCTTATTCTTTTCTGTGAGGACTCAACTTCAAATGATATTGTTCTTCCCATGTGTTCTGTCACTGAAATTTGCTCCATTTTATTCCATGGAATAATAACCAGTCCTTGCTCTTTCCCCATTGAGCTAGAAACATCTGAATCCAATTGACAATTTGCAATTACAGTATGAACATCCACACAACTGAATGTCTCCTTTCATTGACAGAACACTCAACCTTTCAGTCCAGAAGATATTGAATCTTCACAGCAGCAATGAATCATTGAACTAAGCAGCACAGAGCAAAAGCTATTGGGTTAATATGCCTGCACTGTCTAAAGTAGTCGTCTAAAACAGCTGGGCTCTTTCACTGCTTTCTCCAAATAACTTCTAATGTTTTAATTTTGGAAGATTTATGCTTTTCATTGTGAAACCTGTCAAAGCTTCTGCTTTCTACGTTGTCATTCCATCTCTTAACTTCTTTTTCGAAGTCCTATTCTATGGGTTGTTACCATGCCAAGTGGTCAGTGTGTTTATGAGTGCCCAATTACCTACGTCACCAGGCTAAGAAAAGGGTGCAGTGGAGATCAGGTTTAAGAAAGTTCAGTAACCAACTAGAAACTGCAACTAGGGGACACAGTTTAAAAATAAGGGTTCTCAATTTAAGGAAAAGATGAGGAAAATGTCTTCCTTTCAGAGTTGTGAGACTCTATGGAGTTCTCTTCTCCAGTGAACAATGGAGGAGGGATCAAAGAATCCCTACAGTGTGGAAGCAGGCCATTTGGCCCCTCAAGACCACACCAACCCTCCAAAGAGAACCCCACCCCCCCTACCCTAAAACCCTGCATTTCCTATGGCACGTAGCCTGCACATCCCTCAAAGCAATGGGCAATGTCACATGGCCAATCCACCTAACCTCATATCTTTGGACAGAGGTAGGAAACCGGAACAAGTCCATGCACACATAGGGAGAATGTGCAAACTCAACAGAGACAGTCACCCAAGGGTGGAATCGAACCCAGGGCCATGGTGCTCTGAAGCAACAATGCTAGCCATCATGTTGCCCCATTAAATTTATTTTAAGGGTGAGGGAGATAGATTCTTGACTAACAAAGGTGTTTAGAGATGTCAGGATAGATTAGGGAGTGCAACGAGGCCACAATCAGAAAGCCATGATTTTATTGAATTGCAGAGAACACTCAGAGGCTGATTGACCCTTGTCTGCTGCTAATTCGTATGTTCATATTTTCCAGGAGGAACTGAGAGCCTTCACCGATTTCTCCATTTCTTTTGTGATACCCTAATTGCCCCCTTTTCTACCTTCCCTCCAGCTGAGAACAGCTGATAACACAAACCAAAATGGAGCTTTGGATCTTTCTGCTCATTTTGGCTTCGTTACTCACTGAATACATCTGACGGGGGGCTAAGCTCTGGTGTTTGATGCAAAGTTTTAGCTCTTATTGTTCAAGACTTTGAGTCAAAAGTTATGTAAGTTCAAGTAATTGGTTTGTTTTGTACTTCAGTTCTTCCCAAATTATATTTAAATGATGCCAATGTTAAGAAATATCCAACTGAAGAAAAAGCTGTGATGCTCAGTTGCGTCTCTCTGTCATTAAGTGCAGCTATATTACAGTAACACAACATTTCTTACACAATACTCTACAGTGAATCACTGTTATACAAGATTTTCCCAAGTTTAGCAGTATTCGAAATAATAATGAAATTATCCACTTATGCAGCAAATGCTGGGACTAGCATTGTAACCAGTGTTGTACAAAGAAATTGAATGATTTACAGCCACACGGCAAATAACATTAATTCTGATGAATAAACAGAAACCAAAGCATTGCACAGTGAGTAACTTCCAGCCTGCTGAACAAGCAAGTACATTTGTGATTACACAGTAATTCTTATCCTGTTAACTAAACAAATCCGTACAGTTGCACAGTGAGTAACCCTCATGCTGCTAAACAAACTACTGCATGTGTGATCACACAGGAACTTATACCCTGCTGAATAAACAGAAGATTTACACAGATACATGGTGAGTAACCCTCATCCTGCTTCACAGGCAGAAACTCTGCACATTCCTGATAAAAATGGGTATTATTGTTGAGGTTTGGAAGTATTCTGCATATCTCAGCTCCCAGTTCCTGATAGTGAGGGAAGATTTCATAACTGCATGACACTGCTCCAACAGGGTGCTGATCCCAAATACGGGCAGTCAGTGGTAAATGACTTGGACTACTCCCTGATGACTGGTAAGACATCCAATGAAATTGTTTCCAGAACTCAATTATATTCAGTTTGCACAGAACATTGATTTGGCCATTTTTGAAGCATTGGAAATAGCTCTGGCCTCAATAGCACAAAAGTAAAGATTGAAGCACTGGAGAAGATGCAAAAAATGATTTACTAGGATGAGATCAAAATAGCGAAGTTACCACCATCATAAAGGGTTGAACAGATTGGGATTCTGCTTTAGAAAGAAGACTAAGGAGTGATCTGATGTCTTTGGATTATGGCAGTATAAGATAGGGTAGACCTGAAAAATACATGTCCACTTTAGGGGAATTCAGAAATAGTTCTGAGATAGACAGATCTCTGCAAGGGACTTAAGTATCATGGGAAAAAAGGCAGGGTTGAGGATTGTCAGATCAGCAATTGTGTCCATTGAATGGCAGAACAGTCTCAGTGGGCTGAATGGCCTCATTTTGCTCCCATGACTTATGGTCTTATAAGTGTCACGAATATAGAATAGTAATTAATAAATGCATCAAAAAGCTTAAGAGAAATATCTGTGCAGTTATTAGAATGTGAAATTTTCTCTTACAAGGAGTAACTGAGAACAATAGCATCTAAGGAAAATCAGGATTAACACATGAGGAAAAGGAATAGATGGATATGTTGGCATGGTTAGAAGTGAGATGGGGTGAGGGTCATGTGGACAATATATGCAGGTACAGATCTGCTGGGCCAAATGGCCTATTCAATGTTATTTATGCTCATTCTAAAGTGTAATCGATCACAATTAAACAAACCACTGGCTATCATTTTTATATGACAAGTTGTTTGTCCATTTAATGCCCATTGAATATTGCAATAAGTTAGACCGCAAAGCACATCATGATAAAGCACAGACTACAGTCAAACAGCATCTGGAACGCCAATGCTGGACACAAGACCCTACTAAGCAAGAGATGATTTACTTCAAGGGGCGAAGTTTGGTGAAGAAACCATGGAAACAACCCTGAATGGGTAAGAGGCATTGGCCGCACAAGATCAGGTCCAGTGATGTCTAACATTCAGGTAGGTGTAACGGTCCTGAACAAGCACGTGGAACATATGAAAGCCGCAAACTCACAAAACATGTCCTGCTCCTTGACAGCCTTTCTGACTGTTCTGGAACCTGTGGGCTCTCCCTCTCCACCAAGCATTGAAGATACCTCAGAATCAAAATGGACACAGCAGATGTTGCTGCCTCGACGTCTTTGCTGCCTGAAGTGGGGAATCAATTTCTTCTGAGACACTCCGGGTACAAGACATGAGCTACTGTGCATTACACTCCACCCATATAGGAGGGAGAGTCGGAGGAACTTGAGTTGGTGCTACAATGCTGCAGGAGGAGCTATATAAAAAACAATCGCTCTATGTTCTCGGACTCAGTGAGGGAGAGATGTAGTGATTGTAACAAGGTCAGTCAGGTGGACTTCATAGAATATGAGTTCCATGATTGGAGCTGTTGATCTGTTCCAATCAGGGATCCCTAGCTGACAGATATCGGAAGTTCTGCTCCCTCTGAGAGCTGGCTCTGAGGGAGCTGGATCAGTGTCAAGGACTCTCCACATGTAAATAAAGAGTGACTTGGTGAGGAATACCAGCCTCTGTGGAGTTATTTCATACAGTGTGTTTCATACAGAATGAACAATGAACTTGCATTGCTCTAGGACTTGATTATGTTTAAGAATGTCTCCACAGCCTTCCTGCCAGAATGAGAATTGCTCCTTGCCTCCAACTCCTCCCCACCCTCTGAAAAGATTATTTTAAAAATCAGTTAATATCCTGCCATTGGATCCCCTGAGGCTTATGCTCAAATAGCAGTGTTTAGGACCTAAAACCTGCATATTTCTGATTGGCCAGCAGCTTCTGGTGACCCAGGATCCACTGGTGATCCAGGCTCACATGTCAGCTCTTAATGAGCTGATTGGTTCACCAAATGGTGAGTTGCCTGGCCATGAGGGTTGGTTGCTATCCAACAGATGGTCAGGCAGCATCTGAGGAGCAGGAGAATCGACATTTCTGACAAATTCCTGATGGAGGGTTGTTGCCTGAAACGTCGATTTTCCAGCTCCTTGGATGCTGCCTGACCTGCTGTGCTTTTCCAGAACCACTCTAATCTAGACTCTGGTTTCCAGCATCTGCAGTCCTCACTTTTTCCGAGTTGATTTTAACCTTACTGTGAATCCTCTTGCAAGGATGCCGATCTTGAAGAAGTTCTCCTCCTCTCTCCACAAGAATCTCAGTGAGTCTCTATCTCACTGCAACCCCCAGGTCACCTCCTCTGCCCTGAAGCTCTTCAATCATGTCCTGAAGCAGACTCGCTACCACAGCCACATTTGCTTTCTCAGTGCCTGCCTCCGTAACCAACTCATTCCACACGGACTCTGGACCACCTTTAAACCAGCAGAGTTCAGAACCGAACAGGACAAACAGTTCAGACTACAGATTCAAAAACGCCAGCAACGGTTCTCCTTCAGGATCCTCCACTCCACACTCGCAGCTGTGCACTGGCACCTAACCTCTCTACAGTCAGCCCTGCCTCAACTGAGGGCCACACTCTCTCAGAACTGCAAAGGACCCACTCTGTACTATATTCTAAGAAGAATTCATACTCTCAACAAACAGTATTTCAACACCATCTCAAACATCAAAACCTGTAAGTACAACAAACTTTTATATACCCCCTCCATAACCGCACTCCTCAAACATTCCAGAAGATTCCCCCGGCCTCTGGGATTGGTCAGATGCCATTAGCCATGTGGCTGGTACAGCTACCATCGCCACTCCTGATGAAGGGCTTTTGCCCAAAACGTCGATTTTCCAGCTCCTCGGATGCTGCCTGATCTGCTGTGCTTTTCCAGCACCACTTTAATCTAGACTCTGCTATCCAACAGACCCAACTTCTCACTGTAAATTAAAATCAGAAAATCAGACAGTACCTTTTAATGTTTTTTACTTCTCCACATTCTTCTCAAGAAAGGGATCTATTGACAATTCCATGCAATAATTGTCCTGCCAATTTCACTCGCCAGTGAGCTCCTGATCTCCAAAAAAAAGCCTTGATCCTGATATTGGTTTTTACAAGACATTAACTCTCTCCTATTTGTCCTACTTGCCACTGTCCATGGGCTGCATGGTGGCTCACTGGTGCCTCACAGCACCATGGACCAGTGTTCAATTTCAGCCTCGGGTGATTGTGTGCATGTGGAGTTTGCACATTCACGCCATGTCTGTGTGGGTTTTTTCGGGGTGCTCTGGTTTCTTCCCACCATCCACAGATGTGCAGGTTAGATGGATTGACCATGCTGAATTGCCCTGTAGTATCCAAGGATGTGCAAACTAGGTAGGTTAGTCATAGGAAATGGGTTGAGGTTTGGGTCTGGATGGGAGGGTCAGTGCAGACCCAATGGGCTGAATGGCCTCTTTCTCTACTTTGGGGATTCTATGATTCTCTGCCAACTTTGTATCCATGCAACCATTGCCCATTGAATTTCATATTCAAATTCTTCAACAAATCTATCGTACTAAAATAAGCACCTTTTGGAAGTTCAAACACGCAAAGTCAACTGTACTGCTTTCACTAACCCTCTTTCTTACCTCATCAAAGATTTTAACAAGGTTCATCAGATGCTGTTAAGGAATCCATGCTGGTTGTAATGTAATAACACGTCAATTATTCCCCAAATAGCAATTAATTATGTTCCATAATTATGTTCTCAAAGAGTTACCTACCACTGACGTGAAGCTAACTGACTTCAAGGGTAGTCAACCTCATCACTTTGCTGAAGAGGTGGGTAACATTTGCCACCCTTTAATCCTTTGGTAGAAATTGCTGCTTTCTTTACTGTTCAAGACTCAAAATATTTTTGATTTGTTTTTCAAACTTTACTTTTAAAAACTAGTGTTAATAAATGACAATGCATATAGATAGGTTGAAGGTGATGGTGACAAAGATGATTGATGGAGTCAATGCATTTGAATTGGGCAAAATATTTAGTGGCCACTAGAATCATTGGGTCAATGTTACTCCAACACGGCCTTCCTGGTACCTCTTTGAGAGGTGGAAAGTGAACAGAAATGGTAAATCTCAAACCAGCTGAATTGTCTTTTTTGATCTGACCACAAAATGTTTCTAACAAAATTCAAGCCCTTATTGTGTTGGCAATTTTAGGTCAGCTGGCAGCATTCTTCCTTCTAAGTTACAAAGTCATGTGTTCAAGCTTCACTCCAAATACTCCAGTACAACACGAGGGGAATAGTACACTGGAGTTTCCATCTTTCATTAAAAAGAAAGATTATCGGATCATTGTATTTGTTTTTTAGATAGATAATGCTGTTTCCCACATTAAAACAGTGACTCACTTCAATTGTACATAGAGTCATAAAGATGTACAGCATGGAAACAGACCCTTCGGTCTAACCCATCAATGCCACTCAGGTATCCCAACCCAATCTAGTCCCACCTGCCAGCACTCGGCCCATATCTCTCCAAACCCTTCCTATTTATATACCCATCCAAATGCTTTTTAAGTGTTGCAATTATACCAGCCTCCATCACTTCCTCTGGCAGCTCATTCCATATATGTACCACCCTCTGTGTGAAAAAGTTGCCCCGTAGATCTCTTTTATATCTTTCCCATCTCACCCTAAACCTATGCCCTCTAGTTCTGGACTCCCCAACCCCAGGGGAAAGACTTTGTCTATTTACCCTATCCATGCCCCTCATCATTTTGTAAACCTCAATAAGGTCATCCTTCAGTCTCTGACGCTCCAGGGAAAACAGCCCAAACCTGTTTAGCCTCTCCCTATAGCTCAAATCCTCTAACCCTGGCAACATCCTTGTAAATCTTTTCTGAACCCTTTCAAGTTTCACAACATCTTTCCGATAGGAAGCAGACAAGAATTGCATGCAATATTCAAACAGTGGCCTAACCAATGTCCTGTACAGCCGCAACATGACCTCCCAACTCCTGTACTCAATACTCTGACCAATAAAAGAAAGCATACCATACGCCTTCTTCACTATCCTATCTACCTGCAACTCTACTTTCAAGGAGCTATGAACCTGCACTCCAAGGTCTCTTTGTTCAGCAACACTCCCTAGGACCTTACCATTAGGTGTATAAGTCCTGCTAAGATTTGCTTTCCCAAAATGCAGCACCTCGCATTTATCTGAAGTAAACTCCATCTGCCACTTCCCAGCTTTAATTGTAAAACACCTCAGAGAATCCTGAGGTTTTGAAAGGTGTTATATGGTAGTTCTTTGTGAGATGCAGACTGATTAGCTACTTGGAAGACAATTGACTGATTGCATTTCAATCACTGGCAATAAATTAATATTGGTACAATCATTCTCCAGGTGATGTTCTCCAATTTATTACAACATTAGCCCACTAGCACACATGAACTCATAATGACCAGGATTGAAAATGGTATTTAACCCGCGTTTTGTGTGTTATTGAAAGAAGATGGCAAGGTGGTTAGCACTGCTGCCTCACAGCACCAGGGTTCCAGGTTTGATTCCAGCCTCAGGGGACTCTTTGTGTGGAGTTTGCACATTCTCTCCTGTCTGCTTGGGTTTGCTCTGGTTTCCGCCCACAGTCCAAAGACGTGCAAGTCAGATGAATTGGCCATGTTAAAGTGCTCATATCGTTAGGTGCAGAGGAGGATGGATTACTCTTTGGAGGGTTGGGCCAAAGGGTCTGTTTCCATACTGTACGGAATCTAATCTAAAGAAAGAGCAAACATGTTCCTCATGCAGATTGCTGTCTTTTCTCTTATCAAGTTCACAGTCCACAGGAAATTATAGCTCAGTTTTTTTGCGCATTTCTCCCTTTGAGGCTTACTTGACACCTTCAGGTGAGACATTCCAAGGTACCACTATAGACATCCAATGAATTTGCATCCACAGTCAACATATGCCTCCCTTGAACAAAACACTAGTTGCAATTAAAAAAATAATTTTTCAATAGGTAAACTGGGATTATAATCCATGGTCGTGACACTATGCACCATAATTAAATAACAACCTTATCTCATCTTTGCATATTTTCTGAGGAAATGTCAGAAACATCACCAGCTCAGGCAGTAATGGACAAAACTGAAGACTGAACAAAGTGATCTTGAAGTACAGGTTCATTGCACCTAGAAAGTGGAGTCGCAGGTAGATAGGATAGTGAGGAAGGCATTTGGTATGCTTTCCTTTATAGGGCAAAGCATTGAGTACAGGAATTGGGAGGTCATGTGGCGGCTGTACAGGACATTGGTTCGACTACCTTTGCAATATTGCTTTCAATCCTGGTCTCCTTCCTATTGGAAAGGTGTTGTGAAACTTGAAAGGGTTCAAAAAAGATTTACAAGGATGTTGCCAAGTTTGGAGCATTTGAGCTTTAGGGAGAGGCTGAACAGGTTGGGGCTGTTTTCCCTGGAGTGTCAGAGGCTGAGGGGTAACCTCATGGAGGTTTATAAGATCATGAGGAGCATGAACAGGACAAATAGACAAAGTCTTTTCCTTGAGGTGGGGGAGTCCAGAACTAGAGGTCATAGGTTTAGGGTGAGAGAGGAAAGATATGAAAGGGACTTAAGAGGCAACGTTTTCATGCAGTAGCTGGTGCATGTATGGAATGAGCTGCCAGAGAATTGGTGGACGCTGGTACAATTGTAACATTTAAGAGGCATCTGGGTGGGTATATGAATAGGAAAAGTTGAGAGGGATATGGGCCAAGTGCTGGCAAATGGGACTAAATTAGTTTGGGATATCTTGTTGGCATGGAAGAGATGAACTGAAGGGTCTGTTTCTGTGCTGTACATCTCTGTAACTCTATGACTCTAAAACACACCCCGATTGATCCGTATTGTAGTCAAAAACATAGCAAAGTGAGGGAGTAGACAGCTGTAAAAAGGTTTGATAACACCCAGGAATATCACCCATATGTTAACCAAGATATGACATAAAGCAATGAAACAGTGGCTCCTCTGGTTATTTTGTCATGTGTTTCTACAAAGCATAACACCAATGGGTGTAGGTTTGCAGTTTTATAGTGTTTCCTGCCTAAGTAAACTAATTGCTCAAAATGCTCATGACATTAATTTACCCCAATACTTCTATTCTGAATATTTCCTGACACATGAAGTCATTTGTCTGTGTTCCAGCCCTGACAGCTGTGTGCAGACCAAGAGGGATTGAAAACATTCTTTTCCTAATGAATAATTCCACAGCAGTGAAAGATAAGCCTCTAACATCATTTGTTTGATATAAAATCATCACTTCATCACTGCTGGAAACCTAGGCCAGCAACCTCAATCTAACCCCACAGGGATTGCTATAGAACAGTGAATGCCCATCTCCAACTCGACTCATCTCAACAAGACAGAAAATCATTCACCCCCTCACTCATCACCATGACCACGCGCGCACACACACACACACACACACACAAGCATGCACACAAACACACACAAACATGCACAGACACACACATATATACAAGGACAAACACAAACATACACGCACATATATATATATATACACACACAAACACGCACACACATATATACACACATGCACAAACACAAATATATGTACATATGCACAAACCCACAAACACACACATACGTACACACACAAACACACATATATACACTCATGCACCAACACAAATATATATACACATGCACAAACATGCACATATGTACACACGCACACATATATAGATGTATATATACACACAAACACAAATACGCACACACATATATAAACACATACAAGCACAAACACATACACAAATATACACACACGTGCACACACATATATAGATACACACAAACACAAATACATACACACGTACATATACACATGCACACACAAACACACACATATGTATATATACACATGAACATGCACACACGCATATACATACACACACAAACACAAGCACACATACACACACACATATACATGCACATACAAACACAAGCACACATGTATATGCACACACACAAACACACACACATGCACAAACACAAACACACATACACACATACATAAACACCCACAAACGCAGATGTACATGTACACACACATACATACATTTATACATATACACGCAAACACAAACACATACACCCACACACCCACATACAAACACAAGCGCACACATAAACACAGACATACACACCCACAAATGCAGACATACAAACACACACAGAGACATACGTACATACACACACTGCCACACACAGACATCCACATACACACACCTACAAATACACACACATACACACACATAAAAACACAAACACACACGTAAACACAGATCATACACACCCACAAACACAGATATAAATGTACACACTCACAGACACATACACACACACATATACACATACACAGACATGCACAAACATAGACACAGGCATACGCACACACATATACGCACATAGAGACACACGCACATACACAAACTGATTGCTCATTGACCATCAGTCTCAGATGAAAGCCCATATCAGCTGAATCATATCTGAGGAAAACTCCAGCCCATCTCAACATGAGCTGGGCTCAGTACAAATCCCATCCCAACATACTTAAAATCACACAACACCAGGTTATAGTCCAACAGGTTTATTTGGAAGCACTAGCTTTCAGAGCACTGCTCCTTCATCAGGCACTTGTGTTTTGGACTATAATCTCGTGCTGTGTGATTTTTAACTTTGTACCCCCTTGTCCAACACCAGCACCTCCAAATCATGACATCCCAACACATTTCTATGTCTTCAGTCCCTCCACCATATAGTTCTATCCCAGTGCAAAGCTACTTCACCACAGGATACGTTTAACATTTCAGCATAGTTCTACCAATACAAAATTATCTTGGGGTTGGTTCATTCAGTTCACTAGATGATTAGATTTAGGACAGAATAATGTGTGTAAGAGTGTGTGTGTGTGTGTGTGTGTGTGTGTGTGTGTGTGTGTGTGTGTGTGTGTGTGTGTGTTCACACTATACACTATATCAGTTATGATGTGGAGGTGCCGATGTTGGATTGGGGTACCCAAAGTCAGAAGTCACACGACACCAGGTTATAGGTCAACAGGCTTTCTTGAAATCACAAGCTTCCGGAGCTCTGCTCTTTTGTCAGATGGCCCTGACCTGACTCCATCTGATGAAGGAGCAGCACTCCAAAAGCTTGTGATTTCAAATAAACCTGTTGGACGATTACCTGCTGTCCTGTGACTTCTGACACAGTCTGGTATCGTTCTTGAAGTCTGCCTCTTTATCTTGACTATAGTTATATTGTGGTTTGCATCCTGAATGACAGCATTTGGCCAAGGTGGATGGTATCTAGAGGGGGAGAAAGAACTACCTCATCATAGAAATAAAATCAAGATAATATGAACGCTGAAAATCTGAAATAAAGACAGGAAGACACAGAATTAATCTTGAGTCTGATATGACAATTCTAAAAAGAATCATAACGGACTTGACATGTTAACTTGATATCTCTCTCCACAAGTGCTGCCAGACCTTGAGTTTCTCCAGTAATTTTGTGTTTTTATTTTAGCACAGGATTTGAAATAAATCCGCAGAGACTGGTATCACATCACCAAGTCATCCTTAGTTACACATGGATAGTGTTTGACATTGGTTCAGCTTCTTTAGAGCTGACTTCTGGAGTGAGCAGAACCTGTGTCACTCCTGTTTATATCTATCAGCCAGGACACCCTGATTGGGCCAGATTAACAGCCCCAATCAAGGAACTCATATTCTATGCGCTCTGACTATTCCATCTGACTGACTTTGTTACAATCACTTCGTCCATACCCCTTTAAGTCCAGGGAGTAGGCATACTCCTTTTCTTGTAGTTTCTCCTGGCACATTTCCGCACCAGGCCTGTTTTCTCTGTCTCTGCCTCAAATACGGGCAGCATGTAACACCCAATAGATCGCTTCTTGCACCCAGATTGTCTTGGAAGACATTCATTCTCCTCTTTGGATGGTAAAGGCATCGAGATTGCAACATTCACCCTGTCTATCTCAGACTCTGAGGTATCTTCAATGCGAGATGTAGAGGGAGAACCATGGGTTCTGACAGTCTTTCTGGCTGTGCTGAAAGACCGTGTATGTTTTGCTCCTGCCTCATTTGCCAGTTTTCAGCCTTCATGTGGTCCACGTGCTTGTTCAGGACCACCTCACCCCCCGAGCTTTGTACATCATAGGACCTGACCTCAGGTTCACCGTGCCTCTTACCCATGCAGGGTCATTCCCATGGTTTTGGCACTAAGCTTCAGGCCATGAAGGAAACAGACTCTCTCGCTTAGCAGTGACTGTGTCCGGCATTGACATTCCTGATGCCATTTCATCCTATTCCACACACACACACACACACACACACACAAACACACCACCCCAACCACCTCTCTCTCTCTCTCTCTCTCCCTCGCCCCCCCCCCCCCCAAATGTAACCTGATGCTGAGTCTTCTCCCTATTATCTCTGCTGGAGTTATCCCAACAAATGAATGAGGAGTGGTCCTGTAATCAAACAGGAACCGGGACAGTTTGGTATCGAGTGAAGCTGTAGGCTGTTTCTTTAAGCCTGCCTTCAATGTTTGGATTACTCTTTCTGCCAGACCATTGGGGGATGGATGGTATGGAGCTGCCGTTATATGCCAAATGCCATTTTACTTTTGGAAATACTCAAATTCCCTGCTGATAGACATTGGCCAGTTGTCTGTGACCATATTTCCTGTAGCTTGTGTATTGTAAAAGATGCTCATAGCTTTTCTATCATCATCTTTCTGTTTGAGGAATGAACTCAGTGCACATCTAATCACTATGAGTGGGTGTCCATAATGAGTAAGAACATTGAGCTCATGAAAGGGCCAGCACTGTTAATATATAACCGAGTCCAGGGTTGACCTGGCCATTCCTATGAATGTGGGGGAGCTGCTGACAGTAGTTTTTGTCTTTGTTGGCATTCTGGGCATTACCTACCAACATGGCTATTTCTGTATCCAATCCTGACCATCAGGCATAACTTCTCACCAACATCTTCATTTAGAAAAGCCCTGGATGACTTGGTGAGGTTCAGCCAGTATCTGGCAGTGACAACCTCTGCTTGGGACGATCACTCTTGACCCTCATAATAAAATGGTGTCCATGGTGATCTGATCTTGACGAGTTCAGAAAGGTTTCAATTCTAATTTTATTTCCCCCATCAGCAGCAATTGTTTGAGTTTTGCCAGGACCAGATCTTTTTGCATCCTCAGACTAATATTGTCAGGTGGCCAGAAGGTGTCCAGAAAGTTTAAAACCAGAACAGACTCTTCTGGTGGCAGTCCCGCCCCTCACAATTCCTCATGCACCACACGTGACATCATTTCCGCCCCTCACATCATCACTGATGTCACACACTCAGTGACTTCCACCCCCACTACTGCCGTGTTTGCCACCACTTCCGCCCCCACCAACGCCACTCACCTGCATTCTATTGACACGGCCCCCACAGATCCCACTGTCACTATCCCTGGTCCCCAGAACCCTGAGGGGAACACCACCCCTGCTCATGACTCCACCCTCATTCCCCCTACCACCCCACCCATTCCAGTTATAGGCTCCGCCCCCACTCCCAGCTCCACACCCACACCGGGTCCCAGCTCCCAGCCCTGCCGGGTTTTCACCATCCCTCCAGACCTCCCCCTCACTGAGGACGAACGATCAGTCCTCAGCAAAGGACTCACCTTCATTCCCCTCTGTCCACGCATCAATGAATTTAATACACGCCGTGACGTCGAACAATTCTTCCATCGCCTCCGCCTCCGAGCTTACTTTCACAATCAGGATTCCCACCCACCTTCAGAGGACCCCTTCGCCCACCTCCAACACACTGCATACACCTGGACACCACGCGCTGGCTGACTACCTACCCTCGACCTCTTCATTTCCAGCTGCCGCCAGGACATTAACCGCCTCAACCTGTCTACCCCCTCCCCCACTCCAACCTCTCACCCTCACAACGCGCAGCTCTCCAATCCCTCTGCTCCAATCCCAACCTCACCATCAAGTTTGCAGATAAAGGGGGTGCAGTGGTAGTCTGGCACACTGACCCCTACGCCGCTGAAGACAAACGCCAACTCGAGGACACCTCTCCCTACTGCCCCCTCGACCATGACCTCACCCCGCATCACCAAACCATCATCTCCCAGGCCATACAGAACCTCATCACCTCATGAGATCTCCCACCCACAGCTTCCAACCTCATAGTCTGGGAATCCCACACTACCCGGTTCTACTTCCTTCTCAAGATCCACAAGCCTGACCACCCCGGCCGACCCATTGTCTCAACATGCCCCTGCCCCACTGAACTCATTTCTACCTACCTCGACACTGTCCTATCCCCCCTAGTCCAGGAACTCCCCACATACGTTCGAGACACCACCCACGCCCTCCACCTCCTCCAAGACTTCCGTTTCCCCGGCCCCCAACGCCTCATCTTCACCATGGATATCCAATCCATCTACACCTCCATCCGCCATGACCAGGGCCTCCAAGCCCTCTGTTTTTTCCTCTTCAGACGTCCCCAACAGTACCCTTCCACCGACACTCTCATTCGTTTGGCCGAACTGGTCCTCACCCTTAACAATTTCTCCTTTGAATCCTCCCACTTCCTCCAGACCAAAGGGGTAGCCATGGGCATCTGTATGGGCTCCAGCTATGCCTGTCTCTTTATTGGCTACGTAGAACAGTCGATCTTCCATAATTACACCTGCACGACTCCCACCTCTTCCTCCGCTACATTGATGACTGCATTGGCACCACCTCGTGCTCCCGTGAGGAGGTTGAGCAATTCATCAACATCACCAACACATTCCACCCTGACCTTAAATTTACCTGGACCATCTCTGACACCTCGCTCCCCTTCCTGGACCTCTCCATCTCCATTAATGATGACCGACCTGACACTGAAATGTTTTACAAACCCACCGACTCCCACAGCTACCTGGATTACACCTCTTCCCACCCTACCTCCTGCAAAAATACCATCCCGTATTCCCAATTCCACCGCCTCTGCCGTATCTGCTCCCAGGAGGACCAGTTCCACCACAGACCACACCAGATGGCCTCCTTCTTTAGAGACCGCAATTTCCCTTCCCACGTGGTTAACGATGCCCACTAACGCATCTCATCCACATCCCGCACCTCCACCCTCAGACCCCACCCCTCCAACCGTAACAAGGACAGAACGCCCCTGGTGCTCATCTTCCACCCTACCAACCTTTGCATAAAGGAGAAAGTGAGGACTGCAGGTGCTGGGGATCAGAGCTGAAAGTGTGTTCCTGGAAAAGCGCAGCAGGTCAGGCAGCATCCAAGGAACAGGAGAATCGACGTTTCGGGCATGAGCCTGAAGAAGGGTTCATGCCCGAAACATCAATTCTCCTGCTCTTTGGATGCTGCCTGACCTGCTGCGCTTTTCCAGCAACACATTTCCAACCTTTGCATAAACCAAATCATCCGCTGACATTTCCACCACCTCTAAACAGACCCCACCACCAGGGATATATTTCCCTCCCCACGTCTTTCTGCTTTCCGCAAAGACCGTTCCCTCGTGACTACCTGGTCAGGTCCACGCCCCCCAACAACACACCCTCCCATCCTGGCACTTCCCCTGCCATCGCAGGAACTGTAAAACCTGTGCCCACACCTCCTCCCTCACCTCTATCCAAGGCCCTAAAGGAGCCTTCCACATCCACTTAGGGCGGCACGGTGGCACAGTGGTTAACACTGCTGCCTCACAGCGCCAGGGACCTGGGTTCAATTCCCGCCTCAGGTGACTGACTGTGTGGAGTTTGCACGTTCTCCCCATGTCTGCGTGGGTTTCTTCCGGGTGCTCCGGTTTCCTCCCACAGTCACAAAGATGTGCGGGTCAGGTGAATTGGCCATACTAAATTGCCCGTAGTGTTAGGTAAGGGGTATATGTAGGGGTATGGGTGGGTTGCGCTTCGGCGGGTCGGTGTGGACTTGTTGGGCCGAAGGGCCTGTTTCCACACTGTAAGTAATCTAATCCATCAAAGTTTTACCTGCACATCCACCAATATCATTTATTTTATCCGTTGCTCCCGATGCGGTCTTCTTTACATTGGGGAGACTGGGCGCCTCCTAGCAGAGCGCTTTAGGGAACATCTCTGGGACACCCACACCAATCAACCACACTGCCCTGTGGCCCAACATTTCAACTCCCCCTCCTACTCTGCCGAGGACATGGAGGTCCTGGGCCTCCTTCACCACCGCTCCCTCACCACCAGACGCCTAGGAGGAACAATGCCTCATCTTCCACCTCGGAACACTTCAACCCTAGGGCATCAATGTGGACTTCAACAGTTTCCTCATTTCCCCTTCCCCCACCTCACCCTAGTTCCAAACTTCTAGCTCAGCACTGTCCCCATGACTTGTCCTACCTGCCTATCTTCCTTTCCACCTATCCACTCCACCCTCCCCCCCACCTGACCTATCACCTTCATCCCCTCCCCCACTTAACTATTGAACTGTGTGCTACTTTCTCCCCACCCTCACCCTCCTCTAGCTTATCTCTCCACCCTTCAGGCTTTCTGCCTTTATTCCTGATGAAGGGCTTTTGTCCAAAACGTCGATTTCGCTGCTCCTCGGATGCTGCCTGAACTGCTGTGCTCTTCCAGCACCACTGATCCAGAATCTGGTTTCCAGCATCTGGAGTCATTGTTTTTACCTGTTTTTATGACTGGTATCTGCCAGTGCAAGGTGACTCAAGGTATCTGCATTTGGTACTTGGCCTCCTGGATAGTGCTTCAACTTGTAATTGTAAACACCTAGAATGACAGCCCACTGCTGAACTCAACTTGAAGTTATGGACAGCACAGCATCATCCTCTTGGAAAAGCCCTAGCAAGGGTTTGTGGTCTGTTACAAATTTATGTCCGTAATGGAATTGGTGGAACTTTCCCAAACCAAAGAAGACCGCCAAACCTTCCTTCTCTATCTGCGCTTTTTGCACTCTGCATCAGCCAAAGTCTGGGAATCATATGCTATTGGGTGTTCCTCTCTATTGGGCCTACCCCGATGAGCTAATCCTACCCCGATACCATACAGGGAGGCATCGCATGTCAGCAGCACTTGGGATCATAGTGTGCCAACACCTTAGATGATGATAGCTACTTCTTCACTTCCCTAAAGGCTATGTCTTGGCTACAATACTATTTCCAAGACTGGCCATTTTTCAACAGCATATGTAAGGGGACCAGGATGAAGGACAGGTTATATATGAACTTCCCATGGTAATTCACCAATGCAAGGTAAGCTCAACGCTCCAATTTAAAGGAATGGAGCTCGAGCACCTTTAATCACCCTAGCTTAATCTTCCAACGAGTATAACCTGGTCTTGTTGATTCTATAGCCGAAAAGGTCACTTGGGGTGTCTGCAACATATATTATTCCCTTGAAGTGCATACGCCCACCTTGGAGAAATGTCTCAGTACTGTGCCCACATTTTCTAAAAGCTCTTTATTGGTCTTCCCTGTTATTAGCATGAGATCCAGATAAACAGCAGCCTGGGGTAGATCTTGTCCAATATTCTTCATCATCTGCTGAAAAATTGCACAGGCTGATGATTCCCTAAATGACAGTTATGTATATATTGGCACAAACCCTGATGGGTAATAATTGCAGGGTACTACAATTGCAAGTACGCAAGACTCATATCCAGCTTTATGAAAGGCAGCTGCCTCCCACCCACCACCAACACCACCCCCCAAAACCCATCACCAACACTATTCCTCATCAGCTTTGCATATAAATCCTCTCAGCGAGGGTTTGGGTATTTATCCAACTGTGAAAAAGTTTGTTTAAAGTCTCCACAAAGGCAAATTGACCTGTTGAGCTTCATAATCAGTACGGCCGGTGCTGCCCATTCTGCAAACTAGATTGCTTTGATGATCCCTTCACCTTCCAGCCTCCTGATTTCTCCTTTAACTTTTCCGCATAATGCCAATGGCATTGGGCAGGCCTCGCAGAATTATGTAATTGCTTCCTGGTCAACATAGAAGGAAGTTTTGGATCCTTCGATTGTCCCTAGACCATTCTGACAAATGTCAAAGTATTTAATAAGAGCTCAGGCAGCCACATTGTAATTGAAAAATGTTCAGCCAAGTAAGGTGAATCTTTCTCACCCAACTTCACCCCACCAAGCTTGGGCCTGAGCCTTTTACTATAATCAGTGGTAACTGAACCAGCTGCTTTTCACAGGGCAACTCTAATCTTCACATCGTGTGGAAAATCAAGTTGGCAAATATAGCCACAAGGCAAAATTCATAGAGTGTATTCAAGACAATTTCCTGAAACAATATGCTGTGGATCCAACTAACAATCAAACATCGTTGGATCTGGTGGTGTGTAATGAGGCAGGTTTAATAAATGATCTCATAGTAGGAGATCCCCTGGGAAGAAGTAAAGAAACTATCATCATCTAAGGTGTTGACATACTATGGTCCCAAGTGAGATGTGCTGCTGACATGCGATGCCTCCCCGTTTGGTATCAAGATAATATTAGCTCATAGGTGGCCCAATGGAGAGGAATGCCCAATAGCATATTATTTCCAAACCTTAGCTGATGCAGAGCGCAAATACACACAAATAGAGATGGAAGGCTTGACAGTCATCTATGATGTGAAGCAAAGTTGTGTCCCTTTAATCTGTAAAGGTTCCCTGGTATAGGTTTACAGTCTACTCGAGATCTTGTGCAAACACAAAAGTTACATTCCAGAACGAATTTTGTTAGAGACCGGTTCTGCAATCATTGAAATGGCTGCTCCAGCATCGACCGCCAATCGAACCAGGTGACCATTTAAACAGATATTTAGTTAGATTGGTTCTGATTTGGATGTTGCTAAATAATTTACCTGGTGTGTTTCAAACCAGATGTAGGTGGACTTTCCAGGGTGTGCACTGTTCTGGATACCAGCCTATCACTTCTCTTGCTCAACTTGGATGTCGTGGCGCTCTGCTGGAGCCTTGAGTCTACATACCTGCAGCAACTACAATGGCTTACCATCCCAGCTCCTGAAAACAATTTTAACCATTTGGATGAGGCTTGGCTTTGTTTTGGGGGCTTGCTGTGGGCTGACCTAGAGTCCCTCTGTTTAGGATATGCCCTGAGTGAAGCTATGCAATCTCTTTCCAACTTGGTGTGTCCCAAGCTTAGTCTAATTGGCAAGGGTGTCTACTTCCATTGAAATACCATGTAATTCATTGCTCCTCTTGCCTCATTTTCCACTGATAAAGCCAGTCGTAGTGCCTGTTTGAAGTCTAGATGTACTTCTAGCAGTTGACTCTGTTGCATCATTGCATCATTAATCCCACATACCAAATGGTCTCTCAGCATCTCATTGAGGGTTAAACCAAAGTCACATGCTTTTGCCAGTCATTTTAAACCAGTCAAAAATTCTGGTTCTTGAATTGCCAAGGAAAACTGATATCGTCTCATAATTAGAGGAGGCTTGAAATCATAATATTCCTTAAGTGAAACCATCAACTCTTGGAAAATGTTTTGTTCCTGGTGCCTCAGGGAATGATAGGCTCCCAAAAACCAAAAATGCTTTGGGTCTACAAGTTGTCATGAGAATTGGTTGTTGCTTTTCATCTGCCCCAATGCCATTTGCCTGGGGAAAAAAAATCACATTCTTTCCAAATACTGGGCCTAGTTTTCAATTGCTGGATGGAATGAGTCAAGCTTTCCAAATACTGGCATGATGCCATTGCTGTGGTTGACATATAGGCCAGAGTAGGTAAAGATGACATTTTCCTTCCCTGAAGTCATTAGTGAACCAGGTGGATTTTTCCCAACAATCAGTAATGGCTTCATGGCCGTCGTGAGACTTCAGGTTTTTTTATTGGATTCAAATTCCACCATCTGCCAGGGCAGGATTCGAACCCAGGTCCCCGAGATATTAGCTGGATCAATAGTCTAGTGATAGTAACACAAGGCCATTGACTCCTCTATTTGGTCATATAATTGGGATTCAGCACGATAGCAAGAAATGATCTTTTGGAATCCGTGTCATTAGAGGAGAGAAATAACAAGGGGAAGAAGGTATTTGTGGAAGTAATCTATATGCCCCCTAACAGTGGCTGTAGGACAACTAATAAATCAGGAGACAACTAGAGCATGCATACAAAGAAATTTCCAAATAATAGGTGAATTTAATCTTCACATATTGTGGGAAAATCAAATTGGTAAGTATAGCCACAAGGCAGAATTCATAGAGTGTATTCAGGACAATTTCCTGAAACAATGTGTTGTCCTGAAACAACCAGCAATCAGACATTGTTGGATCTGGTGGTGTGTAATGAGGCAAGTTTAATAAATGACCTCATAGTAGGAGATTCCCCTGGGAAACAGTAACAATAACATGGTAAAATTTAGCATTCAGTTTGCGAGTGAAGAACTTGGTCTGCAAACAGTTGTGCTCAAAATACATAACGGTGATTACATTGGGATGAGGGCAAAGTTGGCTGGAGTAGACTGGGAAAGGTGTTTAGTAGAAAAGATAGCTGAGGAACAATGATAGGCGTTTAATTAATTAACTCATGACTCGCAGCAAAATATATCCCAAAGAGAAAAAAAGGGGAAAAACCACCCTAGGTTACCAAGGAAGTAAAGGATAGTATCAAACTGAAAGAAAAAGCATTTGTATGTCAAAGTTAAGTGATAAAGCAGAGGATTAGAAAAGTTTTCAAAAGATTGGCAAAAAATATCGGGAGGCAGAAATTAAACTATGAGAGCAAACTATCATGAAATATAAAATGGACAGAAAAAACTTATTTAAAGATATAAAAAGGAAAAAGTGAGCACAATCCGTTCAGAGACCAAACCTAGCAACATACTAATGTGGAACCAGAAAATGGCAGAGGTGTTGAATTAATGCTTTGCAATGTATGCCAGTCTGTCCTTCCTACCTATAAGACTGGTGGAGTCAGAAACCCTCATAACTTTGAAGCAGTGTTTAGATGTGTACTTGCAATTCCAAGGCTTACAAGACTTTGAGGTAAATGCCAAAACATGGGATAGGAATAGTTAGGTGCTTGTTTTTGACCAGCAACAACACAATGGGCCAAAGGGCATTTTGTCTGTGCTACAGATCTCTAAGACTCTATGAAATTAATACTATTCCAAAAGTACTAAATAATCACGGAGCCCAAGGGGTGAGGAAATAAACATAACTATCACTCGACAAAATGCATTAGACAAATTAATGTGGCATGGTGATTCAATGGTTAGTACTGCTACCTCACAGGGCCAGAGATCCAGGTTCGATTCCAGCCTTGGGTGACCATCTGTGTGGAGCTTGCACATTCTCCCTGTGCCTGCATGGGTTTCCTCTGTGTGCTTTGCAGTCCAAAGACTGTTAGGTGGATTGGCCATGCTAAATTGTGCCAGTGGCATCCAGGGCTGTGCAGACTAGATGGGTGAGCCATGGGAAATACAGGGATGGGTTTGGTGTGAACTTGATGGGCTGAATGGCCTGCTTCCATGCTATAGGGAATCTATGATTAAAGGTTAATAAGTCCTCTGTACCAGTTGAGATGCATAAGTTGGATTTTTAAAGAAAAAACCTACAGACACAGTTGGTGCACTTAGATCCAAGTGATTTTGGATTGGAAAATTGCCAGTGTAACATGTTTATTCAAAACGGGATGGAGACAAAAAAAACTTAGCTTAACATCTGTCGTTGTGAAAGTGTCAGAATCAATTATAAAGGGTACAATAGTAGCACATTTAGAAAAATAAAATCAAGAACAGTCAACATTGATTCCCTGAAGCGGATATGGTTCCTAATAAATTTATTGCCATTGTTTGAGAAGGTAACAAGCATGATAGATAAAGGAGAGGCAGTCAATGTAATATGTCTGATTTCCAAAAGGCATTTGGTAAGGTATCGCAAACAATAATATAAGAGCCCACAATGTTGGCTGTAATATATTAGCATGGATAAAGGATAAGCTAAATAACAGAAGAGAGAGAGTTGGGATAAAGGGGGCATTTTGAGGATTACAAATTTGTGATTAGTGATGTGCTACAGGGATCAGTACCTGGACCACTATTACTGACAATCTTTATTAATAACTTGGATAAAAGAAGTGACTGTACATCATCAGGTTTGCAGATGACACAAAATACGTGGGAAGGCAAGACGTGAGGAGAACACAATACATCTGCAGAAGGATATAGACAGGGTAAATGTGGGAAAGGATTTGGCAGATAGAATATAAAGTGGAAAATGTGAAGTTATCCACTTTGATAGGAAGAACAAGTGAACCGAATACTGCATCCTGTTATTGAAGCAGGAAGGAGAGAATCTAGTTGTTGTTGTCCACGTCGAGTCTAAGTATGTTGGCAAGGCTAGGATGGAGGAACTGTTTGGGGATTATCGAACACTAGGAAGGAAATTAAGGAACAGGTCCTCAAGGGTCATAATCTCCAGATTACTGCCCGAACCACGTGCAAATTGGCTTAGGGATAAGAAAATTAGGGAATAAACATGTGGCTAATGGAGTGAGGTGGGAAAGAGAGGTTCCATTTCATGGGGCATTGGCATCAGTTTGGGAACCGGGGGATCTGTAGCAATGGTACGGTCTCCACCTGAACCGATCTGGAACCAGTGTTCTAGTAAAAAGGATAACTAGAGTGGCCACTACGACTTTAAACTTGTGTGTTGGGAGAGAAGGGAAAGGGAAAATGACAGGAAATATAACGGTAAGTAAAAAGGTAAGCAGAAGGTTAGCATGCGTGCAGGAGGGTTTAAATACAAAACAGACTATGAAAGAAGGAAAAAGGAAGGATAATTCAGGCGATATTATGAGAGATGTTGGAAATCATAAGGGCACTTTACCTGAATGCTTGTAGCACTTGCAACAATGTTGATGAGTTAACAGTACAAAGCATCACGAATGAATAGGATCTGGTAGTCATTACAGAGACATAGGTACAGGATGGTCATGACTGGGAGTTAAATATCCAGGGGTAGCAGACTCTTCGGAAGGACAGATAGGAAGATAAGGGAGGTGGTGTAGCTCTGATATTCAAGGACGACATCAGGGTGGTGCTGAGTGATGATGTAGCTTCTATGGAGAATAAGGTTGAAACCATTTGGGTGGAAATTAGAAGTTCTAAGAAGAAAAAGTCACTGATAGGCATTGTCTATAAGCCACCAAATAATAACATCATATTGGGGAGGGCAATAAACAAAGAAATAACTAATATCTGTAAAAATGGAACGGCAATTATCATGGGGAATTTTAATCCGCATATCGATTGGTCAAACCACCTCGATCAGAGTAGCCTTGAGGAGGTGTCTGTTGAGTGTATCCATGATAGTTTTCTTGAACAGTATGTCAAGGAACCGCTGAGGGAGCAATTTATCCTAGATCTGGTCCTGTGTAACGAGACAGGAATAATTAATGATGTCATAGTTAAGGATCCTCTTGGAAGGAGCGACCACAGTGTGGTTGAATTTAGATTACAAATGGAGAGTGTGAAGATAAAATTCAATACCAGGTCCTGAGCTTGAACAGGGGAGACTACAATCGAATTGGGAGGATTTGGCTAAAATAGACTGGAAACAAAGATTTTATGGTGGGACAGTTAACAAGCAGTGGAGGACTTTCAAGGCAATTTTTTCAAAGTGTTCAGCAAAAGTATATTCCAGTGAAAAGGAAGGACTGTCAGAAAAGGGGTAATCTGCCATGAATGTCTAAAGAAATAAAGGAGGCTGTCAAAATGAAAGAGAAGGCATACAACATGGCCAAGACCAGTGGGAAACTAGAAAATTAGAAAACATTAAAGGTCAACAGAAAGGCACAAAAAAGAGGGGCGTTGGAAATGCGATAGGTGGAAGGAGGTTAAGGTGATAAGGTGATGGTGATAGGCCAGAGTGGGGGTGGGGGTGGAGAGGTCAGGAAGAAGATTGCAGGTCTGACCTTTCCGCCCCCACCCTCATTCCGGTCTATCACCCTCACCTTATCACCCTCACCTTAACCTCCTTCCACCTATCGCATTTCCAATGCCCCTCCCCCAACTCCTTCCTCCCTACCTTTTATCTTAGCCTGCTTGGCACACTTTCCTCATTTCTGAAGAAGGGCTCATGCCCAAAACGTCGATTCTCCTGCTCCTTGGATGCTGCCTGACCTGCTGCGCTTTTCCAGCAACACATTTTCAGCTCTGATCTCCAGCATCTGCAGACCTCACTTTCTCCATGACTGCAACCTGCAGAGACTACCCCACCCACTTCTAATTCCCATTGACTCTACTTTTGCTTGGGTTCCTTGATGCCCCTCAGTCAAATGTAACCTTGATGGCAAGGGCACTCATTCTCACCTCCCCTCTTTTGTCCATGTTATTTCTTAAAGTAGCAACGGGAAGTTCTTAACAATAAATTTTAAAAACAAGAGGCAGCGATGCAATGGTGATTGGACTAACAATCCAGAGTCCCATGGCGCCATGCGTTCAGATCCAACTATAACAGATTGTCACATTTTAATTCTGGAATTAAAAGCTACCATGTTGGCAATCATATAACCACTGTTCATTGTTGTGGAAAAGAAACTTGTTCATTCATATCCTTGAGGATCACAAATCTGCCATCCTTTGTGGGGCTGGTCTACATGTGACTCTAGACTCACAGCAATGTGGTTACCTCTTAACTGTACTTATGGCAATTAATAGGGGCATTAAATGCTGTTCTAACCAGCAATGCTCACATCCATGATTGGGTGAAAAAAAAAGTGCTGGGAGACTAGATTCAATAGCCATTTGCGATTGGAGATGTCCAGAAGATCCAATCAATGGTGGCAATGCAAAAAAATCCCTTCTTGTTACTCTGTTTACATTTTACTTCATCCTGTGCACTCGTTCCTCAATTAGACAGGTTTCAGGATGTTCGTCATTATATGCAGTAAATAATGGACCTTACCACAACCCTGCAGCTAATATGAAAAGTCATCACAAGTTAATGAAATTTGAGCTCTGGGAAGTTGCATGGGTCTGTTTATGACCCTGTTCGTCTATTAATGAGATCAGACATGTAGGTGTAAGGAGAAATTTCTGTTTAATATACTCCATGTATATTAATCACTGAGATGTAATGTGCCTGTTGTTGACTCTCTATTGTTCTGATGTATGATCTAAACACTAAAAAACGTTTAAACTGCATTCCAAAGAAAGTAACTAGACAAAAGCCCAGCTTTGTTGATGCACATGCATAGACTGGATCCAAGAGCATTGTGTTGTTTGGAGCGGAATTTGTATCTCACTTATAACCTCCAGCATTCTTCTGCATCAGAACTTTTGTCTCTTGATTTATGGATTCTACCCTAAACATTTCTCTCATTCCTCTGAGATTTCAAATTCCCTGCCTTACTCGTTTCTCCTCTTCTTCCCTGCCATCCCAAATGTATCAATGTGACTCATTCCATTCCATTAATGTGTAGCAGAGCTGATTCCTTCTCACAAAAGCAAACAACAAAGAACAAACTGACTTTTACTCATTCTTTCACTGACCTCAAAACCCTGGAACCCCTTTTATTCCTCAGACCTCCCTTCCTCACACATTCCAGTTATTTTATGGCCAAGCATATGTTGACTTGATGCCGGATCTGAACTCTGACTTACAGACACACTGAACTTTTAATTCCAACGTGCTTATTGAAAAAGGACTGCTCCAGCCAAAAGTTGACTATGGATATAAATTTAGTGGTTACCGAGCAGAGTTCAGTGTGAACCCATGGGGTCAATCCTGTAGAAAATCCAGGAAGCATCAAACAAGAAGACTAAAAAGATAGAGATACTAGAATCTAACATGCCCCCACTATCTTTGTTTCTGTATAAAGCCACCTTCTATTTAAGTTTTACCCTTGTAAAGAAAATTGTTAGAAACTGGCTGCAACCATTTGCCTGTGGGTGTGTTAGTGGCCTGACCTCCTCGTGTGTGGACTAGTGGGTTGTGAAGTAACAGTTTGAGAACAGCCAATAAACACCCTTGCTTTGCAGGTAAAACAAGAAAAGAAACCCTTGTGCTTGGATTACAGCCACCTAACAACATTAAAAGGAACCATGACAAAAGAATTTCAATCAATCTGCAAACAGCAAAAATCTTGAAAATAACTACTTAATTATCAATGTCAGTGCTACCAGTACCATCCAATGTAACCGCAATAACGTTCTAATATCTACTCTTTATAAAACACTCAGAGACTGATTTTTTTTATTTTTATCTTCTTTGGACTCTTCTTATTTCTGATGTATGTATAAGTGTGTCACATTATTATTTATTCTTGCATTTACGAACTAATAAACTCACTCTTTTACTAAACGCCCGAAGTCTAGTAAAATTGGTTGGTTTTGAAATTTGTAAATTTGAATCCACAAGGAAAGGGAACTCCTTTCAAATTAACCTTGTTGCAACCAATCAAGGGAGTGAGTGAATAAAGAAGGAGAGTTGGAGAAGGAGGTTTGGTTCTTCTGTCCACATACAGGAACTTAATGATTTGAGCTATACCTTCTGGAATCATAACAAATCAGGAAACTCAACTAGCACTGGTTACAACAGTGGCACCTAATGAGTGTCACGTGGTAGTGCTTCAGTTGGTGCCACTCCTGCCTCCATATCAGGCAAGTTACGGGTTCAAATCCCACTCCAGCGAGGAGTGTGGCAAGACTAAGCTGATATTCTTATGCAGTAGTGATCAAGTCTTGCAAGGCTGGAAGCAATGTCCATTGGATGAGATGTTAAACTGAGAACCCATCTGCCTTGTCCAATGGAACTAAATAAAATCCCATGATATCTATAATCGGAGAATTCACCCCAGAATGCAGACTAATATTTATCGCGCAATCAACATTACCAAAATAGATTATCACAATGGTGTTGCTGATAAAATTCACTGGAGTAGCACCCGATAAATCAAGGGTATGCAGTTGGACCAAATGTAAAGCTTTTTTAAAGTACATACAGCCCTGAATTTCAGATCAAGGTTGAAAGAAAGCAACAGACCAGGTTTCCATAGTAAAGAAGAATTATTAATTATTATATGGAATTAGATTATAGCTATAGGTAAACCACTGGCACATCACATCACCAATTAAAACTCTAATCACTTTACACGTACACACACAGAAAACAAATGGGAAAAATCGATTATTGGTGAAGATGGAAAAACCGAGAACAGTTCAGTCGTCTTTGTCTCCTGGCTCTGACATTGCAATAACCCTTCTTTGGATAGCCAGCCCCTCAGTGTTCAGATGTCTTTCTCTGGGTGCTTCCATTGGTTTGTAACTGGCTTACGTTCAAAACACCTCTGATTTATCAATTCAAACGTCACAACTCAGAGTAACTGCTGCAGGAAAGATCATTAATTTTCTTCATTTGAACTTCATTCTTCTTTAGACTGAGTTTTTGACTGCAGAGAACAGGAAGCTTCTAGACTGGAAGATGTTTTCACACTTCCTTTTCTCTCTCTCTCTCTCTCTCTCTCTCTCTGTAGCCTATTTCCAGCTCCAAGCTGCTCAGCCAACCAGATCCAAGTATGCAGTCATTGACAAGCAAAAGTCCCTGTCATTAATAACTGTGACTAGTCCACAGCCCATGTTGATAGGAAGAGCAGCATACCCTCAACCCGATCACCTGCCATCTAAACTTTAATTACTGCTTGTTCAAACAGTTGTTTTACGATGTTGGTGTGGGTATCAAGTTACTTGTTTTCAAAACTGCAGCTACTCTTTAAAACATTAGTTCTTAAAACAGTTCTTTATTATTTAATTCCACAGTTGTTAAAAACACAAAAATAAATAAACATGGTCCTTACAATGCAGAAACTTGTTGTACAGAAATTAGATTCCATTTCCCTAAATTACAACAATGACTGCACTTCAAAAAGGTAAAATATTTGGAGATGCCATGTTAAATATAAGACTTTGTTTTGATCCAATTCATATCTTTACCTCCCAGACATGAGAGCAATCTTCCTCTTCAATTGGTGTCCATCCAAGTCTAAATGTATTCCTTTTTTGCTGCTGGGTTTTCAAGTGCAAATTGTTCTTGTTGTTCCTTTGTTGTTTCAACCTTGATGATGTCCTTTTATGCTATAGCATGTGTCCTGATGTGACTGTGACAATAATGACGATCGCATCACTGACTTTTATTGGAAGTAGAGGATGTACAGAGAGCTTGTCCAAAGCACAAATAATATTCCAGTGCATTCATTTTACCCTTCTGGAGATATATTGAATTGAAGCATCTAAACATTCATTTTCACAGTTTGTCCCTTCCAGCACAATTTGACCTTAGCTTAGCATGATGCTTGTGGTTTGAAGGATACTGCCAGTATTTCTCATTCCTGAATGGGTCGACAGATCTACTTGATTAATGAGGCAGAGGAGCAATTACTAGGGAATCTTAACAAGAAGAGGATCTTGTCTTATTAAACATGATGCAGGTTTTTATTTTGCATGATTGCATTTAAGTACAAGTTACATTAATTAGCTGGGCATTGTTACAAAGATTATTGAGGGGCTGTTCTCTTCAAGATCCAAAGCTATTTTCCTTATTTCTCCACCCAAGACTCGTTGATATCATCAAATTTGTTTAAGCTTCATGCATTCTTCAATATTAATAATTTCAAAGTCATTACCATAGCTGGAAGTAAATTGGAAGGGATAAGGACTTTTGCCCGAAACGTCGATTTTACTGCTCCTCGGATGCTGCCTGAACTGCTGTGCTCTTCCAGCACCACAAATCCAGGAAGGGATAACTGTCAGGCCAGATCCCACAACTTCACAGCCATGAAGGTGAAGAATCAGTTGGAGGTCCAGTTTCTGCCCATCCCAACTCAGGATTTTGGGTAAAAGGGAAGATGCAGTGCAGAGTTCTGCAAACGTTTCCTGCAGGCTTCAACCCTCCTACAACATATCACCAAGCAGTGTCAAGACTAAACATCAAGTCTGTGATGTAATCTTCCTGGTAACAACTTCCCAACTAGCTACCATTCCACTCTCCATCCTACATCCTACAGGTTGACACTGCTGGGAGCAGGTTAGGAAACACAAGGGTGGTTAAGTAGGAGCTGCCCTGAGAGCCACCAAATTAAATACAGAATACAGTTGGAGAAAGCTGAGAGACGGGAAACCCCTCTGCTGGGATAGTTTGCTCCATGTGTGTAACACCTTTCCTCTCTGCCACTCATTCATCAGGATATGGCGGCTCTGTCTCTGTTCCCCCCAACACCCCCAGACTGAGCTGTCAGCCGCCAAACCAAGAAGGTGGTTGGAGAGTGGGGTGTTTGAAGTCCAGCAAATGGCAGCAATGCACCGAATAGACATTTCACAATAAGGTGGACACAATTTTGTTAAATGGCTATTCCTCTCTGTGAAAACTGCAACTGATACACCATGCTGACCACTGTTAGGAAAGGTGTTGACACAACCCCTACCTCCTTTTTTTCCTGCACAAATCCCCGAATAACCCAACTCTAACCCTCACCTCCATGCCCGTTCCCTGAGGCTACAAGGATTCAATTTCGTGCATTGGCAGCTCCTGCATCCCCACTCCCGGGATGAACTTGGCTGCGGGGGGAGTTGGGAACACAATCAAATACTCTTAAGATGTGTCATTCAATTGTACCCTGTGCCATCAGAAACCAGAATAATATCACACAATTCCAGGGATGCCATGTCATTCATGGGATAAGAGCTTGCCTGGGTATAGTGTGGCTCTGCTTGGTGTAAGTAGGAGACCCTGAGGGTAAAGACCAGAAAACAGCAACCATTATTTGCATATTAAAATTAGACCTTTTTTTTGCAATATTTATAGACCTCCCAATGACACAGTGAACCACTGAGATGAACTTTAAAATGTTCCTGGAAGGTAAGGGAGTGGTGAGGTAATATTAGGTGGGAAGACATGAGGTGTGAAACCAACATCTGTTCAAATAACCGCTAGTGCCTGTGATATACAAGCTCCCTAGACATCCTTCTGGTACTGGGGTACATACTGTTGTCATACAAAACAGAGAACCTCAGCTTAACGCACTGGACTTTGATTCAGGTTGGTCATGTAGGTGTTATGGAGACACACCTTAGCAATCATTCTGGATTCTTCTGTTCAATGCATATTTATTTTAGCTTATAGATTTTATTCCCATAATGACAAATAAAACTAATAGCAATATATCTTAGCATTTCAATTTAAGATTTATTCAACAATGAGGCAACAATTATTTTAAAAAAGATTCCTCCTTAAATTTTTATGTCCATAAAATTCAAAGAGGACCAATCATCTCTGGTCACCCTGTTGTAGGGAAGGATATTATTAAGTTCGAGACTGTTCAGAGGACATTTACCAGGATGCTGCAGGGTATGGAAGGTTTGAGTTTTAGAGAAAGGCTGGACAGGCTGGGACTTTTTTTCACTGGAGAGTAGGAAGTTGAGAGATGACCTTATAGAGGTTTATAAAATCATGAGGGGTATATATAGGGTTAATGATAGGTGCCTTTTTCCTGGGATGGGGAAATTTCAAGAATTGGAGGTATATTTTTAAGGTGAGAGGGGACTGATTTAAAAAAGACATGTGAGCAATTTTTTTTTCTTACAGAGGGTGGTTTGCATGTGGAATGAACCTCCCAAGGAAGTGATAGATACAGGCACAGTTACAACATGAAAAAGACACTTAGATAAGTACGTGAATAGGAAAGGGATATGGGCCAGAGCCAAGCAGGTGGGACGAGTTTAGTTTGGAATCATGTTCAGCAATGACTGGTTGGACTAAAGGGTCTGTTTCTGTGCCATATGACTCCATGATTCTATGATTTTGGTGGTACAGACTTGATGGGTCAAATGGAATTTTCTGTATTGTATGATTCTGTGATTCCATATCTAGCTCTCTAAGTTAAATATTAAACATGGTTTTTAATTGTCAATGGAGTCTATAAACTCACACCATTCTGTTTTAATGATTGTAAATTAACATCTCCTAAAAAACAGCATAATTTGGTGAACATCGTTCCTCTCTTGTGCCAGTTTAATCCAACCCATTGTTATGTTTTGTTGTTTCATGCAATTAGCAGGATGGTTGAATGTGGTATTAATTTTGTGTTGAGTTTGCCCTCATCACCGTGTCAATACCGTGGAATGCACCCTGTCAGCATCAAACATTCGCAGGTCAGGTGTGGCATGAGTTGGAATAAGGCTGTCATTAATCTGCATCAACAATGAGCCTCACATTTTATTTCAGAACATTGGCCCAAACTGCGCCAACATGGCATTTTCTCAGTTCCATATATGTGGCTTTGGGACCTCCTTAAATAAGGTTGACAAATTCATAACAGCTAGTGTCAAATTGGGAACAGTTCTGCACTGTGGGCCTCCCAATCATAAAGAACAAAGAGTTCAATTTGATTCACACAAAATTCCGTTGTCGTCAAGTAGTGAGAAGGGACTTTCAATTTGAATAATTTGAACCATTGACTCCTGGGGTGAAAGAGCTTGTCCTAACCATTTGCATCGTGCTATATTGAAATTAGGTTTCGACTGGCACTTCTTTCCCTAACATTTGCAAAATTGTTCACCACAAAGAACAAGAAGTTCCCAAGTTAGTATACAAATGCATTAGAATGTATATTCATACCAATTCTCTACAATATCACAAATAAATGCTACCAAAAATAACCAGGATTTTATTTTCTCCCTTTCTTATGATAGCATTGGAACTATGATGTTGAGATGTATATCATTCAAGAAATGAAATAAGTGAACAGAATAAGACAATTTTTATTGCATTTGTAAATGATGATTTTAAGAGATGTATTAATTACACAGGCATGGTTTTGAGCTGATTAAACAGTGTGATATTAAAAATGTTAAACAGGCATTAAGGAGATTTAACAGTACACTGAAGGAACTAATTATTGTAACATTGAAGAGATTAAACAGCGGCAGTGGGTTATTAATCTGTGTGAGATTATAGGTATGGTATTGACAAGACAATCACATTAAAAGATTTAAACATGATAGTAAAGAAATTCAAAATTGTGATAGGCAAGGCATAAGTCCATTTGCTATGAAAAGTACTGGACAAAATTGTGCAATCATAGAAAAATTCTGGTTTAACAAGCAACTTAACTGGACCACCCACATAAATATACCGTGGCTACTGGTACAGGTCAAAAGCTCAATATTTATTCCTGATGAAGTGCTTTTGCCCGAAAAGTCGATTTTCCTCGGATGCTGCTGGACCTGCTGTGCTTTTCCAGCACTACTCTAACCTAGAATCTGGTTTCCAGCATCTGCAGTCCTTGTTTTTACTTTGCTCAATATTTAGCATTGAATGACTCACCATCATAAGACAAAGTGAGAGCATAATGCAATAATGTCCAGTTTCTAATATGAATGCAGATCCAATAACAGTCAAGAAGCTCAAGACTTCCAGGAATGAGTGTTCCTTGATATGTGCCTTGTCTATCTTCCCAAGCTTTCACTTCCTCCACCAGAAGAGAGTGGCATCTCTGTGTGCCATCTACAAGATACAGTACAACAAGTCATCAAGGCAGCACCTTCTAAATCCACGTCCTCTCCTACCTGGAAGCATCTGCAGTGCACACACCACTCTGACTCGGAACATCACCGTTCCTTCACTGGCACTGGCTAACAAACCTGGAACGCACTACCCAACAACATCGTGAATATGATTATCCCACATGGGGGTCAGCTGTTCAATTCAGGATTGTCAATAAATGTTGGCCTTCCCAGATCACATGTAAGCATTGTTTAAAATTTTAAATGCACGCTGTTACACAATGCGGCTTCTTGCTGATTAGTTCAATCGACCAGTCCCATTGGTTTCTAGGGTTTGTTAGCTCTCTTTCAGGTCAGACGGTTATTTGTATCTTTTCCTCGATTGGATTAAGCTTTTAGTTGGGACCAATCCTGTTTGCCTCCCCAAGATATTTACGTCTGCATGCAAGAGGTGGCATTGGGACAATATACAAAACCAGTGCATGTGAACATGCACACACACACAGATTAGAGGCAGGAATGGGCCAAATAAATGCTTTAGTTATGGCCTCAACTCCACATTCCTGCCTATCCCCTATAACCTTTGACTTCCTTGTTAATAAAGAATATATAATCCTACATCCACCACTTTCTGGGAAAGGTGATCCAAATCCTGAAAGAAAACATCTCGAGCGAATCCTTAGAAGAGTATAAAGGCAGTAGGCGTATACTTAAGAGGGAAATCAGGAGGGCAAAAAGGAGACATGAGATAGCTTTGGCAAATAGAGTTAAGGAGAATCCAAAGAGTTTTTACAAATATATCAAGGACAAAAGGGTAACCAGGGAGAAAATAGGGCCCCTCAGAGATCAGCAAAGCGGCCTTTGTGTGGAGCCACGGGAGATGCAGGAGATACTAAACGAATATTGTGCATCAGTATTTACTGTGGAAAAGGACATGGAAGATATAGAATGAAGGTAAATAGATGGTGACATCTTGAAAAACGTTCATATTACAGAGGAGGACGTACTGGATGTCTTGAAATGCACAAAAGTGGATAAATCCCCAGGACCTGACCCAGAGACCTAAGGGACAACTTTTTCACGCAGAGGGTGGTACATATATAGAATGAGCTTCCAGCGGAAGCAGTGGAGGTTAGTATAATTGCAACATTTAAAAGGCATCTGGATGGGTATATGAATAGGAAGGGTTTAGAGGGATATGGGCCCGGTGCTAGCAGGTGGGATGAGATTGGGTTGGAATATCTGGTCGACATAGACAAGTTGGACCGAAGGGTCTGTTTTCGTGCTGAATCTCTGTGTCTCTATGACTCTATCTCTCCTTATCACCACCTGAAATGGAAGCCCCTTATTTTTAAGCTTTGCCTCCTAGTTTCATTCTCAGCTACAAGGGGGAATCATCATTTCAGCATGCACCTTGCCCGACATGAAGAGATCATCTTTATGAACAAAGACTCAACATGTTGGGACTCTACTAATTGATATTTAGAAGAATGAGAGGTGATCTCATTGAAACATACAGGATTCTTAAGAAGCTTGATTGGGCAAATGCTGAGAGGACGTTTCCCCTCCTGGGAGAATCTAGAACCACGTGACATAGTCTCAGAATAAAGGGGCACCAATTTAAGACTGTGATGAGGTGGAAATCCTTCTCTCAGAGAGTTGTGAGTCTTTGGAACTCCTTGCCACAGAAAGCTGTCAGGGCAGTGTCTTTGTGTGTATCAAAGGTACATAGATAAATTCCTGATTAGCAGGGAATCAAGGGCAATGGGAAAAGCAAACTGCAACTCCTGTTCCTATTTCTTATGGTCTGGTCAAATCATAGAACCCCTATAGTGTGGAATCACGCCAATTGGCCCATCAAGTCTATACTGACCTTCCAAAGAGCTCCCCACCCAGACTTCACTCTGTAGTCTATCACCATAATCCTGCATTTCGAATGACTAATCTACCTAGTCTGCACATCCCTGGACACTATAAGCAATTTATCATGGACAATCCATCAGACAGTGGGAGGAAGCCAGAACACCTGGAGGAAATCCATGCAGAAACAGGGAGAATGTACAAACTCCACACAGACAGTCACCTGACGGTGGAATTGAACCCAGGATTCTGGGGGTGCTGTGTGACAGCAATGCTAACCACAGGGCCACCCCAAACTGCCCCAGAGCCTCTCAAGACCTTACATATCTCAGTAAGAGACATTCTCAGTCTTCAAAATCCCAATGATACAGACCTAACATGTCCAACCTTCCCTCATAAGATAACCACTCCCTCTTTCCAAGTATCCATTGGGTGAACCTCCTGAATTGCTTCTGTCCCATTTATATCCTTTCTTAAAGAAAGACAACAAAACAGTGCACAGAACTCCAGATGTGGTCTCACTAACAGGATATGCAATTGTGATAAACCAGCCTACATCTGTGTTCCATTCCAGGTCACACTCCGTGGTAAGGAAGCCTCAATAAACTATCTGCTAGGTTACAGCTCATTCCCATATTTAGAGTGTAATATTAAGGGAGTTAAACAGGATAGCATATAGAGTTTTATGTCAGTAATTAGATATCATTACAAGGAGATGTTCTATCAAATTGCATGATATTAAGCGAATGAAGCTGAGATATAAATTGAATTTTCTTTGACTACATTGATAATTAATAGGCTGAGTTTATATGGCACAGTGAATGTCTGTTTGGCCAAACCCACACACTGAATCTCAGGGTAGCAGTATTTCATTTGAGAATCCATGGTACCCCAGAACTACTAACACTGACTTTGGCCCTGACAGTCTAATAGGGAGGATGGGGACTGGGAGTGACCACAGAAAATCTCAAAAATTATTTTCCACAGACAGTAAATGGTTCACTGCACATGTGTATAATCATTTAGTAACTATTAGTGTCAGCTCTATGTAAATAAAATCAATTAAAGTAATGTCACTATATAATAAAAAAATGCTTGCAGTAACTGCAATTCTTTATATAACTAAAGGAACATGTGTGTTTTGTTTTATTTATGTCAAGGACTGTTTTATGAAAGCTTTTAATCAACAAATGGTTGGAATTTTCATTTAATACAAATGGACAGCATTCTATTTTTCTATTTCCTACCTGGTTCTTTAAGCCAAAATTAGATGCAGTGAGGAAATTAGATGAGGCACAGAATTGGGGCTAATTCTAGTTCTGGGTGCTTTGAGTTTATTTCTCTTCTGTAATTGGTACGAAGACACACCCAGCTAGGTCAGGAGAGGAGTGATTCAATCTGAACTGATCTGAACAATCTAGCTTTTTGGTGGCATAGTGGCTAAGTGGTTAGCACTGCTGCCTTACAGCCCCAGGGACCCAGGTTCAATTCCACCCTTGAGCGATTGTCTGTGTGGGGTTTGCACATTCTCCCTGTGTCTCTGCATAGATTTCCATCAAGTGTCCTGCAGTCCAAAAATGTGCAGATTAGATTGATTGCCCTTAGTGTCCAGGAAGGTGCAGGCCAGTTGGATTAACCATGGGAAATGTGGGATTGTAGGGATTAAGTTGGGGGAGTTGTGGTGAATCTTCAGAGGGTTGAGTGTGGACCCAATTGGCTGAATGACCTGCTTACCCGCTACAGGAATTCTATGATCCAACAAGATACCAGGCAGCATTGAAGGATCAACACAGTTTTCCAATCATTATTAGTTCCACCTCCTTACAGTGTTCCGTTTACAGCAGTTTGGCATTCCTACTATTTGTCTCATGCAAAGTACAACACTTCACTTAAACTGATATAACAGAGGCATTTTCATTCTCCAGCTCTATGTGGGCTTGAACCAAGATTACCCAATTTGAACTCACTCACCTTGGAAATGGCAGGAAAAAGGGACCATTTGACAGCCAGGGTAGAAAATGAAATGATTGTACAGGGGCAAATGATTGAGAGTTGGGGGCTGGGTTCTTTTGCTGTAGCGTTGAGGATGTTTCATTTTAATAAAAGGCCTTAAAGATACATAAATGGGAAATGTTCCATTCCTCAGGATTCATATTCCTCGCTTTGATGTGCAGAATATCCTCAGCCTAAATTGAAGCCTATCAGCATCTTCCCTGCCATTTAATTAAAGTTTTACTTCACTGAGCACATATGTAACATCTTATTTCACCATGCAGCTTTCAGGAAGTTCTTGTATACCAGGGACTTTGGCACAACTACACAGCAAATATGAAAAGTGATTAAAAGGTAATGCGATTAAGGCAGTGGGAAGTGCTGCTAAGTGTTGGCCTGATCTGCTATTAATAATATTGTGCAGAGAGCTGGGACCAGTTTCCTTTCCGACAGAATAATGTTTTGAAGTAGTTTGTAACATCTCAACATGACCATGTAATGAAATAAAGAATCAAATTGTAGAATCATGGAATGGTATCAGTACAGAAGAAAGCACTTCACTCATGTCTTCTGGCCCTCTGAAGGAGCAATGTTTCCTGTAGCTCTGCAGATTCTTCCTTGTCAAATGATGACCCCATGAGAAAGTCTCAGTTGATCCTGTTTCCAGCAGACTCACTATTGAGTACGTCACTCTGATAGGCTTGTTTGACAGAGCATTGGAGGTTCTGCAGACCGCCCTTTGAGAAGCTTGTGACTTCTTGAGAACTACGTTTGGCTTTCCGAACTTCATCAGGGTTGACCACAGCATAATTAAAATGCAATTAGCAATCATGCTGCAGACATCAGTCCATCTCATCGAAAAAACCTCATCACTAATGAATGAGGAGAATTTTTTGGCTCAATTAATTTTGGACCGGAGTAAAAGGAGAGAGACAGAAGTCAAGGTCAGCAAATAGAAAACACCTTTGAAAATGTAATGGGTTTTAAATAAATCTGTAGAAAGGAAGCAATGATTAGATGTTTCCAAAATGCTTTTCAAAGTCACCATGAATGAAAGGACAACCCTGTACAAAGTCATGCAACTTACATTAAGTGTGTGCCATTGGGCAATAATTGCTTTCAGTCCAGGTTCCTTTTAGCTCAGTTATGATTTGCAAGGGACAGTCATCTAGCTGCTAAAGGTGTGTTAATGTATCTGTTTGTGTAATGTTTACACATGCCAGACATGTGCAGAACACAGCATGTTAGAATTTCTCTCCTATTCAAAATATTTGCCTGTTTAGTAATGTTCCTGTGAAGCAGCTTGGCATTTTTGTCAATGTTAAAGCATTAAATTAAATTCTTGTTGTTACTGAATAACAAAGTATTCACCCATAAGCTTGTGTTCTGCTGAAAGGTTCCCGGTTTCTGTTGAATGCATTGTGGCTGCATTCTAAGCCCTCACCCCAGTGATCACTTTTTATGTGTGAATTTGCTGACTCAATTAGACTCGTCCAAAATCCACACATACACACTGCAGGAGAGGCCATTGGATAGTGACGAGGAGTAGGCATACAAGCTAATTTTCTTTCATCACCCTGGAAAGGCAGATTTTGGCACTTAAAGAAGATGCTAAAAGTATACATGGAACAATCAACGTCCACAAAAAGAAAGGACAGGGTAACATTTCAGGCATGATTTTCACCAGGATTAAAATTGAAAGGAGTGTTTGCCAAATTGAGGGAAAAGCTTTATAGCAATTGCGGAGGTTTGAATCAGAGAGAAGCTGTTTAAAAGAAGGATGTTAGTAAAGATTTGGCGATGGAAACAGTAAAAATAATTGACAATGAACAAGTCCGCATTAACCCAAAAACATAGAGCAACTTGGGGAGTATGGACTACATTTGTGGGAATGTGGAACAGGAAACCAAGCACAAAATGTCCCGTTTGGCATCTAGACACTTTTTTACTGGTGTATGCTGATGCGCAGGTTCATATTGATTCTCAATACGATGAAATCCTATCTCAGGCTCCTTCCAGCCTTATGGAAATTCCAGTTGTACTGAACAGCAACACAGAGTAATAGAGATGTAAAGCACAGAAACTGACCATTCGGTCCAACTCATCCATGCTGATCAGATATCCCGATCTAATCTCGCCCCGTTCGCCAGCATTGGGCTCATATCCCTCTAAATCCTGGGAGACAGTGAGGTCTGCAGATGCTGGAGATCAGAGTTAAGATCATTTTGCTGGAAAAACACAGGTCAGGTAGCATCTGAGGAGCAGGAAAATCGACATTTCAGGTCAGAGCCTGATGAAGTGCTCCTACCCGAAACATTGATTTTCCTGCTCCTCGGATGCTGCTTGATCTGCTGTGCTTTTCCAGCAACACAATCTCAACTCCCTCTAAATCCTTGCTATTCATATAACCATCCAAATACCTTTTAAATGTTGCAATTGTACCATCCTCCCACTTCCTCTGGCAGCTAATTCCACACACGCACCATCTTCGGTGTGAAAACGTTGCCCCTTAGGTCCCTTTTAAATCTTCCCCTCTCACCTTAAACCTAAGCCCTTTAGTTTTGGATTGCTCCCATGCCAGGCAAAATACTCTGTCTGTCTATTTATCCTATCCAAGGTCACCCCTCAGCCTCTGACGCTCCAGGGAAAACAGCCCCCAGCCTATTCAGCCTCTCCCGATAGCTCAAACCCTCCAACCCTGACAACATCATTGTAAGTCTTTTCTGAACCCTTTCAAGTTTGCAACATCTTTCCAATAGCAGGGAGATCAGAACTGAATGTAGTATTTCAAAAGTGGCATAACCAATGTCCTGTACAACCACAACATGACATCCCAATTCCTATACTCTATTCACTGACTGATGAAGCAAGTGTACAAAACGCCTTCTTCACTATTCTGTCTCCCTGTGACACTATTTTCAAGGAACTGTGAAACAGCACCCCAAGATCTCTTTGTTCAGAAACACTCCCCAAGATCCTTAGTGTATAAATCCTGCCCTGATTTGCCCTACCAAAATGTAACACCTCACATTAATCATCTTTGAGGAAGGATCTTGTATCCATCTGTAAGCGCAGCAGGTCAGTAGAAACACAACTGAGCTGAAAATGTGTTGCTGGAAAAGCGCAGCAGGTCAGGCAGCATCCAAGGAGCAGGAGAATCAACATTTCGGGCATAAGCCCTTCTTCAGGTTTCTTCAGTAGAAACACAAGTCAACATCAGAGGAAAGGACTTCACATCCTACCAGGACTTTACACTGTCAAAAGATCCATCCTTCCTACCCCTATATCACCTTTATTGAACTTATCAAGGATTGTGCTTCTCAATTTTCGGTACTAAGGAGGGGTTGTGCTGAAATCTGAAAAACAACGTGCTCTTCTCTTAAAAGGAAATTCAGGGTAACATGTTGTTAAAAGTTGTGAAGAGATGTATTCAGACAAATGTGGAGAAGATGTTTCCACCTTTTGAAGAACAGGACTAGGCACTGCAAATAAACTATCAGAAAATAACCTGGTACTGACAAAGGTGCCAGAGATGGCAATGACAAACACAGCTCTGTTGACCTGCAAAGTCCTTCTTACTAATATTTGCTAGTGCCAAAATTTGGACAGTTGCCTCCCAGTCATGCAGCAGCCTGATATAGTTATACTTGTAGAATTATACTTTACAGACTATGTCCCAGATAACACCATGACCTTTCCTGAGAATGATCTGTCCCAACAGTACCAAAGTTCCAACAGTGCTGGGGGCACAGGGCTAATAGGTGAGAAGGACTTTGTCTTAGGAGTCCTCAACATTGACTTGGAACACCACAAAGTGTCATGGCACCACGTCAAACATAGGCAAATAAACCTCCTGCTGATTATCACATACCACCCACCTGATTATTCAGTGCTCCTCCATGTTGAACAGTACTTGGAAGAGTGTGGCAAAGGTGCATTGGGTAGCATACGTCAATGTCTATCACCAAGAGTGCTCAGCAGGAGAACCACTGATTGTGCTGGTCAAATCTGATATGACACTACAGTTGGAATGGATCTGTGGAAGATGGTGAGGGAGCCAACAAGATGGAAAAACATGCATGATCTCATCCTCACCAATCCTGTCCTACAGAGGCATCTGTTCATGACAGTATCAGGAAGACTGACCGTGGTAGAGTCTTTGTGGAGTCAACGTTTCATCTCAACATTGAGAATGTCCTGCATCCTTTCATGTGGCATCATGCTAAACAGAATAGACTTCAAACAAACTTAACAGCTCAAAACTGCTCATCATGATCTGCTGTAGGCCAGCAGCAGCAGCAGAGTTGTACTCCAACATAATCTGCAGCCTTTAGTCTGTCATACTGCCCTCACTCACCATTACCATCAAGGCATCCACCCTGGTAATGAAGAATACAGAATGCAGGAGGCCATATCAGGAGCAGCATCAGGCATACCTAAAAATGACGTGCCAACCTGGAGCAGCTACAATGCAGGACTGCTTGAGTGCCAAACAGTGTAAGCAGCAAGTGGTAGACTGAGCTGAGCAATGCCACCAATGGATCAGATATGAGCTCTGCAGCCCAGCCACATCCAGTCATCAATGATGGCTGAGAATTAAGCAATGAAATAGAGGAGGGTGCTCCACAAATATCCCCATCCTCAGTAATGGGTGAGGCCAGCAAATTGGTGCAAAAGACTGAAAGTGGAGTGATCAAAAGACTAAAAGACATAAGAATAGAATTCGGCCGTTTGTGCCATAGAGTCTGCAACATCATTCGACCATGGCTGATGTTTCTCAAGTCCATTCACCTGCTTTGTCCCTGTAACCCTTGACTTGACCTTCAAGGCCCTTTGAGATATTGCATTCCCCACTCTCTGCAGAGCTCACATCTGATCCATTGGTTGTGGTATTTCCCAGTTCAGTCTACCACTTGCTTCTTACAACACTTTTCATCTCAGTTCTAAAAGATCATCCCTTTGCTCTGAGGCTGTGTCCTCAGGTCCAGGTCTCTCCTACTAGTGGAAACATCCTCTCCATGTCCACTCTATCCAGGCCTCTGAGTATTCTCTAAGTTTCAATCAGTTCCTTCCTCCAAATCCTTTTAAACTCCATCGAGTACAGATCCAGCATCCTCAACCGCTCCCCATATGACAAGCCCTCCATCCCAGGTTGATTCTTGTAAACCTTCTCTAGACCTCCTTTAATGCTACTACAATCCTCCTTAGCTATGGGGTCTAAAACAGCTCACATTATTCCAAATGCAATCTGACCAGAGACTTATACAACCCCCAGCAGTACATCTCTGCTCTTGTATTGTAGCCCTTTTGAAATGAATGCAAACATTGCACTTGCCTTCGTAACTGCCAACCGAACCTAGATGTTAACCTTAAGGGAATGCAGAACTGGGAATCCCAAGTTCCCTTGTGCTTCAGGTTTCCAAAGCATTTCCCCTCTATGTTTTCTGAGCAAAGTGCTTAACCTTTTCCACAGTGTATTCCATCTGCTGCTTCTTTGCCACTTGCCAAGCCTGGCCAAGTCCTTCCCCAAACCTGAAAAAGAATGCCCTTTTATCCCTACTCTCTGCCTTCTGCCAGTCAGCCAATCATCTTTCCATTCCTGAAGAAGGGCTCATGCCCGAAACGTCGATTCTCCTGCTCCTTGGATGCTGCCTGACCTGCTGCGCTTTTCCAGCAACACATTTTCAGCAGCAATCATCCATCCATGCCAGTATCTTGCCCCAATACCATGGGCTCCTTGCCTTATTTGGCAGCCTCACATGTGGCACCTTGTCAATGGCCTTCTGGAAATCCAAACCGATCATATTCACAGGCTTTTCCTTTGTCTGGCTTGGCCATTATTTTCTCTAAGAATTCTAACAGATTTGTCAGGTATGACTTCCCCTTAATGAAACCATATTGACTCAACCCTATTTTACCATGCACTTCCAAGTTCTCTACAAAGTCATCCCTAAATAATCGACACTAAGTTGCATAATGAACATTTGTGGAAGGCTAAGCAAACCTTTGATACCTGATGCATAAGATTTTAAGATCCAATGTATGAGTAACATACCTGCTACAACTCTAAAGTCTGCACTCCCCAGTTCTGCACAACCACAATTTGTATTTCTCCACCATTGCCATCTGCACCTTCAGCTCCTGCTTCCTAAAGCTCTAGAGTTCTTAACCTTCATCTCTAACTCTCTCTCATTTTCTTACAACATGCCATAAAAAGTATAATTTTATCACCTTCCCAAATAGGTTTTTGCTGGGCTCAGTTCAAATGTCCTCAGATAACATTCTGTGTGGCATTTCACTGCATTAACATTGCTATTTAAATGTAAGTGGCTGTTTAAGTTCAGCATTTTTTAATCGTTTTAATTCAAAGTGTTCAGGAACGCTATTATAGACCTCTGGAGCAGGTAGGACTTGAACCTGGACTTCTGGATCAGAGGTAGGGACATTATCTCTGTACTGCAAGAGGTAGCAATGCAGCATGCTTTGGAAGAGTGAGTCATTTAGGTCATATTTTAATTAATCTGTACATGCGTGTTTTGACACATCGCTGGAGCAGGTGGGACTTGAACCGAGGACTTAAAGCTCAGAGATAGGGACACTACCACTGTGCCCTAAGAGGCCTCAGGGAAGCATGGCTTAGCGGAGTAGGTCATTTGGATCTATGGTGCCTAATTGTCTCCACCAGTAAATATTTCCTCTCCATATGTCTGGATCTGTTGTCTAGTGATTGACAGAAATGGATTGCAGTTCCGTGATCATTACATATGTGACTACCCACATGTCAAAGGTAAAGTGAAAAGATCTTGGCTGTTTTTTTTCCATCCAACACTTTTAAAAGTGCTGCATTTTATGTGACCTCATGTTCAGACAGTTAATGTAAGTCATACTCATCATTCTTTGCCAATCTACAACACAATAATTTTGATCTCTTTAACAGATGCTCAGCCGAACATGAACCTAAATCAGGATCAGGAAGAAATTCAATCTGTAAGAAATTCAAGTCAGGTTTGGGTAAAATAAAATTAAGATGGCTCCGCAAAACAAAGTTCAAGTTAAGACTAGCCACAATATGGAAAGCAGAATTAGGTGAGAAATTCAAATCTGGATTTCTCATAATATTCAAATCCATCTTCAAAATAAATTTCATGGAAAATCAATGTTCCCAAACATTATGGAAATGGTTAGGTTTGTGCAATGTGCATCCAGGCCTCTGAATAGAAGGTTTGAATATGACTAAGCTGAAGTTTCTCCTTGGAAGCTTTAGGTCTATACAATGTAGAACTACAACATACTTACCTACTGAGTCAATAGGGAAGCTCTCAATATTTTTGACCATTCTGTGTATGTACATATTTATTTGCTTTTGGATCTGTCTGCTTTCAATAACAGTTCAAACAGTTATCGCTTGGTTACACACAGTTCTGCTTATTTTAATTTTATTTGCTGCACAGTATTGTTTTTGACCCATTGCCAGAGATGAAGATATCTCATCATTTTTGTCGAATATACTGAAAATGAGAAACTATAAAATGATTTATGAGCCCAATTAAGAAAAACAAAAAATCTTTTTTGTTTATTTTGCAACTGCTAAGTACCTTGTTAAACAGAAATTATCCAACATAATTTCTGTTCTGTGTTATTAGGAAAAATATTTTTCAAAGCAACTTTTAAAACATTCAAATAATAATATTAAATATATAAAAATGTCAACTATTTATTTAATTATAGACCATTTATTTTTAATATGAAGTTAGATGTTTTCCAACTTTTTTTATTTATTCATAGGATGTGGGCATCACTGGAAAAGCCAACATTTATTGCTATATCTAATTGCCCTGAACTAGGTCATAGTGAACCATCTTCTGCTACTGATAGCTTGTGAAGCCATTTCAGATGACAATTAAGAGTTAGTCACAAATCTGGATTCAAATATGATTTCCTTCCCAGGACACAAGTGAACAAGTCAAGTTTTTACAATAGAGTAGCAGTTACATGACTGCAATTAAAGATATTAGCATTGCATTCCAGCAGCACAGTGGCTCAGTGGTTAACACTGTTGCCTCGCAGCACCAGAGACCCATGTTTGATTCCAGCCTCAGGCGACTGTCTGCGTGGAGTCTGTGCATTCTCCCTGTGTCCTCCGGGTGCTCTGGTTTTGTCCCACAATCCAAAGGTGTGCAGGTTAGATGAACTGGCCATGCTAAATTGCCCATAGTGTAGGTTATTGGATATGGGGAATGGGACTGGGTGGGTTACTCTTCAGAGGTTTGGTGTGGACTTGTTGGGCTGAAGGGCCTGTTTCCACATTGCAGGGATTCTAATTTATTTAATTAACTGTATTTAAATTTCCCAGCTAACATAATGGGATTCAGGTTAAATATCTGGATCATTAGTCAAGAATTTTGGGTTACAACTCCAGTAACAAAACTACTGTGCCAAAATTGTTAAAACATACATGTATAACACACTAATTCCCTGAAGATGCTAAAGAATCATGGTGCAGCTATGTGCAGAGGTGTGCTTTACAGGAGTAAAATTTTTACATAGTATTTGTACCAGATACTTTGTATTTTTTCTCCCTATGGGGAGTACAATATTCATCCATCTGGGACAGTGGGGTAGCACGGTGACTCAGTGGTTAGCACTGCTGTCTTGCAACACCAATAACCTGGGTTCCATTCCAGCCTTGGAAACTGCCTGTCTGGAGCTTGCATGTTTTCCCTGTCTCTTCGTGAGTTTCCTCCCACAGTCCAAAGACAAACAGACAGGCTAAATTGCCCATAGTGTCCAGAGATAAGCAGGCAAAGTGGATTAGCCGTAGGAATGCAGGGTTACAGGGACGGGGTGTCTGGGTGGGATGCTCTTCAGAGGGTTGGTGTGGCCTTGATGGGCTGAATGGCCTGCTTCCATGCTGTAGGGATTGTATGGTTTGCCTCATCAAAATTCAAAACCCCAAACAAAACGTAAGGGATGCTGGAGATCTGAAATGAGAACAGAAAGTACAATAACATTCAACAGGCTTGGCAGCATCTGTGGAAAAAAAGAAACAAATTAATATTTTGCTTCCAATTCAACACTTCTTAGAACTGGTGAGCGAGAGTTGGAAAAGTGATGGATTTTATGCTACAGACAAAGATGGGGAGGAGCAAGCAGCAAAGATTGGGAAAGGTAGCACAGAATGAAAAGCAAAGAAAATAGTAATTGTTGGAGGAAAGGGAGTGAACTCCAAAGTAGCTGCTTAAGAGTGAGTGGTAATAGCAGAATATAGAAGCTGCCTCTGTGAAAAGCTTTTCAAATCATTCATGGGGCTGTGGTCACCCCTGTCTACATCAGCATTTATTGCCCATCCCTAAATGTCTAGAGGGCAGTTAACATACAACCACCTTGCTGTGGGTCTGGAGTCACATGTAGGGCCAGACCAGGTAAGGATGGCAGTTTCCTTCCCTAAGGGACATTAGTGACCTAGACAGATTTCCCCCCAACAGTAGGACCCTGAACAGTGTCGCCAAACAAAGAGACGTGGTGGTGCAACTGTGTAGTTCCTCGAAAGTGGAGTACAGGCAGACAGGATGGTGACAAAGACATTTGGTATGCTTGTCTTCATTGGTCAGAATGTTGAGCATTGGAGTTGAGACATTATGTTGCAGCCATTCAGAACATTGGTGAGGCCACTTTTAGAATACTGTGCACAATTCTGGCCGTGCTTCTATAGAACGGATACGATTAAACTTGAGAATGTGCAGAAAAGATTTACAAAGACTTGCCAAGACTGGAGGGTTTGAGTGAAAGGAAGAAGCTGGATTGGCGGGGACTTTTTCCACTGGACCACAGGAGGTTAAGGGGTGACCTTATGGAGATTTATAAAATCATGAGTCTCATGGGCAAGGTGAATCGCCAAGGTCTTTTCCCACAGGTGGGGGAGTCCAAAAACTCAGAGGCATAGTTTAAGGTGAGAGGAGAAAGATTTAAAAGGGGTTCAGGGCAATATTTTCACACATAGGGTGGTTTGTATATGGAATGAACTGCCAGAGGAAGTGGTAGATGAAGGTATAGCTACAACATTTAAAAGACATTTGGACAGGTACACGAATAGGAAAGTTTTAGAGGGATATGGGCTAGGCTGAGGGGGGACCTTATAGAGGTTTACAAAATTATGAGGGGCATGGATAGGGTAAATAGGCAAAGTCTTTTCCCTGGGGTTGGGGAGTCCAGAACTAGAGGGCACAGGTTTAGGGTGAGAGGGGAAAGATATAAAAGAGACCTAAGGGGCAACTTTTTCACACAGAGGGTGGTACATGTATGGAGTGAGCTGCCAGAGGAAATGGTGGAGGTTGGTACAATTGCAACATTTAAGAGGCATTTGGATGAGTACATGAATAGGAAGGGTTTGGAGGGATATGGGCTTGGGGCTGGCAGGTAGGACTAGATCGGGTTGGGATACCTGGTCGACATGGGTGGGTTGGATTGAAGGATCTGCTTCCATGCTGTACATCTCTATGACTCTAAGTGGATCTAGTTTAGTTGGGAAACTTTGTTGGTATGGACAAGTGGTCCAGTGGAAAAAGTCGGCACGGTGGCACAGTGGTTAGCACTGCTGCCTCACAGCGCCTGTAGACCCGGGTTCAATTCCCGACTCAGGCGACTGACTGTGTGGAGTTTTCACGTTCTCCCCGTGTCTGCGTGGGTTTCCTCCGGGTGCTCCGGTTTCCTCCCACAGTCACAAAGATGTGCGGGTCAGGTGAATTGGCCAAGCTAAATTGCCCATAGTGTTGGGTGGGGGGTGGATGTGGGGGTGTGGGTGGGTTGCGCTTCGGCGGGTCGGTGTGGACTTGTTGGGCCGGGGGCCTGTTTCCACACTGTAAGTCTAAGTCTAAGTTGCTGACAGGTCCTTTCAGGTCATGACCTCAACACAGCTTTAGCCAAGTACAGACAAAAGGACGAAACTCTGCAGGGGAGGTGAGAATGATTGCTTCTGATATCAAAGCAGTATTTGTTCAAGTGAGGAATCAAGGACCCCAAAATTTGAGTCAATGAGAATCATAGGAAAAACTCTTCACCGATTGAGGTCATTCCTCGTACAAAGGAATATGACTGCAGTTGTTGGAGATCAGTGATCTTAGTCCCAGAACAACACTGAAGGAGTTTCTCAGGGAAGTGTCCTTAGTCTAATCATTATAAAATGCTTTATCAATGCCCTTCCCACAAGTATAAAGTTAGCAGTATGGATATTCATTGATGATTACACAAGGTTCAACGTGATTTGTGACACTTCATGTTTTAAAGCATCCTGTGTCTAATGCACCAACACTTGGGCACATGCAGGCTCCGGCCAATAAGTGACAAGTGCCAGGCAATGATCATCTCCAACAAGAGAGAGTCTAACCATCTCTCTTTGCATTCAATGGCTTAACCATTGATGAAAGCCTGCCATCAACATTTGAGGCAATATCATTGACCAGAAGCTGAACTTAATCGGCCATGTAAAATTTGCAGCCACTATAGAAGGTCAGAGATTAGGTATCATGCAACAAGTAATTCACTTCCTGATTCCCCAAGCCTACCTACCATCGACAAAGCACAAGTCAGCATTGTGACAGAATACCGTCTACTTGCCTGAATGAGTGCACCTCCAACAACAGTCAAAAGGCTTGGTACCATTTAGAACAAAACAACTTGTTTAATTAGTACCCCACTCTACCACCATTGATACACAGTGGTGACAGCATGTACCAAGTATAAAATATGTTAAAGTAACTCACTAAAGCTCTTCCAGAATGATCTCTCAAATCTACTTCTCAGACTTGGAGGGATAAAGGCAGCAGATGCTTGGGAATACTGGCACAGGCAAAATCTACCTCTAATCCTAAATTGGAACTATTTGTCGCTGTTACTTCACTGTCATTTGGTTAAATCCTATATCTCCCTTCGGGACAGCATTATGGATGTCCCATATCCCAGCAATCCAAGATGGCAGTTTACCAACCCTTCTTCAGGGCTAATAGGGATGAGCGATAAGTTTCGTGAAACCCACACCTGAGAGATAATTTTAAGAAAAGATTTTTTTTTCTAATTTCTTATCATAAATCTCAATAAATTGCAATCTTCCTTCAGCCCTCTGAACTTGTGTTCTTCCATATCTTGACTATATCCTCCTTTCGCTTCAATGGGCAATGATGATGATGATGTAAGGGGAGTCTGAAGGGAAAATGAAGTGGTAAACAAAAATCCAGGATCCAGTGTGAAGTGTTGCTGAGGACCTGAACCAAGATTGCAGGCATTGTGTTTTCTTGCGCTTGTGTCTGGTTGGTTCACTGTTTTTCTTTACCTGTATTTTTTAATTTAATTTCACATCTTCTACATCTCCAGCTATATTTTGCAAATGATCCAACATACTAATCCCTACTGTACAGTTGTCTCTTCTTTACCCATATCTTTTACTTGTCCTATTTGTTGGCAATACCATTATCCAGATGGAACATAAATCCAAGATCCCATTTTCTGTCTCAGGTAGGCTGAAAGCTGCAAAAGGTTCTATGATACAACTTTGCAGATGAGCAGGGCACCCTCCCCAGTGTCCTGGCCAACATTTACCCATCAATCACCATCAACAAATCATAGAATCCCTACAGTGCAGGAATAGTCCATTCAGCCCATCGGGTCTGCATTGACCTTCCGAAGACCATCTCACTCAATCACTGCATTTCCCATGGTTAATCCACCTAACCTGCATACCTTTTGATTGTGGGAAGAAACCAGAGCACCTGGAGGAAACCCACACAGACATGGGGGGAACATGCAAATTCCACACACTCACCCAAGGCTGGAATCAAACTCGTGTCTCTGGCACTGTGAGACAGCAGTGCTAGTCATTAAGTCACCATGACACCCTAAATTGACTGTAGTGTCATTGTCACAGAGCTGTTTGTGAAAGCTTCCTGTGCACAAATTGGTTTCAACATTTCCACAGTGCACTTCATTATAAAGTACCTTGGGAACTATTGGAAATGTATGACAGAAAACCAGGGCTTTCTACCTTTCTTCGCTTTCAATCAGATGATTTCATCCCAAGGTACTATAACCTATTCATTTGTTGATTCTGAGTGAAGTAACATCCATTTCAAGCTCTTCCATTTCCACAAGTCATGGTGAAACACAACATGAAATGTCCATTGCAATTAGGCGCAAGCTTGCATCCATTCAAGTTTTGTATGTAGGTGAAAAGTGAATTTATTTGAAGTATAATTTCAACCAAGTGGATTATATACTGCTTAGAAAGCTGCCAGATTACTTTTAAATACATCATATTCATAAGTGAGCTGGCAACTCCAGAATAACACTAGAACTGGACACAACAGCTGTGGCCTAACCAGAGCTTCCTACTTGGTATCTCTGGTTATGAAGCCCAAGAACCCAATATGTTTTAATAACCTCTCTCATTCTACAATGGTCTGTGCACCAGTCCTCAGCTCTCTCTGTCCTTGTGCACTCTTTCAAACTAAGACAATGCTGCATCTCCCCAGCCCTTCCACCAAAATACATCACCTTTTCATTGGTCAGCGCATTGAGTATGGGAAACACAAAGTGCAGGAGATCACAGTGAGTCATGCACATCCACGGAGAAAAAGCAAGCTAATGTTTTGAGTAATCTAGACATGAAACATTAGCTTGTTTCCTCTCCATGTGATCTCCAGCATATTTTTGTTTGCCTTCAGTAGAGATTCCAGCATCTGCAGTAGTTCGCTCTTGCATTGAGTATAGGAGTTGGGACTTCATGTTGCAGCTGTACAGGACATTGGTGAAACCATTTTTGGAATACTGGGTTCAATTCCGGTCACACTGCTATAGGAAGGATGTGGTGAAACTTTAAAGGGTTCAGAAAAGGTGTAAAATGGTGTTGCAGGAGTTGGAGGGTTTGCGATATAGGGAGGGGCTTAATAGACTGGCATTATTTTCTCTGGAGAATTGGAGGCTGAGGGGTGACCTTACAGATGTTTATAAAATCATGAGGGGCATGGATAGGGTGAATAAACAAGGTACTTTTCCTAGGGTGGGGGAGTCCAAATGCAAAATTGTCAAATGAACTCAAATCTTCCTGTTTTGGTCTCCAATAAAGTTCTGTTAAAAAATAAGAAAACTTGAGTTTCCCAGCGATCATGAAGTCAATTCCAGCATACAGTGATCCCAATGAACAACTGGGTAATGAAAGAATCTGGGTTGGTTGAGTATAGTGGCTTGTTTCACCCACAGATCATTCACAATTAAATCACTCCATCACTTACTCCGAAGATCAACTTTTGCGCTAAGGCGATAAAATAACACAAAGAACTTCAAATACTAGAAATCTGAATCAAAAACAGAAAATGCTGGAGAAACTCAGCAGGTCTGGCAGCATTGGTGCCATGTCATAGTGGCTCAGTGGTTAGCACTGCTGCCTCACTGTGCTAGGGACCTGGGTTTGATTCCAGCCTCAGGCGGCTGTCTGTGTGGAGTTTGAGCATTCTCCCCGTGTTTGAGTGGATCATTTGAGGTGCTCTGGTTTCCTCCGACAGACCGAAGATGTACAGGTCAGGTAGATTGGCCATGTTAAATTGCCCCATGATGTGCAGACTAGGTGGATTAGCCATGGGGAAATGCAGGTTTTTGGGGTGGGTCAGGCTGGACAGTTCTTCGGAGGGTGGGGTGGATTGCAAGGACCGATTGGCCTGTGTCTGCGCTGTGGGGATTCTATGGTTCAGTCCGTAAAGAGAGAATGGGAGGGAGTTAATGTTCCGAATCCAGTATAGGGTTCGCTCTCTCCCCAGATGCTGCTAGACCTGTTGACTTTATCCAGTTGTTTCTGTTTTGATTTGAATTAAGACTATTGTCTTGGTTTCGCCTTCGGTTTGAAGTGCAGTTCAGCGGGTTGGAAACTTCTTTATTGATGGTTTATCCTCTCGCTACTGTTCGGGATGGCAATTATTGGCGCTCTGTACATGCACTCGCTCGACGCTTTTATTAATCCAGCTCGACTCTTTCAAACTCCCGCCAGCGTCCGCTGCCAGACGGCACACAGAAAACACTGCGTCAGCCAAAGGCGTTCCGAGACTTTATTTCAGTGTACGGAACCGTTTTAAAGTCAGAGTCACACACTTAAAGTGACACCCCCACCTGGAGGAGAGAGAAAGGAAGATCCCACCCCCCTCCATTTAATTCATTTTTTGTTTCAGTGGTTTTGGGAAGGTATTCAGCAATGATCGATCTCTGGAAAGATTTATTCGAATTATGATCCGCGAATGATAATTTGGTTGATAGCGTTCTCGCAAAATTTCTTCTCAAAATCCGACTATTTCGTAATTGGTATAGAGAAATATGCGAATTTGGTGCATTTATTTTCATATACACGAACAGATAGACAGACAGACGGATAGATAGATAGACAGACAGATAGACAGACAGACAGACAGGTAGATAGACAGACAGACAGACGGATAGATAGACAGACAGATAGATAGACAGACAGACAGACGGATAGATAGATAGACAGACAGATAGATAGACAGACAGACAGACAGGTAGATAGACAGACAGACGGATAGATAGATAGACAGACAGATAGATAGACAGACAGACAGATGGATAGATAGATAGATAGACACACAGACAGACAGACAGGTAGATAGACAGATAGATAGATAGATAGATAGTTAGATAGATAGATAGACATACAGACAGACAGACAGGTAGATAGATAGATAGGTAGATAGACAGACAGATAGATAGATAGATAGATAGATAGATAGATAAGATAGATAGATAGATAGATATCTGCTTTTTGTTTTGTCTATGTAATGAGCCTAGAAAGTTTACTGCCCAATATTAACCCAGCGACATTTAACCCGTGTCCTTCACTTTCAGTCTGTGAGGCTGCTCCCTACTGGAAGCGTAAGGACATGGAAATTACGCTTTGATTTAATAACATCTGAAATATTGCACAGATTATTACAATTTCACTCTACACGGAATGTGGGCTTCGCTGGCAAGCCTAGCATTTAAAGTCCCACTCTAACTGCCTAATTAAGATAGTGGTGTACACAAAACAAACGTCACCCTCAGTTAATGTGTGTTTTATTTTATCTCTCCCTACATGAATCTAGAGGTTGTAAGCGAGAACACTTGCTCGCTGCCGCAGAGATTACCACCTTTCTTTGCCCGCTCTGTACACATATCTCCCGCACTTGTCTCACATCGACACACAAAGTCCTGAATATCACACAGGAAAAGATGCGCATGTGTTGTCCGTAAAAAAAACACAATACTGTTTACATTTTAAAAACTAATTTGTTGAAAAAGTTGGAACGATTCACTCTCCATTCCTTACAGAATGTGAAGAAAAGGTGTGATCTCAGGTGACTGTCCGAGGAGTGAGCAGAAAGAGGTGTGTGTTTGTGTGTAAGGTGGGCTTTGGGGTGGGGGAGCAGTTTGGACCACTATTGGAAATGATTGCCCGGTTCTCCGCTGCACTCCTCGGCTGTACCAGCGCTGACAACCCTTGGTAACCAAGGTGGTCATTTTTTAGATTGACCCTGAACTCAATGCCCAATATTTTGACGCCGTGCCCGCAGTGACGCCATGATTTAGTGACTTAGACCAGGATACTGCTGCGGGATGATGGTGGGGAGATTATCGAGTTACATGGGATTCCCTGCAACCCTTCAATGTACATCAAACGGGATCACGGAGCGAGAGGCTCTGAGGAATCTACAATGAGGTGTTACTTTTAATTCAGTGATCTGGAGGCAGTTAGGCCAGTGCCAACTAGCGCCCCAACTAGCTCAGTCAGAAGTCACACGACAGTAAGTTGTAGCCCAATAGGTTTATTTGAAATCACAAGCTTTCATAGCGCTGCCCCTTAGTCAGGTGAAGCTACAAAAGCTTGTGATCTTAAATAAACCTGTTGGACTATAACCTGGTGACAGTGAGGACTGTAGATGCTGGAGATCAGAGTCGAGAGAGTGTTGCTGGAAAAGCACAGCAGGTCAGGCAGCATCCGAGGAGCAGGAGAGTCGACGCTTCCAGCATCTTCCTGATGAAGAGTTTATGCTTCAAACGTCGATTCTCCTGTTCCTCGGATGCTGCCTGACCTGCTGTGCTTTTCCAGCACTGCACTCTCGACTATAATTTGATGTCGTGTGACTTCTGTCTTTGTCGATCCCAGTCCAGCTTCCACTTCATGCCTACTCACGCAAGCACAGGAAAGGGGAAAGGAGAACAAAATTGAGGGCTTTCCAGCCAGTCTCTCGGATACATCAGGATTAAATACAGTGACCATAGCCCCTGTCGGCTGCTCTCTTGTTAGCGGTTTAACCTGAAAGTGACCACACCCTGAGGCGAGAGATTGTGAAGGAGAATCCTTCATGGTAACCTCAGCCGGTGTGGGAATTGAACTCTTGAACTGTCCGCCTTACAGAACGGCCGTGGCGCTGACGAAGTTCACTGCAGCCTCCCGGGATCGAGCAGCTTTTAAAGTGACACTGTACTTTCAGCGGCACAGTGCCAGCGGGCAGCCACTCTGAGGACTGATGAGAAAACAGTGAGCAGAGCACTTACTCCCCCACGGGGGCTCCTCGTCCCTTCCGCCCCAATCCCAGGAGGATTCAGCCCTGGAGAGGATCCCAGAGAGCCTGGAGGTTTACGGTCAACTCATGACGGGGCAGGCTGAGCTGTCAATTGTAAACCCACGCTGGAGAAAGCAGTGGACCGAGAACTCATTTCCCAATATTTTGACGCCATGCACCCACTGACGCTATGATTGAGTGACTTATACCAGGATACTGCCGTGGGATGATGGAGTGGGGGGGGGGGGGGGGGGGGTGAGCAGGGAGAGAGAAGGGGCGGTCTCACTGAGTTTAAGACGCGGCGGTGACGGATCTGTTACAAGCCGAGCCGGATTGAGAATTCGCTATAAATTCATTGTTACATCGCCTGACATCTTAGATCTTCTCTACAGGGAAAGTGGGGGGGGGTGCTTTACAAAAAAGAACTTTGTCCCCCTGAAAAATAAACATTTTGACGCGTCTGACAATACAGAGTTTGGAAGTTTTGGACAGAGCTGCATTTCATTATTTTTTTCTCTGTGTGTGTGTTTTGCACGCTGGGTTTTATTTTGTACAAGTTATTTTGGAACCTGGTGGGTTTGTTTGGATTTTTTTTTTGTTATTTTTTTCTCTCTCCTGTCACTGTAAACATGGTGCTGTTTATTTTCCTGGCTGTCTGCAGCCTGTTGCAGACGGTGCTGCACTGTTCTGCAGTTCAGGAACCTGACCTACCTGAGGCGGGTCAACTCCAGCTCTCTCCCCTGCAGCGGGGCTGGCGGAGGAGGAAGGGGCCGGTGCAGAAGGTCGATCGCATTTACGCCGGGGATGGCAAGGTCGGCTACTTGGTGTACGCGGACGGCGAGAGGTTCCTGCTGGATTTGGAGAGGGACGAGGCGCTCGCTTCGCCCTCCCCGGGAAGCCCAGCACTGTCCCCGCTCGCCCAGGCGCCCAGCCCCCGCTGCTTGTACCGGGGCACCGTCAACTCCGAGCCGGAGTCGCTCGCCGTCTTCGATCTCTGCGGAGCTCTGCGAGGCTTCTTCGCGGTCGGCCGCTCCCGTTACACCGTCAGCCCGCTCTTCGCCGGCTCCGGGAGCGCCGGGCTGCTGCCTTTCGGTGGCGCCGCGGACCGGGCGCCGACGCCGCACTTCTTCACCCGGGACCGTTTCAGCTTCGAGCGGCCGTCCGCAGAGCTCGGCCGCTGTGAGATCCGCAACCCCCCGGCTCAGCCCCCTGCCCGGAGCCCCCAGCCCCGGAGCTCCGGCCGCTCCAGGCGCTCGGTGTCCCGGCTCCGGCATGTCGAGCTGCTGCTGGTGGCTGACCAGTCCATGTCTCACAAGTACGGCGACAGGGTCCGCCACTACCTGCTCACCCTGGCCTCCATCGCCTCCAAGCTGTTCGGGCACGCCAGCATCGAGAACCCGGTCCGCCTGGCCGTGGTCAGGATCATCGTCCTCACCGAGAACGACCAAGGGCCGGCGATCAGCAAGAACGCGGCGAGCACCCTCCAGAACTTCTGCAAGTGGCAACACAAACAGAACCAGCGGGACACCGACCATGAAGAGCACTATGATGCTGCTATCCTGTTCACCCGGGAGGTAAGTCAGCTCAACACACACACACACACACAGACAGACAGACAGAGACAGACACGCACACAGATAGGCAGACAGACACACACGCACGGACAGACAGACACACAGATAGACAGACAGACACACACACAGAGATAGACAGACAGACAGAGACAGACACACACACACATAGATAGACAGACAGACACACAGATAGATAAACACTCAGGGACAGAAAGACTTCAAGGTCAATGGATAGATAGATATAAAGATGAGATAGATAAACAAATACATAGATCGATGAGATAGATGGACAGCGAGATGGATAGATGGGTGGATAGATAGATAGATAGATAGATAGATAGATATGGATGGATAGATGGATGGATGGATGGATGGATGGATGGATGGATGAAGATTAGCTAAATGGACAGGCAGGTAGATACTGGTATGTTTGAGCGTCGCTGTTATGGCCAGGAGCAATGAACTTTAACTCAAATAGCAGTGTTCGCCCCTGCCTATGCGTGTCTTGCTTTATAAACCATCATGTCAAACGCAGTGGTGATTCCCGGGAGAAACTCAATGTTTCCAATTCCTTGCCCCATGAATTTGAAAAGATCTACTAAAATGTATAAACTGCGTTTTGATTGTTGTGTTCTTTGCTGAATTGTCATGTTGTGGTTGATTCAGAAGGTTGGCGGCAGCTAGCAGTGTGCTCCTGACTGGGGAGGGTAGTCAGATCTAGTTCGCGATTTTGGAACTGTTCAGGCTTCCTGTGGTGGATCCGCTTCCCTTACTTTTGCCGGAGGAGTGAAGATAAAGTCAGCCTTCACCAATAACCATCCAGTTAAATGTTTATCAACATGCAACTCTGTGGCTTGCTCTCTAAATCTCAGCCTCCAGAAAAAAAATTGTCTGCCAAATTTGGTTGAGTATTTGTTCACAGACACGTGACGCCTGTTGAATGTATAATATTGCGAAAATTAAAATGTGTCGTCCTGTGAACATGAAAATAGGTTTGCCCAACATTTATGTTTACACCTAAAGAGGCAGTGCCACTTTAAGATATCCTTGTGCTAATTCCAGAATCTTTGGATCAGTCTCCGGTCAGCACTGTTTTTTTTTCATTCGTGGGAACTTCAGAAGCTGGAGTTTGCAAGTTTTATCAAACCCGTAAGAACTGTGGATGCTGGAAATCAAGTTCAAGTTCAATTGCAAGTTCGATGCCGGGAGGAACAGTTACGAACACAAACTTCCCTCTTTAGATTCGCTCCTGTAGCCATACAACTGCAGAAAAAATGTGGAATCTAATTTTAGATTTGAAGAGAAAGTTTCACTAGCTCAAGGCATAGCGATTAGACAAGAATGGCGTGGGGGTGGGGGAGTTAGTCCAAACCCAATTATTTTGACACGGGTTTTGCCCCCTTTTTCAGCTCATTGCTACGTATCCAGGAATTGTCTTTGCCTTGCCATTCCCCTTTATACAAACAATGTTAACGTCAGCTAACCCGAGCTCGACCGTTTAGTTTTAACTGGCTTTTAGATGCCTACTTAAATAGTTTCAATGCACGGGGCGTTATGTTTAAGATTACCTTATATTTCTGGTATTTGTCCCTCCTTTATTCTTGTTACTTATGCTTTGGTGACTGGGTTTCTCACACCACCGAAATGCAGCAGCTTTCCATCCTCAAGGAGGTAATTGGTTTTCAGAATCAGCTGAACCAACAGGTGTTCACGTACAGTTGTACAGATCTGGAAAAAGTCTGACCTGAAGAGTCAGGGTTTTGTTTTTGTTTCTTTCATTCTTGCCAGTGTTCCTGGTTATGGGCAATGCTGTTGGTGCCTTTTTTCCAATCGCAATGGGGCCAGGGAAATGTATGTTCCCGGCTGTTGAGTGGCGGTGGACAGCTAACACACTGAGCTTGGTGTGTATTGTTTTTTATTCAGTCATGGGATGAGGGCATCGCTGGCTCGGCTAGCATTTGGTGCCCAGCCCTAATTGCCCAGAGGGCAGTTAAGAGTCAACCACATTGTGGTGAGTCTGGATTCTCATTTTTACCAGACCAGGTAAGGATGGCAGTTTCCTTCCCTAAAGGACATTAGTGAACCAGATGGGCTCTTCCAACAATCCACAATAGTTGTGTGGTCATCATTACACTCTTAATTTCAGATTCAAATCCCGCCATCTACCATTTTAGATTAGATTCCCTACAGTGTGGAAACAGGCTCTTTGGCCCAACCAGTCCACACCGATCCTCCGAAAAGTAACCAACCCAGACCCATTTCCCTAATGCACCTAACACTATGGGCAATTTGGCATGACCAATTCACCTGACCTGCATATATTTGGACTGTGGGAGGAAACTGGAGCACGCGGAGGAAACTCACGCAGACACAGGGAGAATGTGCAAACTCCACACAGACAGTTGCCCAAGGCTGGAATTGAACCTGGGACCCTGGTGCTGGAATTGAACCTGGGACCCTGGTGCTGTGAGGCAGCACTGCTAACCACTGAGCCACCATGCCACCCTTAATGGCAGGAGTTGAACCCAGATCACCACAGCATTACTTGAGTCGACTGGATTAATAATTTAGTAATAACTCCTCTAAATCATTACCCCTTTTCACTATAAGTTGTTGGGCACTAGTCATCAAAAAGTGGCATTACGAGGTTTTCCTTTTCAGGTTTTGTGCATTTAACCCAATTATGAACTTGAATAAGATTTACCACAAGCTGATGACCTCAGTTGGTGAGATATTATGCTAGAGTGTGGTGCTGGAAAAGCACAGCAGGTCAGGCTTTGGCCCGAAACATCGATTCTCCTGCTCCTCAGACACTGCCTGACCTGCTGTGCTTTTCCAGCACCACACTCTCAACTCTAATCTCCAGCATCTGCAGTCCTCACACCTGTCTAGATATTATGCTAGAGTATGGTTCAGAACACCATCAACAGTGTTGCTTAAATTTGTGCTCTATCTGAGGTGGACTTGAGACCTACCTCCTATCTTGTTCCAGTGGCCACCACTGACCAAACTGTCCTTCAAAGTGAAATTCAGCAGAGAATGAATGAAAGACCTGACCACAGGGCTGATGTATGATATCACATCTGCATAAGATTGATTGTTTTACCAGAGAGCAGCAGTCAAGATTGGGACCTTTTTGAAGCATGTCAGCCAATGAATAGATGCTTATTCAAGCCTAGCTACACTCATTAGCCTCTGTAATAGTTTGAAGTAGTCTTTAACTGCTCGAACTGGAGAAAAGCTCCAATTTTGAATAGCCGTAGTATTTTCACATGCTTACTCTTCATCTGAGCAAATGTTGAGAAGAACACAGAGAGAAAGAAATGATTAGCTCTTAAAAGGACCAAGTATATGAAGACTTGAAAATGTGAATTGGGACATTTTTCCAGGTCAGCTGAAACAGACAGGATACACAACACACCTAGTCACCTGATAGGAAATCATGCTATCACTTCTTGGATACAACTTCACTTGCAGCTATTATGTGGGGAAGCAATAGCCTAGTTGTGATATTGCTGGACTACTAATCTAGAGACCCAAATAGTGTTCTGGAGACCTAAATTCAAATTCTGCCATGGTAGACGGTGGCATTTTAATTCAATAATTTCTGGAATTAAGAATCTAGTGGTGACCATTGCCTATTGTTGGGGCAAAACACATTTGGTTCACTAATGTCCTTAAGAGAAGGAAACCATCTGGCCTACAATTGCCTGCAGACCCAGTGCAGCAATGCAGTTGACTCCCACCTGCCTCAAGCCAGCCACATCCTGTGCATGAATAAAAAGCAGTCCCTATTTGCTTTTCTGTGTAACTAATTCGTGTGAACCTCCTTGCTTCCTTCAGCTACAGCAGTCCTTTCTGCTCTTTTCCTTCCTACAGTAAGTATTGAAATTAAGATTCGTTGAGTGTTCTAACTTTTTTTTGTCAGAACTTAAAAATTATTGACATAACTCTTATACTGCATGATATTGGGTGGCTCAGTGGTGAGCACTACTGCCTCAAGAGCCAGGAACCCAGGTTTGATTCCAGGCCTCAGGTCACTGTCTAAATGGAGTTTGCACATTTTCCCTGTGTCTGCATAGGTTTCCTCCCACAATCCAAAGATGCACAGTTTTGTCGGATTGGCCATGCTAAATTACTCATAGTGTCCATGGGAAATGCAGGGTTGCATGGATAGAATGGGGGTGGGTGGGATGCTCTTTGTAATGTCAGCGTGGACTCGATGGGTCGAATGACCTGCTTCTTCATTGTAGTGATTCTATGATTTCAGCCATGTAGCAATAATGGCACTGCAAATGTCATGAGTGCCTCTGATCCATAGTATGTAAGAAAGTAGAGTTCTTCTTCCCAATCTCAATCTAATAATCCCAATCCACATCTCCTACCTCCACCCCACCACTCAAATATCTGCCCATACCGAGGTCAGTGAAAGACTAATTGAGTTCGCTTGTTACAGCCTCCACAGTTCAATAACATGCTGTCATTCATTGTTAAGACTGGTGAGCTACCTGAAGATTAATCACTCCAATGGAAGAGTACATTCAACCCAGAGTCAGGAAAGGAGGCGATAAAACTGAAAAAAAAAATAGATCTTTAAAGGAGTCTGTATAACAGGTCAAGTGTGTGTCGGGGGATGAGCAGAAATGCCTGGCAATGGCATTATCTTAAGGCTTTCAAAACATCAGTCATTGTCATACTGAGTAAAGCTGAAACATTTCTATTATATAAGGTTTGTTTTAACCTTGGCAAAGCAGTGACTCTTAATAATGAAGATGTTATATAATAACCAAAAATGTAGGATTTCATTCCAATGTGACCCATTACACAAACTAACAGGGAGTGTTTAAAATCGGCTTCCAATCCTGAAGATCCCACCATCAGAATGTAATGAACTTAGCAGCAAACACCACTAACAATACTAAACCATATTGACATCTTATGTATTGCTATAATGAGTATAATATCCTCTTATACAGGTCAGACTATGGCCAACAGATGTCTCATGACTCATTAGTGTCACCTGCAATGTACTTGACTGCCTTATGTATCTGACTGATTGACGATGTTCCATTTGACAGCATTTTCAGGAGAAGAAACTGGTAAAAGTGGCATACAGTAAAACACTGTAAATGTTTCCCTACCTGCTCTGAAGCTCAAAACATGTTGAAGTATAGGTGATAGGTACCAGGCCTGCCCCAGTAATCTGTTCAAGTTGCAGTTCTTCATTTGTGAACCTAGACAGTAAATGTCATGAGGCTTTTTGGCAGCTCCTTCTTGGTATCTTGGTTATTATTTCCACCTGTCATGTGGGAGTCCTGATGGGGTGTAGCTGATATATATGAGATGGAGCTGTGCATGCATTAGGTTCTAATTTTATCTAAAAATGCTTTATCTTCTCTCTAACTTCATTTTAATGTAGCCCTTTCCTGCTCTACCTCACTTTTGATGGTTTACATTGCTCATCATGGGCTTTGCATGTAAACCTCTAATTGGCTACATGGGTAGTTAGGAGTTAAAGACAAAATAAAGTCATTGGTGATGGGGGAAAAAAAATTCACTATGTGTGATAACACTTCCAGATAGAAAGAATGAAAAAAAAGGGCAAGATTAGATTACTTACAGTGTGGAAACAGGTCCTTCAGCTCAACAAGTCCACACTGACCCTCCGAAGAGCAACCCACCCAGTCCCATTCCCCTACACCTAACACCACAGGTAATTCAGCATGGCCAATTCATCTAACCTGCACATTTTCAGACTGTGGGAGGAAACCCACACAGACAGAGGGAGAATGTGCAAACTACACACAGACAGTTGCCCAAGGCAGGAATTGAACCTGGGTCTCTGGCGGTGTGAGGCAGCAGTGCTAACCACTGTGCCACCCATTATAATCTAGTAATGGAGAAAAAGAACTTTCAGTTGCATTTGAGCATGATTGTGGATATAAAATAAATGAGATGTTTTTTGATACATTTACCTCAATTCTTTTTAATTTCCATCTTGGATTGTCTTGCACAGTAAATTCCTTCATTTTTAAGAAAAGGACTGGCATTGATCATGCACAGAGCTTTTAAAATTCCAATGCTTGAAATTCAGCTTCTTGAAGTCCCAACTATGCACAATAACTGTAATTCCAAACATTGATTAGTATTGCATCTCATCTGATCATATAAAGCAAATTTGGCAACATCTATAATTGCGCAATACAGGCTCTTTCATTGCAGTGGATCAGAAGGTCTGAGTTCAAGTCTCACTTACTCCGGAGCTGTGTCAATGCACAGGTTAATTAAAAATACTTATAAATGCACAGGTGAGGAGGCATGTTTCCACAATCAGCAACTACTCCTTCAGGAATATTTCTTTCGAAACCACAGTAGTTTACAAAGAGAGACATGAAGAATTCAATACAGGAAATATATAAAAACTGAACCAAAGTCTGTCACATTGACAACTCCCCAAAATGATTCAAATTTAGTAACTGATGAAAGTGAATGTGTGTAAGCGAAGCAGTTACTTCTCCAATTTGGACCTTAGAAATTTGAATGGATTTGGTGAACATTGCATGGAGAAAATACTCTGTAATGCTTTACGAATAAAAGTATTCACCTGTACAGAATAGGAAGATCTCAGGCTTGATTTCTAATCAGTAATACATAGATGATCTCAAGAATGTTAGAGGTAAAGGCTTGTGTCTGTATTCTGGTGGAGGAAGGTTATCGAGAGAATCTGTCTCTGATCACTGTTTTGTCACTCCTGTTAGAAAGGCAGGAGTGGATATTGAGTGGAGTCAGAATGGGATATGTTTCGATGCCATCTACAATAATACGCTGTGCAAGCTTGGATATAATATCAAGCTAGCATATAATATCCCAGTTACTATTAGCACAAGTTCAGACTGCATCTGAAGGTTCCAGGTTCAAGTCCTACTCCAGAGGTTGAATGCAAAAATCAAGGCTGGCTGTCTAGTATACTACCGAAGAAGTGTCTTCATTCTGACAGACTAAGCCCCATCTTTCATCTTGGGTAAATGCTCCCTTGGTACTTTCTCAAGGAAAAGCAGGGAATTACCTCTCGTGTCCTGGTTGATAGTTATCCCTCAATCAACATTGTTGATCCACATCACCTTGTTATTTGTCAGAGATTGCTGTGTGCAAAATTGCCTGCTGTGTTTCCTACATTGCAATGATTGTTTCACTTTTACATAAAGGTACTTCATTGGCCGTAAAGCACTATGAGGCATGCGATGGTTTTGCAAGTGCAATACAAATGCAATATGTTTTTTTATTGTTAAAGCTGTTTCTAGCCAAATTGATCATAGGTTGAACATGATTGAAAGACTACTAGATTCCTGGCTTGTGCCATGGTCCTAACTGCTGACAATTCAGTAACCCACAATTCTATTACTTTTACATAATTTATTTTTCATTTATCAGGTGTAATTACCTTGTGGCATATTCCTCTGTTTACAAGTACAGAGGTAAAATGTGTTGCTGGTTAAAGCGCAGCAGGTCAGGCAGCATCCAAGTAACAGGAAATTCGACGTTTCGGCAAAATCCGAAAACCTGTACTTACAACAAATCTGAAATTTTGCCCGAAACGTCGAATTTCCTGTTCCTTGGATGCTGCCTGACCTGCTGCGCTTTAACCAGCAACAAATTTTCAGCTCTGATCTCCAGCATCTGCAGACCTCACTTTTTACTCGAAGATGTTTACAAGTACAACAAAGTATCTTGCATGGCCTTTCATCAGAAGATAATATGCTATTCATTGAAGAAGCCTATCCATGTCTTATTTTATATTACAAGGAAAAATAACCCTTAATTACACATCTGCCTTCCCATCATATGATATTTTATTTTTGGAACCTTTAAGAAAATGAATTGTAAATTCTTGGGTTTCATAGTAACTCTCTTTTGGAGAAAGGAGGCGGAGATAGAAGGGATTGAATCAGAAGTGAGAAGAGCAGGTCAAACCGTTCAGTGTACAGTGAGGTCACTGATGGAGGGAACTGGTGATGGAGAGTGGTTAGAGAGTTGTGTTTATCAATAATCGTACTATGAATAGAAGAACTTATTTAGGGAAAGCTCACTGTTGACAAGGTAACTACCAAATCCCACACCGGAACAAAACTGTGACTAATATTGTACATGTTTTTTTTTGGGTCATACTACTGGGTAAATAATAAACAGGGAGCCTGTTGTGTGTGTGTGTGTGTGTGTGCTCGCGCACATGTGAGAGATAAAATCTTTCTCCGCTGTGATACCCACAACCTTTAAATGGAGGCAGCAATGCAAACACTAACCAGCAAAAGCACCTGACTCTAGAAGCTGTGAACTAATGCCAGGGGCCTGTGTGAAAACACAGCTCATTGCCTCTTTCCTTTAGCTTGTTTGCTTTTTATATAATTATTATTTTTATGCCTCTGCAGTGCTGTTTAACTCCCTCCTCCTCTTTTTTTAGAGCGCCACTAATGGCCAGTTTGCATAGATTGCGGGTACTGCTCCTTTTGGCGAGCAGAAAATATTCATCACCATCCACAGAACAGAGAAGAACCCCAGCTCGATAAGTTAGGGCTGAAAGCATTTTCTCTAAGGGTGAAACAGATTATTTACGAGCAACCAACATCTTGACATAGTGGCTCAGTGGTTAGCACTGCTGCCTCACAGGGACCTGGGTTTGACTCCATCCTCAGGCAACTGTCTGTGTGGAGTTTGCACATTCTCCTGTGTCTGGGAGCGTTTCTTCCGGTTGCTCCAGTTTCCTCCCAAGGTCCAAATTTGTGAAGTTTAGGTGGATTAACTATGCTAAATTGTTTAAAATCTGATTGAAGATTTGTAGCTCGGGTATCCGTTGTTGTGGTTCTGCTCGCCGAGCTGGAAGTTTTTGCTGCAAACGTTTCGTTCCCTGCACTGATGATGTTCCCTAGCCAGGGAACGAAACGTTTGCAGCAAAAACTTCCAGCTCGGCGAGCAGAACCACAACAATGCTAAATTGTGTCCAGGAAAGTACAGGCCAGGTGGGTTAGCCATAGGAAATGCAAGGGTAGTGGGATGGGCCTGTATAGGATGCTCTTTGGAGTGTCGGTGTGGACTGAATGGGCTGAATGGCCTGGTTCCACAATGTAGGGATTCTAGTGTTGATCTATTCACTTAGCTATTGCTTCTCTGTTTTGCACTGGCAGTGACATACACTATGATCCTGTCTATTTACCTTTATATAATAAGTTAAACAAATGAGTGGATACATATTGACATAGTTTAGAGCTTGTTACAAAACAATATGCATGGCAGTGAAATATTTGCTTGATAAAAATAAGCTGAAAGAATTGTGATGCTGGAAATCAGAAAGAAAAACAGAAATTGCTGAAACAGTACAGTAGGTCTAGCAGCGTGTGTGGAGAGAAATCAGAGTGAACATTTCTGATCCAGTAACTCTTTCTCAGAATGAAAGTGTTTATTCCAAATAGATTAACATCTTCATTAATGTAATCACAGAATTTTCATACACTTACGTTCGGAGAATTTGTTAGAAAAAGTTGTGCTGTGTCAAATGCTGGGAAAAGAAGCTGTCAGCTGATGGTCTGATTCATCGCTCAGTAACATGACCCACCAAGTTTTGTCAAACATCGCTCTTTATAGGAATACCAACTCACAGCTTTAGTTTTGTTTTTGAACTGATGTTTTGTGCTTTATTTAAGAATGTGGAGCAGCTTTGAATCTCACTGTGGATCCTCAGAAGCAAAATGTGAAATGTAGATAAAGCGTTCTGTGTTTCCAGGAAATAGGAGGGGATTATGATAAACAATCTTCCTGACCATATCTGGTTAGCTCTGTAATCCTTCATTCTTTGATTTATTCTATATACTCATACACTTCACACTAAAGACACAGCGCTGTGCTGGATACAGTTCTGTGTGCATCGGCCGCTCTTAAAGATTTTATCAAGTGTTTCTTTTCATACCAGGCTGCTCAGTTCAGACTGTATGTGCACTGGAGCTAAGACTGATGCTTTATCTTATTCTAATCACATGCACGATCATTGCATAACAGTCAGGTGACACTACGTGGTCCAAATTAAATTAACAAAAGGGTGATGGGGTGATTGTAGATAAATGTTAACTCAAACTTCTCAATTTCAAAAAAAAATTCATTGGGAACATTTGTGTTTGCCAGACCTGAAAATACTTGTCTGGAGAGGTATTAAAAATAGCAACTATATGATGTTTGAAACATGGCCAATGCACAACCTAAAAATGCAAACCATCTTTGCAATATAGTCATAAAGGAAGGCAACTATTTAATGCTGCGATTTTCTTACATGGAATCTGAAATGTACAAGTAGCTACAATTACCTGGATTTATCTATCTAGACCACAGCCCCAGGAGTACAAGAATAGCAGACTGAAAAATGAGTCAGGTTAAAGAGCTTTGTGTGACTGTTGTTCCAGACTATCCTTGAACAATGGAATATGAGATTTGCTGAAACCATATAAATCATTGAAGCTTTGTAACTTAATAAGTTTGTACAGTGTCTCAGAAGGAAACCATATGGGGGTGAAGTGAGGTGGGGGGTGGGCATGTGGGGTGCTGCCCTTAGCTTTTAATCCAAACAAAGATATCAGCTGAAAGCATGTGAAGGACAAAAGAAGTTGCTGGCCTCCACAATGCATTTAAAGCGACTCAAAATCACTCAGTAATGTCCACTTGTACCAAAAACATCAAATCTGTATAAACTGTCAGGTAAGGGAACACATATGTAAGAACCCCACAAAAACAAAAGTCCAATCCTAAGGTAAGTGTTCCTCTAAAACCCCAACATTCTTTTGCTCTTACGGCTGTAGCTCAACTACTTTAAGATCAAGCCCCAATTTAGAGACCTGAGCGCAAACAATATAAACTGACCCTTCATTGCATTACTGAGGCAGCTCTGCACAGATGGAAGGGCCTTTTTCTAAATCAAAAACTAAGCTGAGGTTCTGCCTACGCTCTTTATTAAAACTAAAACCACCCCATGGTGCCATTATGTATAAGAGCAAAGGAGTTACACACAATTGCTGAACAATATTTAACTCTTAATTAACATAAGTAAAAATAGATCAACTGGTCACTTTCATGTTACAGTCTGTGGGAGTGTTCTGCGAACACAATAACTGCCACGTTTTCTGCATTATAAGGTGACGAAAGTTCAAAAATACCTTATTGGTTGAAAATTGCTTTGGAATATCCTTGATGTGGTGGTGCCAGGGTTGGACTGGGGTGAACAAGGTCAGAAGTCACACGACAACAGGTTATAGTCCAACAGGTTTATTTGAAACCACAAGCTTTTGGATCACTGTTCCTTTGTCACCTGCATTCATTATGTAACTAAAGCCATGTCCAAATCTAGATGTTCAAAATGAGTGTTAATCGCTTTATCTGGTTATGTTCTCCACATTGGCTGATAACCTGAAAAGTATTACTTACTTCCAGCTGAACGAAATGACATGGCAAGATTTCATACTTTGAAACCTTTACAGTAACAAAATTACTGAAAACGTATTGACTAAACGCTATTATCTTTTTGTAGCTAACTGTAGAGAGCTAACTGTAATACATATCCCATATTGCACGCTTCATGGAATTACATCATTGTTCCCACCTTTCAATAAGTTCCATATTCTCAACTTCCCAGCTAGTTATTTTGATTGATCATCTTCTGGCATTTTTCTCAGTTTTGATGTGTGTTTTAAATCCACCCCCAGTGTAAATCCTGTTCTGATGATTCTTCCTACCCTGGCCACACCAAAATGAATCCACAAGGATCTTTGGCTAGAGGGCATCTTCCTCTTGCAAAGCTTTTTCTCTCTGCTGACCACATAGAACCTGTCTGTGATGTTCATTGACTTGTAGAGAAGCCTGTAACCCAATTGTAAAAATTGCTTCACTGCCGTCTTTCCTGTGGCTTCATGAAACATTGTTAATTTTGCAGGGAAATTCTAATCAGCTTTCCTGATCCCAACTCCCTTTAATTTTAGAAGTTTACAATATAACTGTGTACAACCCAAAACGAATGACACCCTTCTGAGTTTCTGGCATTTTGGAAGATTCACAGCCTACTCATTGATAGATTGCTGCCATTGTCTCCAAGGGTAAAAGCCTTGTACTTTTTTTCCCCAGGAAAACAATCTCAGCCTTCCCTTAATCGTTCACAATCAAACCACTCAAACGTACTGTCAGACAGACATCAGTTCAGGTCACATGACCTCTTGCATTTACCCTGAATTTAAAGACACAGTCCCAAAATATAATTACAACTTCAGTGATGCACTTATTGCCTGAAAAATGTTACATTAATGATGCTCTGCTTTAATGTTCTGATATTTAATTGTTGGGAGTTTTACCTCAAGTCTTAATCCATTAGTCGGCTGTTGATTGTCAATTGAGCATGTGGTTATTATTTGAATATCTAACAGTCCTGCTTGTTTTAAGAGTTTCAATCTAATATATTTCTATGTTTTTTTGCTTGCAGAATTTGTGCGGACATCATTCGTGTGATACTTTGGGAATGGCAGATGTCGGAACCATCTGTTCTCCTGAGCGCAGCTGTGCAATCATTGAAGATGATGGCCTCCATGCTGCATTTACAGTTGCTCACGAAATTGGTATGGAAATTTTCTTTAAGAATCAGGTTCTAAATTCAAGAAATAAATAGACAGAGGGATTGGCCTCATTGTGTAGGCGTAGGGTAGAACAGAGCTGAATTTAGGGTCAAACCTCCTACAAGAAGGAGACCCAAATTGCGAATGTATCAGCTTGCTGCAAGAATAATCCCCTTATTCGCATTCCTTTACTCTTTTATCGAACATGTTAAAGATTTTTCTATTCGCACTGTTTGTTTACTTCCACTTTACAAATTACCTGGATATTTATATACCACTATATCAAATAGGCAATACACCATCCTCGGCATAGAAAACCATCTTACAATGCCTCTCGTTTTGCATTGATGGTTTCAGGTCAATGCTTAAGAGGTCCAACAATGGAAATAGATATTTCAACTTTACATCACCAAATCTTGACATCAACACTTTAGGTATTTCTTAAACTTGGATGGTAGGGGAGTGCACTGCCTTGGGGGGAGTTGAGGTGGGTAAACTCGCAACTGTTAAAATGTCGCTTGATAAGCACTTGAAGTGTCATAACATTCAAGGCTATGGGCCTAGTGCTGGAACATGAGACAAGTGTAGGTTAGTATTTTTCGTGGTATGGACTCAATTGACTGAAAGGCCTTTTCTGTACCCCGTGACTCTGTGGATTCTATGATTCTTCACTGTAATGAGTTAGTCACATTGTTCGCCATATACAGAGCCTCTCCTCCATAATAACACCATGATGAATCTCTTCTGCGCCCTCTCATAGTCTAATCAAAAGAAGTGCCACCATGCAACCACCTCTGTGTACTTGAATCTGGTTCCCGAGAATAGGATTGGAGAAAGTCTCTGGGAACATGATATGTCATACTGACTTAGATGCCAAAATATCCAAGCAAAAAGTCCAAGGTCCAGGATACCAGGCAACAATTCAGCCCTAAAAGGGATAGAAGCAGTGCTAAGTGATGCTTAGTTTGGATTTTTGAATAAGATTGTTCACCAAAAGGTGCATTACAATCAAAATGATGGAATAATGTTTAAACTGAGGCATCAAGTAAGACAATGCTTAGGTAACAATGTACCTACTTCTTGTTGATCAAAGGACATCTCCTAGGACTGTCCCATGATGATTCCAAGTTTTGCGAAGAGTCGTACGGCTTGACAGAAGATAAGCGGCTAATGTCTTCAATTCTGACCAGCATTGACTCTTCCAAACCATGGTCAAAGTGCACTTCTGCTACTGTAACAGAGTTCTTTGATGACGGTCATGGTAGGTATCCTCACATGGGCTAATAACAATGTTATCTATGTTCCTCTTGTGTTTTAGTAGCTCCTATGTTTTATAAATAGTCACGTGTCAAACCTCGCTTAGGCCATGTCAATAGAGTGCAATCTCACTTCAGTTGAATTGTTTGTACGTAAGATAACCAGTCCCACATGGCTTAGTCAGTCAATCATGGAGGAGAAAGTGAGGACTGCAGATGCTGGAGATCAGAGCTGAAAATGTGTTGCTGGAAAAGCACAGCAGGTCAGGCAGCATCCAAGGAGCAGGAGAGTCGATGATTCGGGCTTGAGCCCTTCTTTAGGAATAATTCCTGAAGAAGGGCTCGTGCCCGAAACGTCGACTCTCCTGCTCCTTGGATGCTGCCTGACCGGCTGCGCTTTTCCAGCAACACATTTTCAGCTCAGTCAATCATGGCACTGTCAGATGCAACTCATTTAATAGTCTACTCTGGTACTCCGAGATATAAGACTGCAGGTTCAATCCTACTGTAAAAACAAATAAACTTTAGTAATGTGGCCAAACTGGTTAAGTAGCAACTTGTAAACTTTTAAACACATTCTAAAAGCAGCTGGAAAGTGTGGGAGAGATTCCTGGTCAACTATGTGATGGATACAGGTTGGAACAACTGCCATAACTATCCATAGCTATGACATGGTTTTAAAAGGGTATGTTGCTGATGCAACTCGGACTTAGCTTGAAGGTCAGTGTAGATCAGAAGGGTGCCAACAGTCCCTATGCTGGTTTGGGTGATTTGGGATCTCCGCTATCCTCCAGTGGCGATCACAGCATTGTGAGGCTGCCCTATTTTCAAGCCGAAAATTTGAGGGGAGGAAGGAGGAAACCTGAAAGGAGAATCCAAATAAAACATAAAGTAAAATGAGCACAGAATGTGGTGTAAACAGAATTACAAGGAAATACTTCAATCATCATTTGTTTCATTGAGTGTAAAAAAGCAAGAAAACCTGAACGTTCATATGGAGCCTTATTTCATCTTCAGAATGTCTTAAAATGATTCACAACTGGTGAGCTGTTACTTAACTTTAGTGGATGATATCACATATTTTTTTGAAGAAGTAACAAAGAGGATTGATGAGAGCAGTAGATGTGATCTATATGGACTTCAGTAAGGCGGAGACTGATTAGCAAGGTTAAATCTCATGGTAGAAGATGAAGAGTGGTGGTGGAGGGTTGTTTTTCAGACTGAAGGCCTGTGACCAGTGGAGTGCCACAAGGATCGGTGCTAGGCCCTCTACTTTTTGTCATTTACATAAATGATTTGGATGCGAGCATAAGAGGTACAGTTAGTAAGTTTGCAGATGACACCAAAGTTGGAGGTGTAGTGGACAGCAAAGAGGGTTACCTCAGATTACAACAGGATCTTGATCAGATGGGCCATTGGGCTGAGATGTGACAGATGGAGTTTAATTCAGATAAATGCGAGGTGCTGCATTTTGGGAAAACAAATCTTAGCAGGACTTATACACTTAATGGTAAGGTCCTAGGGAGTGTTGCAGAACAAAGAGACCTTGGAGTGCAGGTTCATAGCTCCTTGAAGGCAGAGTCGCAGGTAGATAGGATAGTGAAGAAGGCGTTTGGTACGCTTTCCTTTATTGGTCAGAGTATTGAGTACAGAGGTTGAGAGGTCATGTTGCGGCTGTACAGAACATTGATTAGGCCATTATTGGAATATTGCGTGCAATTCTGGTCTCCTTCCTATCGGAAAGATGTTGTGAAACTTGAAAGGGTTCAGAAAAGATTTACAAGGATGTTGCCAGGGTTGGAGGATCTGAGCTACAGAGAGAGGCTGAACAGGCTGGGGCTGTTTTCCCTGGAGCGTCGGAGGCTGGGGGGTGACCTTATAGAGGTTTACAAAATTATGAAGGGCATGGATAGGATAAATAGACAAAGTCTTTTCCCTGGGGTCAGGGAGTCCAGAACTAGAGGGCATAGGTTTAGGGTGAGAGGGGAAAGATATAAAAGAGACCTAAGGGGCAACTTTTTCATGCCGAGGGTGGTACGTGTATGGAATGAGCTGCCAGAGGATGTGGTGAAGGCTGGTACAATTGCAACATTTAAGAGGCATTTGGATGCGTATAAGAATATGAAGGTTTTGGAGGGATATGGGCTGGGTGCTGGCAGGTGGGACTAGATTGGGTTGGGATATCTGGTCGGCATGGACGGGTTGGACCGAAGGGTCTGCTTCCATGCTGTACATCTCTATGACTCTCTATGACTCTATATTCAAATATAGCAGCTAATTGCAACCAGCAGGGAACTACAAATGTAAGTGAAGTGACTAGCCCAGTGCTTCCCAAATCTTTTCTCTCACTGTGACCATACTGTAAGGGTTGAAAATTGTTGCAGCCCTCATGGGTAAGTCCTCATGGTGAGAGTGGAGTAAGGGGAGCTCTGAAAGGAGTTGGAAACACAACTACTCTAACTTGGTCAGAGCCCCATGATTTCCATTGATAGCTCAGAGCTCAGCACCCCAAAGTTTCAACTCATGACCCCAATGGGATCCCGCTCTCACTTTGGAAAATTCTGGATTAACCAGTTAACCAAAGTTCTTTCGTAGTTCTTCTTGAGGGAAAAATGTTGGAGAGAATTACCTGCCTTCTTCAGGTAGCCATTTTGGGACTTTGACCATCTGCAGACAAGAGAGATCTTTTCTTCGTTTATCTCATGTGACCCAAAGGGGTCCATAGTACATTACATTAGAACCTGGGGAATAGTTGTGGGCATTCTAAATCAAGTCTCTGGTGGATATAGTTACAACTTGTAATTCAGCACAAGTTGGTGCTAAGTTAGCAGTTTGATAGCTCAATTGGGCAATGGAAACACTGTGATACCACAAGGACAATAAAGACAGACAATAATCCTGAGGTGAAAACAGATGCCAGATGCAGATTAGAATGATGCTATGGCTCTGTCCTGGAAGTGGCGGATGTTGACACAATAGGAGGATATTACTTTCCATCACTTCAAAGGAATCTAACTCATGTCAATGATGGTAATTCTTGAATTGAATAAATCTGGTTCTTTTCACTTATTTGAAGGTTAGTTGGGCACAACAAAGTTACTGACTGGATGGTATTTATTTTATCTGTTCAATGACACATCTTTTTAACCATTGAAAAGTCAATGAGATTTTGCTTCCTTTATTCTAATTATTGCCACTCTGTCCTGGTAGTGCCGGATCTCTTTAAGGGGCACAGTTTCACAGGCATCAGTTCCTCTAAGTGCCTATTTATGTACATGTGAATGTGACCCTGGTGGTATATTAGCCATGTCACTGGACTAATAATCGGAGGCCCATCAGGTGTGGCAGCATCTGTAGAGGAAAACTGACTTAACATTTCGAAACCAGTGACATTCATCAGAAAGGGAAAGTGTGGTATTTATGTTGATGACAGATTGTGGTGGAGGAAAGTGTAGTGAATAGAGTACATTAAAACAGAGCCAAGAGAGAGAGAAAAAAGGGATAGGCAAACAAAGAGATAGCTGATGATAAGTTGAGAGAGAGACTGAGAGAGATAAATGCTAAAAAAAGATTGCTGAAGAAACTCAGCAGATTTGGCAGCATCCGATAAGAGAGAGAAACAGAGTTAACATGTCGAGACCAGAGAGCCTCCAGTTCTGAAGAAGAGTTACTAGACTCAAAACACTGCTTTCTGCCCACAGATGTTGCTTAGACCTGCTGAGTTTATCTAGCAATTTCTGTTTTTGCTTTCGATCTCCAACATCTGCAGTTTTTTTTGTTTCATTGTATATTTACTCACAAAAAGTTTGAATATTTGAAAATGGGTTGGCTGTGTTGGGAACAATCCATACAATACAAGAGCTAGGGCTGTGGGTAACTGGCAACACAGCAATGTAGTTAACACTGAACCAGCCTATGACATGGCCAAGCCATCATTTCAAGGAAAATCAGGAATGGACAATTGAAGACTTTACCAGTGACACACCAACATCCCATGAAAAGGATTTAAAAATGCAATTACTTGCAAAAGATTATTGTATTGGTGAACAAGAGAAGAAGGAATCCAAGTTGATATTTCCTCTTTCTATTTAGTTCAGTTGTTTTGAGACTAATTGTACTAATCCTCCTGGCTGGATGGCAGTGCAAGAATTTTACATGTGTATCGATTCACTGTCACACTTAGTAAGCCATCCAGGAAGCCAGGTTTTGTTGGATTTTTCAGGTTTTTTTCGATGTATGGATAGGTTTTTTTTTTACAATGTGCTGAGTGTTCTCCTTTCTAGGGGATTGCCTCCTTGATCTTCCACAGAAGCCCCTGCATGTACCTGAGGAGCTTCCAGGCCAGAACTATGATGCTGTTCGTCAGTGCAAGCTGGCTTTTGGGCCAGAGTACACAGTGTGTCCGGGAATGGATGTCTGTTCCCGCCTGTGGTGCGCTGTCATTCGACAGGGGCAAATGGTGTGCATGACTAAGAAGCTCCCTGCTGTCGAGGGAACGCCATGTGGAAAGGGGAGGATCTGTCTCCACGGCAAGTGTGTGGACAAAACCAAACGGAGACATTACTCGGTGAGTGGGAAGTCCAGAGGTTACACCATTGATTAGACAATGTGTGTGTGTGTGTGTGTGTGTGTATGCGAGTGTGTATCGTGTGTCTGTGTCTCTGTGTGCTATAGTTCTTATGTCTGTATGTGTCTGTATGTTGATGTGTCAGCATGTGTCTCATGCCACGTGTGCTCATTTGTGTGTGCAAGTCTCTGAGTGTGTGTTTGCATCCTTGTGTGTTGTGTGTCATGTGTGTGTATTTGTGTCCATATGTCTGTGTGTGTCTCTGTGTGCCATATGTTCATATGTCTGCATGTGTCTGTATGTCGATGTGTTGGCGTATGTCTCGTGTCACGTGTGTGTGTCCATTTGTGGGTGTAAGTCTGTGTGTGTGTTTGTGTCCGTATATGTGTGTGTGTGTGTGTGTGTGTGTGTGTGCATGTTTGTAGTGAAGATAGAATCAGATGTAACCACGAGGTGTTCCATAGTTGAATGGACTGCTAACTCTGGCTGTCTGGGCTCAAGTATCAAAAATGCATTTATGTGGTTTTGGGCGTTTATAAAGACAAGTTTCCACCTTGAGTAGAGGAAGTGAGAAGCAACACGGAATGATTGGAATGGAGAGATTCCCACATTAGCCTCAAAGTTGCCATTGTGCTGAATTTAGTTTAACTTCTATTGAAATATATATATATATATATACACACACACATGATATTCTGATGTTTGAGGGATTGAAGGCACATATTTGAGGCACCGATTGTTCAAGCAGCTGGTACCATTCCAGTGCCAGTCTGGAATCGAAAATGCAACAAACAGAGATTCTGGTGCCCCATTCCAATGGAAATAAAACTAGTAAGTTACAGAACAACGTGCTGTTTCATTCCAATGTCGTAACGCAAAAGCTATTTTCCCACAGATCCCTTTTGATGCTGACTGCCAAACAGCAGTGGGTTTTCTCCTGTTCCTGAGGATAAAACAAAATGTCATCTGAATAGTTTAATAGAGAAACATTGGCAAATTCTCAGTTCACAGTCCTCATGATGCCTGGCCCTGTGGCTATCAGATCAGGTTCAGTATCTTGAGGCCATGAATTTGCATCATGGTTGAGTTGTAAGTGCGACTGGTTGGACTCAAATCACTTGTTCCATAGTAGGGAGCAGAGATTCGCAAAGATGAACGTGTTACTATCCTAACATATAATTTCAGGACCTACAAGCAGAATTGGGTCGATTCATTGAGTTCCAAGTGATTGCATTTTCAAAATGTTGGATTTTTTTAGGTCTAGCACCCCCTATGGTTCAGTGGATGAATTAATTAGGTGGAAAAGGAAGGGCAGCATCAAGCTAGGTTTTCTAAGCATTATTAAAAACAAATTGGGCTCAACTGAAATGCTCTTCTCTTAGAAATAGACAGCCAATGTCTAAATATGCATGAAAAATTCCATGGGCCAAGGTACTGGGAGGTATAATGGCAACTGGGAACCACTGGCTTTGGGCCAGGAGCATTATAATTGAATTTGAGTTCAACAATGCGGGGAACAAGGTAAAAACCATGTGCCCTGAGAGAAGTGAACTCCATATTGCAGTGTCTCTCATTAAGTGGTCACACTGGCTGTTGGTAAAACAATCCACACGTCTTGTGCCAGCAAAGTTGAAAATTCTTGAATTCTTGCTGACACTTTGTTAACTCCTCCAAGTGCAAACGACGGTCTATGATTTACATTTGTTGCTGATTGAATTACAGGCTTCGGCTCATGGAAACTGGGGGTCGTGGGGTTCCTGGGGAGAGTGTTCCCGGACATGTGGCGGGGGTGTGCAGTTCTCCCGTCGACATTGCAACAACCCTGCCCCCAGAAATAACGGCAAATACTGCGTGGGGAAACGTGCCATCCATCGATCCTGCAACGTGACACCTTGCCCACAAACTGGTATGTCTCTTCTTCTTCTTGGACATGAAAATATGCCAATCAGGGATAACGCTTTGGCTTGGTTTGCTCTCCTTCCCTTGTATTTCCCGAGGGCCTCGCCCAACAGGGTTAAAAAGCTGAAGTCAGATTTCTGCATCTCACCCAAGTAGCCTTTCTCAATGCTTAATATCTTACTACCTATGGGTGATTTGATGATCAAAGATTGAACCTGAAACCATTCTGTATGCAGTGCCCTTTCTAACAAAGTGGTGTGATCAAACACAGGATTCTGGACTTGTTTGCTACCTCTCTCTCCTCCCCACCCCTACACACATACCACACCCCACACTTTCCAGCCAAGGGGCATTGAGGCCTATTAGGCTGTCTTGTTGTTAAAAAGATGATTCAAATTACCAAAATGCAAGCATTGAATTTGGGACGTTTTGATCGGCATGCCCATCATTGGTGATGCCAGTAGCCTTTCGACCAGCTGACAAGAATCTTAATAACAAAGATTCCTATTGAAGCTCAAAAAAAAATTACAATCAAACATGAGAATATTGAAAAAACTCAGCAGGTCTGATAGCATCTGTGGAGAGAGGAACTGAGTTAATGTTCCAACTCTGGTGCCACTTTTCTTCAGAAGTAAAAGGCCTAGGAAATTGCTTTTTTATATTTCCTTGGAAACTAGCAGCAATCCAAGGAGCCATACTGATCAGCAGAAATTTCCTGTGAAGTGCTCACTGTGCCACCTCATTTTCTGGAAGTACTGTGCAAACCCCTTTGGTTTCTGGGAGATTTCCCAGCAGTTGGAGGAACTTAGTCCTGGAAGTACTCTGAGCCAGTCCTGGCCATTGGCTGCAAGAAAGGAGAAAGAAAATACATGTAAACCATTTCATCTGACTTGTCTTTTTAAGTTTTACTGTCAGTCCACTTGCAAGATAGTTGAATTACCAATTCTTTCTTTTTGTTCATTCATGGGAAGTGGGCATCACATAATTACCCAGAAGGCAGTTGAGAGTCAACCACATTGTAGTGGGTCTGGATTAGGCCAGACCAGATGAAGATGGCAGATTTCCTTCCCTAAAGGGGAAGGAAACGGTGGGCGGCACGGTGGCACAGTGGTTAGCACTGCTGCCTCACAGCGCCTGTAGACCCGGGTTCAATTCCCGACTCAGGCGACTGACTGTGTGGAGTTTGCACGTTCTCCCCGTGTCTGCGTGGGTTTCCTCCGGGTGCTCCGGTTTCCTCCCACAGTCCAAAGATGTGCGGGTTAGGTGAATTGGCCAAGCTAAATTGCCCGTAGTGTTAGGTAAGGGGTAAATGTAGGGGTATGGGTGGGTTGCGCTTCGGCGGGTCGGTGTGGACTTGTTGGGCCGAAGGGCCTGTTTCCACACTGTAAGTCTAATCTAATCTAAAGGACATTAGTGAGCCAGGTGGGCTTTTCCTGACAATCAACAATGGTTTCATGTTCATCATGAGACTCTTAATTCCAGATTTTAATTGATTTCAAATTACACCATTTGCCATGATGGGATTTGAACATGGGTCCCCAGAACATTAGCAGAGTTTCTGGATTAATAGTCTTGTGATAATACTAAAGATGTAGGTAAAGGATTTCTAACTGTATTCATTAGACATTCCAAAATGGAGGTAGGAGCAATCAATCCACCCTCTACATTCCCATGGCTTTATGGCAGAAATCTAGATACCATGGAATAGCCAACTGGATTAAAAATCTTGAGAAGTAACATCATATTGAATGGGAACAGAATATAATGAAGTTTCAATCTTATAACATCTGTAATTGGAAATAGTTAGAGGTGAGCAGTGCATAAAGTGGTTGGGATAAGCCTGGGCCTGGCAAGTATTAAATGATGGATTTCAGACTTGGCAAGCTGATCTCACCAAAAGGAATCTGACCATTGAAGAAAAACAAAAGTACATCAAAGTTTTCAAAATGCTGTCTTTAAATATGAACTAAAAAGTTATCAGAACTGACCTTCTGAATAAATTTACATTTGCAAATAAGTTAAATTACAATGTACTTTGAAGATATTCACAGCATAAGGAGAAGGGAATGATGGATTTGCTCATTTCAGAGCCCTGAAACTTGTTTGCATTTTTTAAACTTTATTGGTGGCTCGTGTTTTGAGTCTGCCATCAGATCCTATTGGTCTTGGCATCTTACCATGTAGTGTCTGATTGTAAAATGCCAGAAAAGTGATTTTTTTTCCAGCCGACTGTTTACATGACCATACTTTAAATTCTGGTCGTTTAGTCAAAAAAACAATTGCATTTCCAAAACAGTGGAAAATATTAAAATTCTTACTGTGTCTACAAAGCAGTGAGTTGGAAGAATACCACACAGTGAGTGTGTGAGACATCATGAAGCCAATTTATTCATGGCACTCCAACAAGCGAATTATATGTGGAATGAAGTGCATCAGGATAGGAAGGGAGCTCAGTACGTTTAAAAGCAAGTTCAAACACTGGCAGTTATTGGAAGATTTATTATGCAACGGAAAAAGTAGGGAAAGGAGGGAAAGTTAATACTAAGGAGAGCACATAGATAGTAGAAGAAACTTAGTTATTGGAGAGGAGGGGATTATAACATTAGAAAGTTCAATTGGTTTAAATGTTAGGTGTAGAATCATAGAATCCCTACAGTGTGGAAGCAAGCCACTCAGCCCATCGAGTCCTCACCAACCCTCCGAACAGCATCCCTCCCACCTCTGCAAGCCAGCATTTCACACAGCTAACCCACCTTGCCTGCACCCTATGGGCAATTTATAATGGCCAATCCATCTATTCTGCACATCTTTGGACTGTGGGAAGAAACTAGTGCATCCAGAGGACACCCACGCAGATGTGGGGAGAATATGCAAACACCACACAGACAGACACCTGAGGATGGAACCAGGTCTCTGGCACTGTGAGGCAGCAGTGCTAACCACTGAGCCACTGTTCCACCCTGAAACCATTATCAAAGAGAAGGCAGTCAGGTTAGAAGGAGAACAATCTTGAGGGGCTGCATAAAGGTATCAGACATCAGCAGTATTGAAAATGAAGGTGAAAATGAGTCCAGTATCCGAAAATTGGATTCAGGTTCAGTGAAGAAGATTAGGTAGTGATTCAAATATCAGTGGGGTGGATACGGTTACAAGGAGGAGCCTGTAATTGAAACAGTGAAGGTGAGACTAGGTCAAACCTAATACCAAACCAAGAGAGAGAAGCAATTATTGACTGAGGCAGTTTGGCAAAATAGGAAGAGCACTAGAAAAACCTTCTTCATTGTTTCCAAGTAGACTATTGTTAGCCTTACTCCACTGGACGTTTTTCATCGGAGTGTAGGAGGTTGAGGATGAACTGAGAGATTGATAAAATCATGAGGGATATAGATATGGGGAATCAGGTCTCTTATCTCTAGGACCAGGGATTTCAAGGCTGGAGGCATATTTTTAAGATGAGAGAAGAAAGATTTACAAAAGACATGAGGGGCAGTTTACTTACACAGAGATTGATTCATGTGTGGAATGAACCTGCAGAGGAAGTGGTGAATGCCGGTACACAATTACAACATTTAAAATACATTTGTATAAGTACTTAAATAAGAGACGTTTAGAGGGATATGGGCCAAGCTCAGGCAGGTGGGACTGGTTTAGTTTGGGATGGTGGTCGGCATGGACTGGTTGGACAGAAGTGTCTGTTTCCCTGTTCTATGACTCTAAGACTCTAGTCATTTCTCCCTATTTTACCTCACAACACCGTAGTTGCTGCTGCAGTTTGTGAAAAATATTTGGTTAGCTTGTATAATATTTTTATTTAAAGGTGAACTGCTCTGTCATAATGAATAAAATTAATAAATCAAACACATAATTTTTTTAAAATCCTTTGATTCAAACAGGCAAATCTTTTCGTCATGAGCAATGTGAAGCACGGAATGGGTACCAGACTGATGCCAAAGGAGTCAAGACGTTTGTGGAATGGGTTCCAAAGTACGCTGGCGTGATCCCCGCAGATGTGTGTAAATTGACCTGTCGAGCAAAGGGAACAGGATATTATGTTGTGTTTTCTCAGAAGGTAAATATGTGAAGTTTGGATCATGACAAACTGTATCCTTTATGTTGTCAAGTTAAATGCAGCCTGAGTGTACGCCTGTGTCCGAGAATTTGATTTACATGAAAGCAATAACCAAAGGCAGCTTAAAAAAAAGCTGTCTAAATACAAGCCCCATGAAGGTAATTTTAAAAACACATACATGAAGTTGAACTGCTTCACTGGCCCCAGTAAGACCAGCTTAGACCATATCCACTAAACACTTCAGCCACTGGTGATTTCCCCCTCTCTCCTGATCAGACAGGAAAGTGATGGACACAATCAGATAAACCATGAGCTTATTGAATTTGCAACAGGCTCATATAACCTTTTGTTCCTTATATTTCCTGTGTTCTTCAAAAGTGTTTGGCATAGTCTCAGCCCACCAGCGGCAATCTCGCACTAAACCTCCATACAAGGCACTGGTGAATGCAGAGAAGAATCATGGGATGGTTATAAGTCAGTCTATGTGGTGGGTCCATGCCAGCTCTATGCAGAAGAAACTCAGCTAGTGCCATTTTTCTGTCCTTTCCCACAGCCCTTTTGTCTCTTCACATGCTTGTCCAATTCCTTCTTGAATGCTCTGATTGAACCTTCCCTGAGCTTCTGCATTCCTGACCGTTCACAGTGTGACACAAGTTTTCTTTATGCTGCCATTGTTTCTATTGTCAATCACTTTAAATCAGTGTTCTCCAATTCTCAACCCATCCTCCAAATCTCTCTGTCCATTGCACATCCTGATTTTAGACATGTTTACCAAATCTGCTCTCAACTTTCTCTTTTGGAAATGGAAATTGATGTGCAATAATTTGGCTGGGAATTAACATGCAAAATGACAGGAAGTTTTCTCACTTTACACTGTGCAACAGAATTGCATATCTGTTTTATAAAGAGGTCATTTAACAAGAGGGTTCTATTCCTTGGCGCTGCTATTTCTTATCTTTATAAACACAAAACTTTATTTTTTTCTTAAGTATTCTTGAAGTAAAAGTTTTATTGTGACAGAATATGGAATAACTTAAGGGGCTGCCCACTGATCGATAGGGAATCTATTTTACCACACGTGTTATATGGAATTTAGAGTTCAAAATGGTGTTAATGTGTTAATGTTTTCGCTCTTTTCACCTGTAATTGAAGAAAGCATTTGTGGCTTAGCATTTTGCCAATGATTTTAGCAATTCCAATGTATCACTGCCATTTATTTAAAGTTTCTCGGGGCGGTTAGCATGCGCTTTGTTGAAAATAGGTTTGACACATTCCCTCCCCACCCAGTGTGAAATACTGATTTGTAACCACAAGTCAGATGACGTGCCCAAAATCAATACTGTCAGTGTTTTTGTAGACCTTTATCCTTATTGGCTTCCTTATTTGCTATTAGTGTCAAATAAATAAGGATGGAGAGAAGAGTGACTACAAATGAGTATGGCTCACAACCGATTGCTGGTTTAACTGAATACTCATAAAATGCGCAAGTAAGAAACCAGCTTAAATACAAGGAAGGGCAATACCTTGAAGAGTCGCTAAGCTGTCTGCTTCTGAGAAGCCAGTTGCCTTCTTTGTTGCATAACAATTGCCTTTACCACTTTGTAGGGAAAGCTTCAAGAAATAGTTTGTATGTCAGATGATCCTTCCCTCACTGAAGCTCTCTCCATCACAGTTTTTCCAATATCCTGTAACTATTACTGTAGTTACTGCTGCTTTGAACTTTACTTGCTGTTGCATTTAAATTTACAAATACCTCAGTCTGATGTTTGAGTGAGATCACTGATTGATGGCTCTGTTTGAGCTATAAAGGAGACAGTGGCCAAGACAAAGCTGCTGCATTCTTGCATCTGTTGTTTTAATGCCATGATTGGCACTGTGTGATGGCCACCTGCCCATCTTTCTCCCACTTACATCAAACTCCAGTCTAAAATTGGGGTTAACAATTCCACAAAGTCTTTGTCCACCTTCACTGTGTTGATATCAAAACTTATTGCAGTCTCTATTTTACTTTTCCTCAGCCTCAAAACTCCTTCCAACTCTCAGTCTTTTTACTGCAAAGAACAAGTTTTTAAAATCCAAACATTGATCACTTAGTCATTGATTTTTGATTTAGCTCCTTTTCACTGCTACACTTTGCAATCAGAGTGCCGTTTACACAACTCACATCTTAGTCCTTTACGTAGACTTCACATCAGCAAGTGCAAAGCATCTACTTTATTCACAGCTATAGCATGTGGAGATCTCTACTGATGGCCCAACTCTCTTAAAGAAAATAATTCATATACCTGGCCCTTTTGGCCCAGAGTCTTTCTTCTATGGCCGAATAATATTTATTCAGCTTTACAGGACAGCAGATGTTAGGTTTATGTCATAGATATGGTCAATAGTCACATATCAACTGAGTGAAGACATTAACTGAGAGTCCTAGAATTAGAATTTAAAAACAAACCGTATAATGTGTAGCAAAATGCAATGTAAAGCTCCCTTATCTAATGAAGAAGACTACTTGAGATGATCAGTCAGTCTTTTGGATATATGGCCTACATATGTGGTATTATACATGTCAAACATCATTAATGGATGTTTTGTCCATGGCAACACCTCTAACCGTCACTTTCTAACTAAATAGCAGTCTCCATGCAGTATAAATGTTGGTATTTCTCTTGAATTGGTATTCTTGCTGTGTATGCTAATGAGAAGCTTTGACAAAATGTGACATTTTTCAGCATTTCTCAAGTTGTGAACTCCCCAACTATTAATGACCAGAAAGCTAGAAGCTTCCTTTCTTGAATTCTGTTTTACTTTGTTTCCAGGTAACAGATGGAACGGAATGTCAGCCGTACAGCAATTCGGTATGTGTGCGGGGACGTTGTGTCAGGACTGGCTGTGATGGTATTATTGGCTCCAAGCTGCAGTATGACAAGTGTGGAGTTTGCGGAGGTGATGGTTCCACTTGTGTGAAAGTATCGCGAAGTTTTACCAAGAGAAGGTAATTTGAACCAATACATTATGTCAAAATATGAGGTGAATATTAGTGTCAATGATTTCTTATGAGTCATCAGTGTGTTTTTCTGTAATATTTTCTTTTTGAAAGCATTAACGTCAATGGCATCTTTCTAAGATCATAGTTTATGGGTTTAGAGGTCAATGATACATGTTATTGCTGGGTACTGGAATACATCGCCAGTTCTATTTTACCTAATTAGATTAGATTACTTACAGTGTGGAAACAGGCTCTTCGGCCCAACAAGTTCACACCGACCCTTCGAAGAGCAACCCACCCAGACCCATTCCCTTACATTTACCCCTTCATGTAACACTACGGGCAATTTAGCATGGCCAATTCACCCAACCTGCACACCTTTGGACTGTGGGAGGAAACCGGAGCACCCTGAGGAAACCCACACAGACACGGGGAGAATGTGCAAATTCTACACAGACAGTTGCCCGAGGTGGGAATTGAACCCAGGTCTCTGGTCCTGTGAGGCACCAGTGCTAACCACTGTGCCTCCGTGGCGCCCAATTTTCCTCTTAATTATTTTCAGCATATTTCAATTAGCATCTGCAGATTTCCCATATGCTTTTCAAGCTAGACTTCTTCATTTATGTGCCTAGGTTGTGATAATTAGCAGTTATTTCACAATGGAGTGGGAGATGATTGACCTTGATCTTGTCCTAACCTGATTCACATGTATGTTCCAACTATGCACAAGGCATTACACTCCAAAGCAAAAGATCAAACTGTCCTTTTTTTTCTTTCACTGGAAAATTTACAGAGTACTTGTGCTGAAAAACTCCCTTTAAATTTAAAACAGCACTTTATTTAATCGGTACCTTGGCACTGAGTCCATTTGGGAAAATAAGATGGATGGGGAAGGCTATTAACAGGAAGAGACATTAACAATCTGCTGAGTGCCAGTGTGGATCTGCTCCTCAGTGGTTAGTCAAACCAATTGTAACTAGAACAGCTTTTCTTTCTGGGAAAGTAGCCTGAAGTTTAACTTCCCAATAGACCCTAAACTCTCTTAAATTAAGGATGAATGCTTGGATCAGACATCATCAAAAGTGCAGGAAGGTCAGCAGTTAGATGTATTTAAGATAAGTTAATTAACGGTAATTGTCAAGAAGAGAGGAAATGCTGTTTACAAACCAGTCTCCAAATATTCCAGTCCTGTCCTTGTAGTTTCCTATTGACCTACATTCCTCCAGTTGTATTTCCTTATGTAATAGACACTTCAACTGCTTGCTGGGGTGGACCAGGTGGTGTGGCACCAAGATGTACCGCAATTGAGAAGGCTGCAAAGTTACTTCATGTCCTGTGCTGAATTCATTGATCTCAGTTAGAGTGACATTGAGATGCCAAATTTAGCCTCACTCATGAAGCTTCAATAAGTTTGCCTGTGACATGGAGATCCACTTGTAACTGATGACATCTCATTTGTCATAATGTTGGTCCAATTTGATCAATCGGAGCGATCTTATCTCTGATACTGTTCAACGACATTGAAGCAGAAGCTCTGAGCACTTTCTAGAGGCACATCTTCTAATATTTGAAATCAGGATTTTCTGTTTACTAGGCAGGTGCTTGAGTCCACTAAGCAACAGCATCACTTACTATAGAGGCCAATTTACTAAAACATAAAGCCAGAATTGAGTCCAGTTGCAATAAGTCTTAAGGTCTGCTAACCTGATAATTCACCGTGAGTGCCCGTATATAAACAATGATCACTAGGCCACTGCCAACCTTCCTTGAAATGTCATCATAAGTAGCATGTGAGGATTGAGCAGCTTTATGGGATTATTTAATGATTTAAATCGCCAAAGTCACTGGGTGTGTGTGAGCATAGGGGTACATCTAACTAGTGTTGGGGAACATAACACTGTTTTTAGGAATAAATATCTGTGCTGGGCAGTAAAAGGGTTAAAGGATATTATAGCCTCCCAAAGGCATCAGGTTGGTCTACAGCAGTTGGTACAAATGTAAACGCTTAGAGTGTTATTTTGAGATTCTGCAATGTTAAGGTTGATTAAGGGAAGGGTTAAATACTATTACACTCTGAGCAGGTCCGCCCTGGTGCACATTGGCCAGTGCCACAGTTTATGGAAAAGACACCTCCTATGGGTTGAATTTAAGGAAATTCCAGTGTTCAGAGGAATGCTATGAAAAATAAATGGCAGCAGTTTCAAACGGGTCTCCGCAGTGTGGCAGACAGACTGACTGAAGCACCCAATCCTTTTCCGCCTGATTTCTAGTTTAAATACAATAATTATTGAGACCACAGGGTCATCAAAGTCGAGTCCAATTCCAGCTTTGCCATGCTGAGATACATAAGGTTGAAAATTAAGAGGCTTTCAAGATAGAACCGTACAGATGATAATCTCTCCCATCTAAATGAATGCTGTTAGCAATTCTGTTAACAAACATATGATCCAGATGTGCAGCCCTCACAGCTAAAACACTCACACTGCCGCACAGACAGACTGACTGCCTCACACTGTCTCACAACACATTTAGTGTGTCCAGGTGCAGCATGTCACATCAACGGACTCTCCCACTCTTCACTGGGGCACTCATGTTTGAGATCTTAACCACTAACCTTAGGATCTTGCACTTGTGCAGAAGCTGACAGTAATTCCTGACATCTCTCTTGTTCTCCATCAGAGAGGCTACAGTGGGCTCATTACATTTGTTGGAAGTTTCTTGTTCATTACTTCCATAAGTTATCTATTTGTTTTAAATTAATGCATCTTTTAAAGTAACTGAGATAAAGAACGGCTGGATAGGCTGGACATTTTTCATTAGGGCGTTGAGAGGTGACCTTACAGAGATTTATAAAATAATGAAGGGTAGATTGAGGTAATGGTAGTTATCCTTTCCCTAACATGTGAGATTTCAAGACTAGGAGACATATTTTTAGGGTGAGAAGAGAGAGATTTGAAAAGGACATAAGAGGCAGTTTTTTTTTACACAGAGGGTGGTTCACATGTGGAATGAACTTTCTGAGGAAGTGGTGGACGTATTACAATGTTTAAAAGACATTTAGATAAATAAATGAATAGGAAAGGTTTGGAGGGATATAGGCCAGCTGCAGGCAGGTAGGACTGGTTTAGTTTGGGATTATATTTGGATGGACTGGTTGGACCCAAAGGATCTGTTTCTATGTGTATGACTCCATGTGGTAAGCATTTATGTAGTCATATTGCATGCAGGAGTTGGTAAGTTTGTAGGTTGTACATATTTATAGCTTTAGTTGAGAGCAATTACCATGGATACCAGTAAGTGACACAGCATTGACTGACAGGTTGCTTTAATCAACTATATCTGAACCAAGCTGAAAATGTGTTGCTGGTCAAAGCACAGCAGGCCAGGCAGCATCTCAGGAATAGAGAATTCGACGTTTCGAGCATAAGCCCTTCATCAGGAATGTCATTCCTGATGAAGGGCTTATGCTCGAAACGTCGAATTCTCTATTCCTGAGATGCTGCCTGGCCTGCTGTGCTTTGACCAGCAACACATTTTCAGCTGTGATCTCCAGCATCTGCAGACCTCATTTTTTACTCGAAGATTATATCTGAACCAAAGCAAGTTTCGATTGTATACATATGCATCTAACATTGTAGAAAATACCAGAGGCTTTATGCATCGCTCCCCATTCTCCCCAACATTTACATCAATATTATTTTGAAAAGAATATGTTGTGACCAGTTGAGAGGAGATAGGATGGTTATCCTCTTCTCCAACTTTTTGTTTGACTGAAACAAGTTTATTCCTTTTCTTTTGAAAAAGAATATGCTTGCAAGTGCAGAGAGTGTTTTGCAGTCTCTGTGCTGTGGCCATACACACAAACATACACACACTCTTGCTTTTAAATAGATGCTTAAGCACATTGCATATAAAGAGCCAAATGTAATGGCTTAATGATTAGATGCTGTCTGGACAAATTCCTTTCCTGGCTAGAGTCACACCGTCTAAATGATGTCTAATGTTTTGTCTCCACTTAGTCGAGTTAGATTGTGTGGATGCTTAGCTAACAGCCAAAAATTTATACTTCTTTAAGGCAATTACTCCTGGAGAGGCTTTGCCAGTGGGCTGCCTTTGGAATGGAAATGGCACCATGTTGCCAATACTCAGCCATCTTGGATTGTGATTTCAAGTCCTTGGAATATGGCTTCAGTTTTTTTTGTTAAAATTCAATTAGAGGCTTCCAACCAATAATTCATAATGTCATTTTTAATAAGGCATGGTTCCGCAATAAATAGCAAATCCTGAATATACTGTAGGAGAATAACAAACCATGTGTATATTGTCAGGAAACAGAAGTAGAAGAGAAATTGTAATGGAATAATGCACCTAGCTTATGTTACAGCGTAATAGACTTTGTGTGTGTAGAATGAGAATAGGAAGATTATGTATGTTTGACAGGAAAATATAATCCCTGTTTTGATTATAGGCCTTGAAAAATTGCATTAATTTTAAAAGTAAAGAGAAGATTGTGTATATTACATAGAAATAGTAAACTCTTGGCAAATTATGCAATCACTCTTACATGCAAACTTCATCTTAATTTTGTTTTGTTCATTTAGTGTGGGTTACAGAGAGGTAACAAGAATCCCTGCAGGGGCAACACACATCAAAGTGCGGCAATACAAGCCAAAGGGTCAGCAGCGGTTCACTGCTTATTTAGCAGTTAAACGGAAGAATGGGGATTACCTCTTCAACGGCAAGTACATGATCTCAACTTCAGAAACGATTATTGATCTAAATGGCACAGTGCTCAACTACAGCGGGTGGAGCCAAAAGGATGATCAAATGCATTCAATGGGTTATGGCCCATTAAAGGAGCCACTGATAATTCAGATACTTGCCACTGATCCTGGGAAACCACTTGATGTGCGCTACAGCTATTTTATTCCTAGGAAACAATTGCCTTCAGCCAATGAAAATGCCATCAAAACTCTAGCTGCACAATCCAACCTTCCCAAGTGGGCAACAGGACCCTGGTTGTCATGTTCCAGAACCTGTGATACTGGCTGGCAGACCCGAACTGTTCAGTGCAAAAACGGATATGGGAAACTGACAAAGGGATGCCGCCTGTCCATGAGACCCTCAGCATTTAAACAATGTTTTCTGAGAAAATGTTAATGCATTACTTTTGAGTAAGAATCTTTTTTATTTTGTCATTTTGTTTGGTGTTGTCTTAATCTAAAATGAAAACATACTTGGAGAAAAGGAGGGAAAGGGTAGCTAGTATGCATTGGTTTAAAGCAGACACCAATGTCAGTTTGGGAACAATCAAAGCGTGGGCAGAAGATATCTTGTGGACCAAAGAAGTGCACATTGGTATTGCACCCAGTGGGAGAGCTTCAGATACATTGCCCCAGACTAGTGAGAATGGGAAAGCAGAAGATGACACACATCTGCATGTTGCCTACCTCAGATGCATCCCTCAACTGCATGGAAATGAGATCAATGGAGCTACCCTTTCCATGGATACAAGCTGGTGCATTGATTTCACAAATCATTTTGTCCCTCCCAAGGAATCTGACATTCCAACACAAGCCTGCCTTGTGTTGCAATACGTTTGTTGCTTTGCTTGCTTGTGGCTGTTCAGTTGGACTCGGTGACTGATTCTAGGGTGTTCAATTGTGATCCTGCACAGAGCAGTGCATTCTCACTCACTCATTCACTCCTGTGCATGTGACAGTAAAAGAAACCAGCTGGCTGGTGAGGGAATTTCATGTGTTCAAGAATGGAATGAAGAACAATTGTGCCAATGAGCATGCAGCATTCTGTGGACCCTGGGAGGAACTTGTGCCATGGTGATTGTTATAGTGTTTAATGACATTATCTCTTTGCAATGATTGAGTGACAGAGCAGACTTGATGGGCCAAATGGCCTAATTTCTGCTCCTATGGTCTAATACCTACAGGAGATAGTTAATATTCCTATGGGACTCTTTCAAGGAATCCTTGATTGAAATATGATATAATTCCACTCAATAATAACAAACCTGATGCAACACAAGAACAAAGAGTAGAATGGCTGTGCTGTTAGGAATTGTATGGTCATGGGGAAGCGATAAAATAATTCTATACAACTCTATATTCCTGATAGAATCAGGGCCAGACTGAATGCCCACGAGAAACTCCAAAACAAAATTTGAGACTGGGACCTTTCACTAAAGTTCATAATACATGGCTTGAAAAGGGTGGACGCTAGGAAATTGTTTCCGTTAGGCAAGGAGACCAGGACCCGTGGACACAGCCTTAGAATTAGAGGGGGTCAATTCAGAACAGAAATGTGGAGACATTTCTTCAGTCAGAGAGTGGTGGGCCTGTGGAATTCATTGCCGCAGAGAGCAGTGGAGGCCGGGACACTAAATGTCTTCAAGGCAGAGATTGATAGATTCTTGATGTCACGAGGAATTAAGGGCTACGGGGAGAATGCTGGTAAGTGGAGTTGAAATGCCAATCAGCCATGATTGAATGGCGGAGTGGACTCGATGGGCCGAATGGCCTTACTTCCACTCCTATGTCTCATGGTCTTATATATGTAACCCAGAGAATTGGATTTTGTGAATCATTCTAATTAATTATAATATCAAATTACGACTTTCACTTAGGTGAATATCTGATCAAAAGTTAAATCATCTACCCTGACTCTACTTGGTATACTCCTTGTCTGTTGGATTAATATTGCAATAGAGCAAATGGAACCACAGAGAAAAGAACAGGTTTGTGAACTTTTTGTCTGAAAAGAAATGGTTTGCTTCATGCACATACTTAGTGTATTCGAGATTTGACATAGCCTAGCAGGAACAAGACTTTAATAGTTAATGTGGTGCTTGCAGATGATACAGCAGATTCTCATTTTCAGGTTGCCACCTGGGAATTAGGAGCAAAGAAAGGGAATGGGTTCAAAGTCTGAGTTCTGATATTTGCTTTGCTCAAAATGAAAGTTCATCAAAAACCCTGAAATCGTCGCTAATTAAAGGAGTCATATCACAGGAGACAGCTCCAAGGCAGATTTAAAAACTTATCTTCAAATGAACAGACTTCCTACATCCAAACAAATTGTCTGCTCCAAAACTGGAAAAGTGACAGTCTAACTCCTAACTAAAAATATCCAAATGAGTTTGTGGTTTGCATCTCTGGAATTGCTGGAGGTTAGGATCAAAGGACAGTACGTCATTCAGATGTTGGGATTACTGCTCCTCTGGTCAATTCTAGGATCTTTAAAAAAGCGCATGTGGTGTTTGGCTTTAAACAAAGTTGAATCTTACCCGTGATCTCACACACTCAACAGTGGAGTCATTAGTGTGTTTCTGCTTAACCATCTACAATTCCCATGCCAGCACACCAATGCTGGGATCTACCCAATCAGAAATTATTTGCAGATGGGAGAATGTGCAATTTTATAAATGATGTGTTAATTTGCACGTTTTATTCCCCCATCTTAAGTGAAGCTCAATTATCAGCCCCTTTCTAAATGGGCCAAAGCTTGTTTGAGTTGCCTCACTGTCACCCTTGCCAACCACTCTATTAATATTCATTCCCAGGATAAATGCATTGTTGCCAAAGCCACATTTCAAGCCATTCCTATTTACCAAACGAGATTAGTGGTGCTGGCAGGTCTCCTATTGTTTCCTGGAGTAGAGAGGTGTGTTATGCCACTCAAAGGTCAACCAAGTTAGTGTGAAGTTGGAGTCATGAACAAGCTAGCTTGGGTAAATGTAGATAGCTTCCTTTCCTGAAGTATGTTAATTGATTTGATGGGTTTGTCAGATAGTCTAGCACCTTCATGGTCATGTGCGCCTATACCAGCTTTACACTTTTTGATCTCTTATCAACTGAATTCAAATTGGCAGACTTTCAAGGGGAGATTTGATGTCATTATTTGTATTATTAATCCAGATGTCTATTATTAATAACCCACAAACATAGCCACTCCACTAAAAGCACAAAGTGGTGCTGAACTATACAGACTGAGAAATGCCAGTCTTAGTCTTTTAATTATGCTTAGATGACCTCAGATGAAGCAGCTGTAAGTAATCATGGATCAGAAAGGATCATTCAGTCCTTTGGAGATCATCCCTCCAAATGCACTCACCCTTCCAAGGCTACTATCAAATTGCTGTATTCATCTTCCTGGCAATTTTTTTTCCAATCATGTATAACCTTGTAAGTAAGAAATTTCCTCCTTAACTCAGTGAAGACATGAGTAGAGGTCTCAATTCACCCAGGCAAAGGAGGGGACATATTGGTATTTAGAATCAAATTGAACCTAACTGAATAAATGGCCTCACCAAAATGGCACACTCAAAAATCATTTATTAGGGCAGGTTGGAGTAAGTCATTCACCCCTCCACCCCGCCCTGTCCCTCCTATTCCCCTACATAGTATGATAACCTTATACTGTTCTAGTATCACTAGTTAATTTCTGTGTATGCCATTCCTGCAAATTATTATTTGGTTTATGTTCCACTTTTGTCTGGTACAGCAGAAGGGAAACCAACACCTTTGGACACTGTTGATGCCAGTTTTCTCTGGATTAGTCTCCAATTTCAAACAATGCTTCAGAAAACTATGAGGTAGCAAGCACCTTTTCAATAAGACCCTACCTAAATGGATTGAATTGTTAACCAATTTATTTTCCATGGGAACAGAATTCAAACAAAACTTAGTCAGAACCTTCATTGGCATTTATGGTATGACCTAAAACAGGTGTGTACATTGGAGAAAGTGAGGACTGCAGATGCTGGAGATCGGAGCTGAAAATGTGTTGCTGGAAAAGCGCAGCAGGTCAGGCAGCATCCAAGGAGCAGAGAATCGACGTTTCGGGCATGAAGAAGGGCAAGATTCTCCTGCTCCTTGGATGCTGCCTGACCTGCTGCGCTTTTCCGGCAACACATTTTCAGGTTTGTACATTGCTCAGGTGTTGATGTATATCTCTGCTATCCTGGCAGCACATGAAATAGAGCAAGGTATTCCTAATGTCTATTTACAGAGATGTGTTAACCAAAATACTACCTTTTTATTCGCTGTCTATACAAAGTTCATAACTCTTAGAACCTTTGTACACAATGCCTAAAACTTAGTTAGTAGTGACAGAGTCAGTTTTGAGTTGGAAATTTCCCATACTGCAACTCAGTTAATAAAAGATTGCTCCAGTCTGACCAGTAATTACCTGGTCTTAGTTAGAAATCCTGGAAGAGAAATTGTCTCAGTTTTCCGGGGATAAAGTTTGAAAATTCAACCAGAGTTCCCACTTCAAACAACTATCCAACAAAGTCTCCTGGAAGCTCTATTGCTGTGTTAATAGCATTCAGTGCTCAGATTCATATGTAATGAACAATCGCTGATGTAAAATTTGGTTTAGCGGTAATCTTTGAATCAAAAGAAATATCTTTCGAGACAGCAACCAGTTCCAAATTTTGGGTGGCATCAGAAGGATACTAATCATTGATAATAAAAACAGAAACTTCTGAAGAAACTTAGCAAATCTGGCAACATTTGTGAAGAGAAAAATGAGTTAGCACTTTGAGTCTGGTATTGACTCTTCAGAACCGGAAGGGGCTGCAAACTTGTCAACAGAATTATTGCATGCTATAGACAGAGGGGGAAGAGGAGCAAGTGAAACAGATTGTAAGAGTGCTCAGAGCCAAAGACAAAGAGGTTGCTAATGGCAGTGAAGGAGGGGTAGAGACGCAAAGCCTGTCTGACTGCTAAATCAACCTGCAGATCCTTCCATGACTTCACACTATTCTCCAAGGGAAGAGTTTGAAGATACAATAACAACAACATCCGGAGGGTGTCTAATGCTTTCAAGAAAGAGAAGAAGGGAGGGGAAAAAGCAAAAAAAAACACAAGTAAACAAATCAGCAATTGAAGAAGTAGAATTTGATGTTTTTTAATGTCAATTGATAGGTCAGATATACATTTGCTTCTTTAGCTTATTGTTACACAAAAGTCAAAATTATTTATCGTTTAACATTTAAACATTCATTTTCCTGTGGAAACTGTCTCGTGACAAATTTGGCACATGTTATAATAGGGCAGCTCTGATTCCAGCAAAGACCATGTGATCCCAGGTTGGACAAAAAAAATCCTTCTATTCTCAGGGGACAGTATAAACTGCCAATTCCAAGCCCTGTTTGCTGGCCCAGATATGAGGAATAAGGTGGGATAATGGGGGTAGGGGAAGAGTACTATTGGTGTCCCTTTTGAATCTAAGTACATTCCTGGAGTTGACTTGAGCCACAGTAGGCCAAAGGATCCTTCTTGCCCACTACATGGTCCTGGAGGAGCCATAGAGTGGGTTGGATTTGTTCATTCATTAGAAAAACAATGGTGTTATTCTGAATTCTACTATGTGTACCACCTTTATTCACTTACTTAGCTGGGCCAATGGAATCAAAATGACCAGAAACCTATTCTGCATCGTCAGTTCTACCATTCCCTTTTGAAGTTGGGAATCAAAGAGATAATCCTTTTCTACAATGTATAGATTTTAATTGGGTCTCCGTTATGAGGGAGAAAACATTCCAATGTAAATTTAAATTGTGAAAATGTTAAGGCACAGCACTGAAATAATTTATTTGTGTTAGTATAATTGGTGTGAATTTGATGTAACAGTTATTTATTGTTATTTAATGTGGAGAACACCCATCATGCAATTTTTAAAAAGAAATTGCTGATGTGTTCTATTATACAACTGTTTAATTTATGCTTCACTCCTCTTGTGAGAGTTCACTATATTTTTTAAATATGTATGTTTACGTAATGTACAGCACTGGTTGCTTTGTGTACTGTTGCATTGTGCTCTTTCCTCGTGTAATTATTTAGATGTTCACAATTCCTCATGAGGGAAGCTGCGCTTGTCTTTTTTTTAAAAGAAAAATTATTAATTGACTGAGACAACATGTCAAAAGCAGTTTAGTACTTGTTTTAAAAGATGTAGCAGTTGTGTAATGCATATTAATCATGTCTAGAACAAAAGTGCAAACATTTGCAGGATTATAGGGACAGGACAGGGGACTAGGACTAGTCGAATTATTCTCACAGAGTGCTGACACAGATCCAACAGGCTTCCTTCTGTGACGCAACTAGTCTGTGATTCTAAGAACTTTTTTTATCAATTATTTTAAGCACATCAGTAATATTCTGTAACGTACTGTAACAATAATCATGTTGTCTGTGTAACTAATGCTAAAATTCACTTTTGTAATGTGTGTAAATTATATATTCAAAATGCAATACCACAGTCCCATAATTAATGTCTGCTGTTGTTTTATTTAAAGGTTGAATTTAAAAGAAAATTTTCAATATTTAATTCCCATTCAGAAGTTTAGTTCTTTCCTCTATCACATCTCCCTCAGAAACAAAGAAACATGAAATCTTTACTTTAAAATAACTATTTTAGTTGATAGAATTGAAGGGAAATAGTCAAAGCAGTAATTATACTTTGTAAAGAGAACTAAGATTTAATACTGTGTGCAGGTGTACACATGCATGTATGAGTCTCTGGCTCCATGAGTACGACTTCCCATTACCTCCTATTGTAGATTGCACCTGCCTCTTACAGTTGACGATGGAAAGTTAGTAGATAATTCCCTCAAATTTTGTTCTTAACATCTACATTGCAATGGTTGTTTAAGCAAAGAACTGAAGAAAATGCTGTTGCGACTATAAACTGGAAGTAATTTGTTTACCAAGAAAAGGTAAAGAACAACAGTGAGTTAGTTACTTTCATTACTTTAAGCGATCTCAAATTAAACTTGATCAGTTAAGTATTTCTGAAGTGCTGTCACTTCAGCTGTGGAAACGGTGGCTGTTTGCACATTGCAAAATTCCATGAATAACAATAAGCCATTGGTTAACTGCGATTCATCCATGTTAGTTGAGGGATAGATATTAATCTAGTCACCAGAATAATTCCTTTACTGTATTCTGAGAGTAGCTGCACCGCGGTTTCATATGTAACTTTAAGTTGAGACTTCCAAAGTTGCATAACTCTTCCCTCAATGAAATGCTAACTCAGATCATGCACTAAAATTGCAGAGTTTGACTTGAATTCATGATCTACAGTCTCTAAGGCAAAATCGCAATGTCTGTGCAAGGAAGATTTGGAGGTTAGTGGGCAGGGAATTTCTGCAAATGGCTTCTTGGATCAATCTCCTTAAAGTGTTGGTCTGACTGTCACTGTCGATGTGCCCAGCAATAGTCAGCAGCAAATTAAAACCAGTTGAGTGCTTGCTTGAGGGAGAGCTGATAATGCCAGTGGGAGCTTCTATCTGGTGAATGGGTCACTGGCCAAGACAGCTCATTGCATGGAGGTGACCTCCCTATGTCAACTGAGCCAAAGGATCAATGAGGCCCCTGTAAAATCGCCTTTCAATGGAGCTGCCGGAATCAGGGGCCAGAACGGTGAGTAAAGGGGCAAAGAGTTTCCCATTCCACAAAGAGCCACACTTATTTTTACTAACTTTAGAAGCCTTCAGAAGACATCCCATCACCAAGAACTCTCCCTATTGCCTACTCAAATCAGTAGCATCCAGCTGTCCTAGTGGAAGTGCCAACTGTGTCCCACTGCCTGTGTTCCTTAGTGGGGCTGAGGCTCCCAACAGCAGCATGTTAATTGGCCACCTCTGGGAAAAGTGCACAGGCTGGGGGAACTTAAACATCATCAGAGCCAGGCTCACTTTGATTTAAAAACAATGTTGGTAAAATTCCACCCAAAACCGAATCGCTGCTCCTGAGCTATGGCTGCCAAGTCACAGCAGAGTGGCATTCTTTGCATCCACTTGAAAGGGAAGTCAGGTCCTTAGTTCGACATCTCATCTGAAAATGAGACAGCTGCAATCATCCAGGGACTCAAATACTACAGTGAAGTGTGAATCTCAATTGTGCTCAAGTCTTTTTTTAAGTTGGTTTTCGAACCCTCAGCCTTCGGCACGGTGGCACAGTGGTTAGCACTACTGCCTCACAGCGCCAGAGACCTGGGTTCAATTCCCACCTCAGGTGACTGACTGTGTGGAGTTTGCACATTCTCCCCGTGTCTGCATGGGTTTCCTCCAGGTGCTCCGGTTTCCTCCCACAGTCCAAAGATGTGCGGGTCAGGTGAATTGGCCATGCTAAATTGCCCGTATTGTTAGGTAAGGGGTAACTATAGGGATATGGGTGGGTGGTGGGTCGGTGTGGACTTGTAGGGCCGAAGGGCCTGTTTCCACACTGTAAGTAATCTAATCTAAATGGTAGCCCTATTCTTGAACCAAGGCTTGTGCTGGGGTTGAACACCAGAAATTAAAGCAACCGTACAATGGTGTAACACTTCCTGCAACATTTAATCCATCAGAAAGTCTGGCAGAAAATCAAGAAGAAAGTAACTGAGGCTGTACAAATAACTCCAGTCACATTTTATTTTGCCAAGATGAGGAATGTCATTGTTGAAACATCTTGACTCCCAGTGTCAGCACTAAGTTCTCTTAAATCAATATAGTGTAAATTTTAAGCAGAGTAGAGCTCCCTCTGTTCTGTCAGAGCATACACCACAGAAGTGGTAGTGTCTCTACTTATGGCCAGAGATTTAAGTTCCACCTGCAATGTGATGCATCATAATATGTTGAACAAGTGGATTAAAAATAACTATACCTTCAAAGTTACCTCCCATTTGCAATAGTGAGATATGTGGCTTCTTGTTTCATTCGTCACGTGACTCTTGTTAACAACTGGAAGCAGAGAACAGTTTTCAATACAGCAGAGAGCAGTTGTCAGAATGCTGTTGGCTAAAGGTGGCATCCAATTTAATTGCAATGGATGGGGTCTTGGATTTTGTGGGACTTCATTTTCCAAAGCTGGCATCACTATATAACATAAGCACATTCTATCTCTGTTAATTAGTATAAAACTTTTACATTTGGCCTCGTTAATCATTTCCCAAAGATTTTGCTGAAATTTAATTTTTCCTCCTAGAATATTGGTTCCCTTTTATTGTCAGCTCCCTTTTTCTCACATCTCCTTATAACCTCTATTGTTTAACTTACACCATTTCACTTCTCAATTGCATTTGTTTTGTTTCAATTCCTCAGAGTAATGTCCTAGCCCCCAACCATTTTCACGTTGCTTCATCAATGATCCCCCCCCCCCACATCATTTAGTCAGAAATGGGAATGTTTGCTGATGGTTGTACAATGTTAAGCATTACATGTAACTCCTCACTGGTATTCAAATACTGCAATGCCCGGGTTATGGTCAGGCTGACGAATGATAAGAAACATTCAAGTAAAACTCATGTCATACAAATGCCAGGCAATGACTGTCACCAACAAGAGAAAATCCAGTCATTGCCCTTGACACTGCCAACTTTTGATGATTTCCCACTACCTTGGGGTGCGTATCGTTGCTCAGCAACTTTTCTGAACTAGACATGTAAACACTGTGACTGCAAGAGCAGGTCAAAGAATGGGAATTCTGCAGCAAGCAACTCATTTCCTGACTCCTCAAAACCTGTCCACTATCCACAAGGCAAAACTCAGGAATGCAATGGAATCCTCACCACTTGCCTGAATGATTACAACTCTAACAACATTCAAGACATTTAACATCATCTCAGACAAAGCAGTCCACTTGCCTGGCACCCCATCTATTACCTTCAATGTTCGCTCCTTCCAAAGCTAATGCACAGTGGCAGCAGTGTGTGCTATCTAAATGATGCATGATAGCAATTCTCTTAAGATTTCTTGACAGCACCTTCTAATCCTATGACCTACCAGCTAGAAAGTGAAGGGCAGCAGTTGCATAGGAACATCGTCATCTTCCAATTCCCCTCAAAACTACATCATATTCACTTGGAACTAATTACCTTTCTTCCATTGTTGATGGGTCAAAGTCCTGAACTCCATTCCTAATAACACTGTGGGTCTACCTGCACCATGTGGATTGCAATGGTTCAAGAAGGCAGCTCACCACCACCTTCTCTTGAGCAATTACAAATGCACATAGACATCACTACCCATGTCCATGAATGAATTTGAAAACTAGAGTACATTATTCCCTGATAACTATTGTCTCCATCATCACTCCAAAGATACATCACCTTGCTATATCTTCAGCCTAAAGAGGTGGATTTAGCCAGCAATCAAAGGACCCAGAAGTCAGAGTATGGGCCTGGAGATGTTTGAGGGAGAAGCAGCAGAGTGGATAGAATCAAGAAGAGAAGGTGAGTAACAAGTAACATAAACTAAGTACAAGGGGAGATGTTTATTGTGAGTCGCTGGTGAGTTTTTTAAAAAATAAATCTTTTGTTTATTTTGTTAAGTTCAGCTAGTCTAATGAATTGAGGAATGGTTCCATGTGGGACTTAGAACAAGTTCCATAGAAACACATATGCAAACCTGTTAACAGCTAGAGCAGATACACTTGTGGCTTCCAGGATTTGAGTGGCAGCTAGTATTGCTGTGTTGCTAACATAGTGGGAGATCACCCCACAGCTTAATCAAGCACACAGAAAGGGAGTTAAAGAGGACCAGTATGTTTAGAGTCATGGAGTAATACAGCGTGGAAATAGGCCCCTTGGTCCAACTCTTCTGCACCAACCAGACATCCCAATCTAACCTAGTTCCATTTGCCAGCATTTGACCCAGATCCCTCTATACCTTTCCTGTTCATGTACCCATCCAGATGCCTTTTAAATGTTGTAATTGTACCCACCTCCACCAATTCCTCTGGCAGCTTGTCCCATACACACACCATCCTCTGCATCTCAGTTTCTAACCATTATTCAGTTCTGAAGGTCGGTGATAGTACTGGTTCCTCTGGGAATGCAATTAAATACATGACACTCAGCTGTACAACAGGGGATGAGAAAGATTAGGAAAATAATAGCAACGGGGGATTTAATAGTTAAGGGAAATAGACAGATGTTTCCGTTGTGGCAGACATGATTCCAGGATAGTTAAGCATATTACTGCAGATATTCTGAGAGACAATTTTAAAAAACTAAATATCATGATCCATATCATTTTACCAATGAAATAGTCAAAAGAGGTTATGTTAAGGTCTTGTAATTAGACTTTGGGAGACCAGGAGAGAGACGATAAAGCAGGACCTCTCAGGTAAAATCTTTGGATAGTTCCCAGTGCATTCTATTCAAGGGAATAATTATAATATATTTTATTTGTTTTGATCAAGTCATCTCTTCCTCTTCTGAACTCCAGCAGGTACAAGTCCAGTCTGTCCAACCTTTCCTCATAAGTCAACCAGCACACCTTTCAGGTAAATGCCTGATAAACCTTTTTAAAACTGCTTCCAGTGCATTTACATCCATTCTTAAATAAGAGACCAATACTGTACACAATACTGTAAATATAGTCTGACCAATGCCCTAAAACATAATCTCATTACTTTCTGTATTCAGTTCCACGGGCAATGGAGGCTAATATTCTATTTGCTTTTCTAATGTTTTGCTTTGCCAACTTAACAACATTTGGGATTCATGGACCAATGTAGCCAGAGTTCACTGCATCCCAAAGCACTACAGTCTCTCACCACTTAGATAATATGCTTTTTTTTATCCTTGCTGCCAAAGCAGATAATTTCACATTCTCACACGTTATGCGCATGCCCCAGATCATAGAAGACAGAATTTCAATTGATTGATTGAGAAGGAGGAATTGAAGGGAATTAGCATTACTTAAAAATAAAGTGCAAAATAAATTAATGGGGCAACACGGTGGCTCAGTGGTTAGCATTGCTGCCTCACAGCATCAGGGATCCAGGTTCAATTCCAGCCTTGGGTGGCTGTGTGGAGTTTGCATGTTCTCCCTGTATCTGTGTGAGTTTCTGCTAGGTATCCTGGTTTCTTCCCACACTCCAAATACGTGCAGATTAGGGCGGGTTGACCATGTTATATTGTCCCATAGTGTCCAGTGACGTTTAGGCTAAATGGATTAGATATGGTAAATGCAGAGTTACAGGGATAGGGTCAGGGCTGAGTCTGGCTGGGATGATCTTCGGAGGGTCAGTGCAGAGTCAATGGGCCAGATAGCCTGTTTCCGTGTTGTATGGATTTTATGAAAACTGATAAAATGTAACATGGAAATAGTGGAATGCTTTGGTTGCCATTTTCTGAAATTCTGTAGATTTTGGAATCATCCCAGCAAATCAGAAGGTGAAAAATGTAATTCCATTATTTGAAAAAGGAGGAAGTGAGAAAACAAGGAATTACAAACAAATTAGTCTGCCCTCAGTGGTAAGGAAAGTGCTAGAGTATATCATTAAGGATGTTATAGCAGAACAATCCAATGGGATTCGACAAAGGCAATGTGAATTTATTAAAGAGAGATTGTGTTTGACAAACCTACTGGAGTGTTTTGAGGACATAAATAGTAGAATAGGAAAGGGAGAACTAGTGGATGTGGTGTGTTTTTGGAAATTAATAAAGTCCCACACGGGGCAGTAGTGTGCAAGATGGATGAGAGTAATATTGTGGGATGGACTAGGAATTGGTTAGCAGACTGGAAATAGAGAGTAGAAATAAATGGGATTTTTTTCAGAGTGAAAAGTCGTGGTGGGTGTATCCCAGGGGTCAGTGATTGGGGCACAATAACTCACAATATTTATCAACAATTTGGATGAGGGAATCAATCATAATATTTACAACTTTGTTGACGACACACACCTAGGAGTCATTGTGAATGGTAAGGAGCAGGTACAGGGGCTTCAAGGTGATTTCAACAGGTTGGCAGGCTGTTGAAATGGTGGTCATGTGGCAGATGAAATCAAAATCAAAGAAGTAGGAAGAGATACATTTTAGTTGGAAGAAAAAGAACAGCATTATAAATCAATGGATACAATTCTGAAGGGGGTGCAGGTATAGAGTGCAGGAATAGAGTGATCTGGGGACAGACGCTTCTGAGTGAATCAAATGATTAACTAACAAATTAACTAAAGAACAAAAACTAAACCTTGTTAAATTAAAGTATCCTCACTGGATTCGAAGATGCTCTCCAGCCCCTCAGACTTTACCAGTCATAGAAAGCCTCAAATATTGTGGCAGAATGAACATTCCATCTCTAAGGAAACCTGGGAATTAATGCAAACACAAAAGGAAGATAGGTGGTCTGGACAAATGACCCCCTCAGCAGCCCACTACTGAGATGTCTTAATTGCAACCTAGAGTAGATGTACCAGGAAGTCTGCCAATATCTCCATTCCCCCTACCTTTCTCTGCATCACGTGACTAAAACTCAAGTGTAGAGCAAGAGTGAAATCAAAGGTTGAGAAGCAGCACCAATAAATAATAGAGAGGGAGCGCGACCTTGCATACTCATGAAAGATGGACTCCCCAATGCCACAGGAAATACAGCTTACCTGGGAGCCTGTGAACTGAATCAAGCTACAACTGGCCAGGACCATTCTTGCCAAACCCCTAATGGAAACAAGCCCTCCATTGGGGGATCCCTACTTCCACCAGACTGCCATGACTTGTGAGAATGGCTAACAAGGGACAAGGAAGCGGAGGATGTTTGTGCATCAATCATTGAAGTTGGCACAGCGGATGGGTAAATAGGCAGGTGGCTTTTAAGTAGAGGAAAGAACACAAAAGCAAGGTATAACGGCTGCAGAAAGGAAGTTTGAGGGGGATCTGCCTTTGGAGGTAGTATGGGCTGAAGTCAGAAATAGGAAAGGTGCAGTCACCTTGTTGGGTGGTTACTATAGGCCCCCCAATAGCAGCAGAGATGTGGAGGAACAGATTGGGAAACAGATTTTGGAAAGGTGCAGAAGCCACAGGGTCGTAGTCATGGGTGACTTCAACTTCCCAAATATTGATTGGAAGCTCTTTAGATCAAGTAGATTGGATGGGGCGGTGTTTGTGCGGTGTGTCCAGGAAGCTTTTCTAACTCAGTATGTAGATTGTCCAACCAGAGGGGAGGCCATATTGGATTTGGTACTCAGTAATGAGCCGGGACAAGTGATGGGCTTGTTGGTGGGTGAACATTTTGGTGATGGTGACCACAATTCTGTGACTTTCACCTTGGTCATGGAGAGAGATAGGTGCGCACAACAGGGTAGATTTTACAATTGGGGGAAGGGAAATTATGATGCTGTAAGACAGGATTTGAGGAGCATAATTTGGGAGCATAGGCTGTCAGGGAAAGATGTGGTGGAAAAGTGGAACTTTTTCAAGGAGCAGATACAACGCGTCCTTGATATGTATGTACCTATCAGGCAGGAAAGAAATGGTCGTGTGAGGGAGCCTTGGTTGACGAGGGAGGTTGAATGTCTAGTAAAGAGGAAGAAGGAGGCTTACATAAGGTTGAGGAAACAGGGTTCAGACAGAGCAGTGGATACAGGATAGCCAGAAGGGACCTGAAGAAAGGGATTAGGAGAGCTAAGAGAGGGCATGAAAAATCCTTGGCGGATAGGATCAAGGATAACCCCAAGGCATTTTATGCATATGTGAGAAACATGAGAATGACGAGAACGAGGGTAGGTCCGATCAAGAACAGTAGTGGGAGATTGTGTATTGAGTTGGAAGAGATAGGAGAGGTCTTGAACGAGTACTTTTCTTCAGTATTTACGAACGAGAGGGACCGTATTGTTGAAGAGGAGAGTGTGAAACGGACTGGTAAGCTAGAAGAGATACTTGTTAGGAAGGAAGATGTGTTGGACATTTTGAACAACTTGAGGATAGACAAGTCCCCCGGGCCTGACGGGATATATCCTAGGATTATGTGGGAAGCAAGAGAGGAAATTGCAGTACCGTTGGCAATGATCTTTTCGTCTTCACTGTCAATGGGGGTGGTACCAGGGGACTGGAGAGTAGCGAATGTTGTGCCCCTGTTCAAAAAAGGGAATAGGGATAACCCCGGGAATTACAGGCCAGTTAGTCTTACTTCTGTGGTGGGCAAAGTAATGGAAAGAGTACTGAGGGATAGGATTTATGAGTATCTGGAAAGACACTGCTTGATTAGGGACAGCCAGCACGGATTTGTGAAGGGTAGGTCTTGCCTTACAAGTCTTATTGAATTCTTTGAGGAGGTGACCAAGCATGTGGATGAGGGTAGAGCAGTGGATGTAGTGTACATGGATTTTAGTAAGGCATTTGATAAGGTTCCCCATGGTAGGCTTATGCGGAAAGTCAGGAGGCATGGGATAGAGGGAAACTTGGCCAATTGGATTGAAAACTGGCTAACTGGTCGAAGTCAGAGAGTGGTGGTAGATGGTAAATATTCAGCCTGGAGCCCAGTTACAAGTGGAGTTCCGCAGGGACCAGTTCTGGGTCCTCTGCTGTTTGTAATTTTTATTAATGACTTGGATGAGGGAGTCGAAGGGTGGGTCAATAAATTTGCAGATGATACGAAGATTGGTGGAGTTGTGGACAGTGAGGAGGGCTGTTGTCGGCTGCAAAGGGACTTGGATATGATGCAGAGCTGGGCTGAGGAGTGGCAGATGGAGTTCAACCCTGCCAAGTGTGAGGTTGTCCATTTTGGAAGAACAAATAAGAATGCGGAATACAGTGTTAACGGTAGAGTTCTTAGTCAGGTGGAGGAACAGAGGGATCTTGGGGTCTATGTACATAGATCTTTGAAAGTTGCCACTCAGGTGGATAGAGCTTGTAAGAAGGCCTATGGTGTATTAGCGTTCATTAGCAGAGGGATTGAATTCAAGAGTCGTGATGTTGCAGCTGTACAGGACTTTGGTTAGGCCACATTTGGAGTACTGTGTGCAGTTCTGGTCGCCTTACTTTAGGAAAGATGTGGAAGCTTTGGAGAGGGTGCAGAGAAGATTTACCAGGATGTTGCCTGGAATGGAGAATAGGTCGTACGAGGACAGGTTGAGAGTTCTCGGCCTTTTCTCGTTGGAACGGCGAAGGATGAGGGGTGACTTGATAGAGGTTTATAAGATGATCAGAGGAATAGATAGAGTAGACAGTCAGAAACTTTTTCCCCGGGTACAACAGAGTATTACAAGGGGACATAAATTTAAGGTGAAGGGTGGAAGGTATAGGGGAGATGTCAGGGGTGGGTTCTTTACCCAGAGAGTGGTGGGGGCATGGAATGCGCTGCCCGTGGCAGTGGTAGAGTCAGAATCATTGACGACCTTTAAGCGGCAATTGGATAGGTACATGGATGGGTGCTTAATCTAGGATAGATGTTCAGCACAACATCGTGGGCCGAAGGGCCTGTTCTGTGCTGTATTGTTCTATGTTCTATATTCTATGTTCAAGGATGTTATAATGAAACATCTTTTTTTTAAAAGTTGTGGTCCAGCCCCAATAGAAATTTTAAGTCCAATCCTGTTCACCACACTTTAGGAAGGAGGTGAAGGTTTTTGAGAGGGTGTGAAAGATTTACAAGAATGGTTCCAGGATTGAGGAGTTCAGTTACAACAATAGATTTGAGAATCTGAAGTTGCTTTCCTGACAGAAGGCAGAGTTGCCAAAAATCATGAGGGTGCTAGATTCAGCAGATAGGGAGAAACTGTCCCCATTAGCTTCGTGGTCAAGAACCGCAGGACAGAGATTTAAAGTGAGCTGCAAAAAATCCAAAGTGATGGGAAGATGTGATGACTATTACCTGGTGTTGGATACAGTCACAATTGTGGCTTTCAAAAGTGGTGAAGTATGTGAAGCGAAAAATGTTCTGGCAGAGAGTTAGCATGAGCTCAACTGGCTGAATTGCCTGCTTCGGTGCTGTAATAATTCTACAATTCTTCGATTGATGGTTGTTGTATGAGCTGGTGATGCCACGACCTGCTGATGTGTGGTTGCGAACAGAACTACCATCATCCACTTTTCCGACCCATTGGGTTTAAAAAGATACAGCAAAACCACAAGGTGGTCCGACAAGAAGATACTCCTGTCTTCAACATGATGCCACTTTTGAATGATGATGATTGAGTTCAAGTTACACGAGTAGACAGACATTTTTACTAAGACTGTTGGGAGACCTAGAACAACAAAACTGTCCCCTTCAAGAACCCAATGTGTTGTATCTTTCCTCACCGAAGTCCTTAAGAAGCATCAGATTAGGCAGAGATTAATGTAATCATTAGCATTAAATCTTTCAGAACCATTACTGGACACACCAATGACATGAAGTGCAATTGTGTTATTAATTTATCGATCTTGCTCTCTCGTTCCACAGACTTTGGTTTATCAAGATAGTGGAGTGAAACAGATTAAAATTATCTTCCCTCTTTCTTGTATCCCTGCACATTCTAAAACAATAAAACCCAGTTAAAGAATTACTAAGAAAATTGTGGCCATGCAATTCTCTACCCATGGAGAAATGGTGCTGGAGATGCATGAGCCCTTCTTCCTGAAGAAGGGCTCATGCCCAAAACAGAAATTCTCCTGCTCCTTGGATGCTGCCTGGCCTGCTGCGCTTTTCCAGCAACACATTTTCAGCGCTAATTCTCTACCCATGTCGGTGTTAATATCAGTCTCTGTATCAACAGCATTTGTTCCTTTATTTCCTCCACATTTTGCAGGTTTTCTCATATAATCCTTAAGACGAGCGCCAATCCTCCCTTAGGGTTCTAATCTTAAAGGTAATACAGTTGCCCGAATACTGGAATTGCTTATCAATCATGCAAGAGTACCCACGCCCCAGGTGAGTTTGTAAAGTGAGTCTGCCTCGTTCCAACAAAGCCAATCTTGATCCTGAGATTCAGCAATATATTCTGAATAGCAAGCAATGTGGAACAGGATTGCTGGGTTATTCAAATATTTCCTAATCAACCTGTTCAAAGATGTTATTACACCCTTCTGAAGAAAGTGGGACTTTAATACAGGCCTCCTGGCTCAATGGTAGGGACACAACCACAACACCACAAAACCCCCACATCCTAATTGTTGGGTGATACCATTTTTGCCTATATCTGTATTTTTCCTGTAGTGATTGTAACAAGGTCAGTATAGTAGATCTCTTGGAATACAAGTTCCCTGACTGGGACTGTTTATCTGGTCCAATCAAGGAGCCATGTCTGACAGGTATGGGGCATGGATAGATTGAATAGTCAAGGTCTTTTCCCAAGGGTAGCGGAGTCCAAAACTAGAGGACATAGAAGGGCAACATTTAAAAAGGACCTAAGGGGCAACTTTTTCATGCAGAGGGTGGTGTGTGTATGGAATGAACTGCCAGAGGAAGTGGTGCAGGCTGGTACAATTACAACATTTAAAAGGCATCTGGATGGATAAATGAACAGAAAGGATTTAGATAGTTATGGACCAAATGCTGGCAAATGGGATTAGATTTATTTAGGATATCTGGTCGGCATGGACAAGTTGGACCAAAGAATGTGTTTCTGTACTGTACATTTCTGTGACTCTATAACTTGATGTAAACAGAATTTTCAGAAGTTCTGTTCAATCTGAGAGCTGGCTCTGAGGGAGTGTCAAGGACTCTCCACTTGGTGATGAGTTAATGGTCTTTGTAAAGTTATTTCAGCGGTGACGACAGCGGAGTTAATGATGTGACTAGGCAAAAGTGCCCATTAGCTGAAGGCCAACTGCACTTCAAACAGGCACTACAACTGGCTTTATCATTGGAAAATGTGACAAGTGGAGCATGAGTTGCAGGGTATGCTGATGCAAATGGACACTCCCACCAGTCCAACGCCATTTGAGTGAAGACTATTGAATAGCCTCACTCAGGACACATCCTGAACAGAGGGACTCTAGGTCAGCCCAAAACAAAGCCAAGCCATAGCCAAACTGTTCAAATTTTCTTCAGGATCTGGGCTGGTAAGCCATTACAATAGCTGCTGGCATGTGGACTCAAGACAGAAAAAGGGTCCCACTCGACCAAAATGGAATAAGCGAACACATAGGCTCGCATCCAGAAGAGTGCACACCCTGGAAAGTCCTCTATTATCGGGTTTGGAGCAGTTAAATTGCTTAGCAACATCCAAATCAAAATCAATTAAAATAAATGCCTGGTTAAACGGTCATCTGGTTCTAATGGGGTTCAATACCGGAGTGGTTCAGTGATCACAAAATTCATTCTGGACTCCAACCCTTAAGTCTGCACAAGGCCTAGGCTAGACGGGGAACCTATGCGAGGGAACCACTACAGATTAAGGACATAACTTCTTATGAGAAGCAGCTGACCCAGTTACCACTGAATGTAGTGAAAGGTTTGGACCCAAGATTGATGGAGTGAAACTGGTTGAGAAACATTCACCTTGAATTACACATCTTTGATTAGAAAATGACTGCCTGAGTGGAGTCCTAATTAAATACCCAGAGGTTTTTCAGGAAGGTCGAGGGACTATCAAAGGAATCAAGGCCACCCTGTGTGGAATTCCACGACTCTGCAAGGCTTGCCCAGTGCCATTGACCATCAGGCAAAAGTAGAGACGGAAATCAGAAGGCTGGAAAGTGAAGGAATCATCAAACAAGTCCAGTTTATAGAACATAGATCATAGAACATAGAACAATACAGCGCAGAACAGACCCTTCGGCCCTCGATGTTGCACCGACCTGTGTCCTTATCTAAGCCCATACTCCTACACTATCCCATCATCATTCATGTGCTTATCCAAGGATTGTTTAAATCTCCCTAATGTGGCTGAGTTAACTACATTGGCAGACACGGCATTCCACATCCTTACCACTGTATGAGTAAAGAACCTGCCTCTGACATCTGTCTTAAACCTATCATCCCTCAATTTGTAGCTATGCCCCCTAGTATAAACTGACATCATCATCCGAGGAAAAAGACTTTCACTGTCTATCCTACCTAATCCTATGATAACCTTGTATGTCTCTATCAAATCTCCGCTTAGCGTTCTTCTTTCCAATGAGAACAGACCCAAATCTCTCAGCCTTTCCTCTTAAGACCTTCCCTCCAGATCAGGCAACATCCTGGTAAATCTCCTCTACACCTTTTCCAATGCTTCCACATGCTCCCTGTAATGGGGTGACCACAAGTGTACACAGTAGTTTGTGGAATGGTCACACTGATTGTGATGCCTGATAGGTCCGTTCGCCTTTGTGGACATTTTAAACAAACAGTAAACCACTATTCACAGCTTGATATATGCCCAATCCCTCACATAGAGGACTTATACACCAAGCTGGCAGGGGAGGGGGCTGTCTTTCACACAACTGGACATGAACTATGTGTATATGCAATCATGGTTAGATGAGGATTTCCAGAAGAATGCTACAATTAATATCGATAAGGATTTGAACCTTTGAACAAGATAGCCATTTGGGGTGTTGTGCGGATGATGGAGAATATTTTACAAGGTCTACCCCATTCATCTAGGTGGCATGCTAATCACAAGGAAGACCAATAAAGAGCATTCAGAGAACTTGGACATGGTCCTTAGATGTTTCTTCCAGGTGGGCATATATCTTAGAAGGGAAAAATGTGTGCTCTAGGCACTCCAAGTGATCTTCTTGGGTGACAGAGTTGACAAGACTGGGTTACGCCTGCTGGAAGATAAAGTGATAAAGTAAGTACCCCGGCTCCCACATCAGCACTAGAGCTTAGGTCTTCCCTAAATGGAAGTGAAAAAAACAACTATCACCCTCTAAGGTAATGGCATACCATGATTCCAAGTGAGGTCTAGTATTAGCATGCAATACCTCCCAATACAGCATCAGGGTGGTATTAGCTCATAGGCAGCCCAATGGAGAGGAATGCCCAATAGCCCAATCCGGGACTTTGATGCAGAGCTTAAATACCCCCAGATAGAGAAGGGAGATTTAATGGTCATATTTGGAGTCAGCAAGACCCACCAATATCTTTACGGATGTAAGTTTATAATAATAATGAACCACAAGCCCCTGCTAGGACTACGTAGGGAGGGCAAAGTTAAAAATCACAGTGCCGCCCATTGCTTCAGGCTGAATTCAGCTGTGAGTTATTTCTTGTTGTTTATTTCCCCACACTACCGCCCAACTGCGGTCGTGCTTATATTTCCCCAGCACCCATGTTGTATGTGTGCAGGTGTGACACACAGTGAGAGACAACAGGTGTACAAATCTTTATTCAATTTCCACCAACAGGAAACACCAGGATAGCCAGTGACAAGCAAAGCTCTTCTCAGAGGTCAGTGCTGCATAATCAAACAGTGAAGGGGAGGGCAGGGATTAAAGCAAAATAGAGTTGGAGGGGGAAATATTTTATTCCACTCCCTGCAGTGCCCACCTTTAGCAGCGAGTTCTATTACTAAGTGACTACAATTATAATTGAAACAATGTCTGAGAGGCCAAGTAGCAAATGCAAATGCATTGAGCTGCCTCCTGCTGGTGGGACTGCCACTGGGAGAGTCCATAATGGTTTTAAATTTTCCGGACACCCTTCCAGTCACTGTTTGCAATATCAGACTTCCGATGCAGAAAGATCTGTTCCTGGCAGAACTGAAATGGCTGCTGGTGATGGGGGAGACCAAAGGGCCATCACAACCAGAACTGAAACCTTTATGGGCCTGGACAGACCAGATCATGGTAGAAGACAGCATTCTATATTATGAGGAGTACGAGCGATTGGCCTGAGCAGCGGCTGCCTCGGGATACTGGCTGAACTCAACCAGGATCATCCAGGCGTTTCCAAATGAAGATGTTGACGGGATGTTACGTCAGGTGGTTTAGATTGGATACCGACATAGCTGCAGTCCCAGAGTGCCAACAAGGAGAAAAATTACTGTCAGCAGCTCCTCACATTCATGGGAATGGCCAGGTAAACTTTAGATTTGGTTGTACATCAACTATGCAGTTCCTTTCATGGGCTCAATGTTCTTCATCGTTGTGGATGTCCACTCAAAATGGCTGGACATACATAGAGTTCATTCATCAAACATGGGGATGATGATATAAAGACTGTGCACATCTTTGACCATACATGGACTCCCGGGAGTGCTGACCACAGATAACAGGCTATTGTTGACCAGGAGAGATTTTGATTATTTCCTGAAGTTAAACTGTATTCATCATTTAAGGACAGCACCATTCCATCCATCATTCAATAGTCTGGCAGAAAGAGCAATCCAAACTCTGAAGGCTGCCTTAAAGAAAGGTCCTACAGTTTCACTAGATACCAAACTGTTCTGGTTCCTATTTGGTTATCAGACCACTCCTTATACGACTATTGGTATTGCTCCAGCAGAGTTGCTATCTGGGGGAGTTGTTAGCATAGTGACAATGCCACTTGAGTAGCAGAGCCGAAGGCCACTGTTTGGGGTGGCACTGTGGCTCAGTGATGAGTACTGCTGCCTCATAGCACCAGGGTCCCAAGTTCGACTCCAGCCTCGGGCGACTGTCTATGTGGAGTTTGCACATTCTCCTCGTGTCTGTGTGGGTTTCCTCCGGATGCTCTGGCTTCCTCCTACATTCCAAAGATATGCAGGTCAGGCAAATTGGCTATGCTGAATTGTCCATAGTCGTTAGTCACGTGGGAGGGGGTTACTCTCTGGAGGCTCAGTGTGGACTTGTTGGGCGAAGGGCCTGTTACTACACTGTAGGGAATCTAATCTAATCTATTCAAGACTCCACATCAGGTTAAATCTGATCTTCCTGGACATGGGGGAGGGGAAGGATGAAATGGCATCAGGAACACCAATGCCAGACACAAAACTCCGCTAAGTGAGAGAGATGGTTTACTTCAGGGGGCGGATTTTGGTGTAGGAACCACGGGAATGGCCATGCATGGATAAGAGGCATGATCAATGTGAGGTCAGGTCCAGTGACATATAGAGTACAAGTACAAGGATGTGAACCATATTAAAGCTACAAACTCACATACTGTGCAGGAGCAAAATGTGCCCGGCTCCTCGACTGCCTTTCTGATTGTTCTGGGACCTATGGGCTCTCCCTTTCCATCGAGGGTTGAAGAAACCTCAGAATATGAGCTGGACAAAGCAGCTGTCACTGCTCGATACCTTTGCTGCCTGAAGTGGGGAGTGAATTTCTTCTGAGATGCTCTGGGCGCAAGAGGCCAGCTACTGTGTGTTACACGCTGCCTGTATCAGAGGGACAGTTGGAGGAACCTGACCCGGTGCTAAAACACACCTCAGAAGAGCTACTGAAAACAAAAACACAGGCCTAAGTCCTTGGACTCAGAGGGGGAGGGATGTAGTGACTGTAACTAGGTCAGTCAGGAGGACCTCATAGAATATGAGTTCCCTGATTGGGACAATTAACCTGGTCCAGTCAGGGAGCCCTGGCTGACAGATATAAACAGGAGTATAGGAGAAGTGATGGCCTAGTGGTATGATTGCTGGGCTGTTATTCCAGAGACCCAGGTAATGTTCTGGGGACCCAGGTTCAAATCCTGCCACAGCACATGGTGGAATTGGAATTCAATAAATGCCTGTAATTAAGATGACTATGCATTGATTGTTGGGGGGAAATGCATCTGGCTCACTCATGTCTTTTAGGGAAGGAAACTGCCATCCTTTCCTGGTCTGATCTATATACAACTCCAGAGCCACAACAACGTGGTTGACTGTGAAAGTGCCCCTGAGAAATAAGGGATAAACAATAAGTGCTAGTGGAGATGCAGTAACTGCCTCATCTCGTGAAAGCAAGCAACATTTATAAACAGGAGTGTCAGAGATTCTGTTAACTCTGAGAATTGGCTCTGAGGGAGCTGGATCGGTGTCAAGGACTTTCCATGTGTAAATAAAGGATGACTTGGTGACCGGCCTCTGTGGAGTTATTTCATTTCCCTTCATCCAAATCGTCCATGGTATTTTTTTTCATGTATTAATGTCCACCAGCAAATCTCCCACATTTTCCAAGCAATTGATTTACATGCAAAACCAATTCAGGGCAATGGAGACCATCAAAGTTGATTGAGAATTCGAGAGAGGGGAGGGTACAAAATAAAAATGGGTTGGAAAAGGATGTAAGGCATTCCACCCCCAAATGCTGGCTGATTAGTTCCTCCTGCTCCCTGATGCAGTGGAGTTGAGACAAATTCCTGCATTGCCTTTTCACTCAAATGACCAAACCTTTTCACAGAATTGAGAACGACCAACAAACTAAATCAGAATAGTTAACATGAAGCGCCACCTATTGGTTCTTGATGCACAATCTGAATTTATGAACGAGCTCTGAGCACAGAAATTTCAGTCACGTGACCAGGATACATTTCACACAGTTTCAACTCTCTCCCAGTTCACTTTGACATTTCTTGGTCAAGGGACTCAACTCGTTAAGGAAATGCATTCCTCTTCCCCAGCAGTCCAGTGGTGTCCATAGTTACTTCTCTTATGTTTCACCAGGATTGAAAAATGAAATTGTTTGCTATCAGTCTTATCTTCACATTAATTTCTCCCAGTTCTCCTTTCCTGAGGAGTCAGATCCTTCCCTGAATGCTCCGGTGACTCTCCTAAATCGTCATCTTTCATGTGTGATTCTTGCCAATGAGGATCAGGAAGTTATTTCCATTATTGGGGTGGTAAGGGGGTGAGGTGTGTTGGAGGTTTCAGGGAAGTAAGGTGTTGATGATCACAATGGGGTGAGGAGGAGGGGGAATGAAGTTCACAAAGATATGAGGATGGGTCAGCCAATCATGAGATAATAAAGAGGCAAGACATTTCAATGGAAAGATTGGATTCTCACAGCAAGAGAAATTATTGGTTGTGGAATCATTTAGATCTATCACTTGCTGTTTATGCTGTTTGGCACACAAGTGGCCTCACTTGTGTTGTAGCCTCACCAGGTTTCTAACCTCATTTTTAGAAATGCCTGATGCTGCTCTTATCAACTCACTTCTCTTTAAGCTGCATCTTTTCATTATTCTCTTATTCTTAAACTGTGAAAATTACACCATATTGTGACAACGAAATGAAAGCTTTTCACTATATTTTACTGGGTTTCTCGCTGCAAAATACATGTGACAATAAAACCATTCTTTCATTCATTCTTCTTTGAACTAGGATCTATCTGCTGAATTGATGGTAATGGCAGAATGAGGGATATATCGGGCTATGAGGTCGTAAATTAGGTAGAAATATGACTCTGCTGCTGATGATGACCTACAGTGCCTCATAGATGTCCAGTTTTAAGCTGCTAGACCCGCTCAAAATCTAAGCCATTTAGTAAAGTGATATGGCCATACAATATGCTGGAGGATATCCTCAATGTGAAGCCTAGATTTTGCCTCCACAAGAACTGTGCAATAGTCATTTCTATCAATACTGTCATAAACAGATGTATCTGCAGTTCCCTCACCAGCTTCACCTCAGAGACAGTGTAGCAGCTATGTCCTTTCGCACTCAGCCAATTCAGCCAGTAGTGGTGCTACCAAGCCTCTTTTGGTGAAGGATATTGAAGTCTCACATCCAGAATGCACCCTATGTCCTTGCCAATTTAACGCTGCCAACTGCTTCATCAGCCAGTGGGGAGCAAAATGGAGGGTTGGTGCTGGAGGGGAACGAGATAATCAGCAGGAGGTTTCCTTGCCTATGTTCTTCCCGATACCATGAGACCTCATGGGGTCTGCAGTCAACGCTGAGCAATCCCAGGGCAACTTCCTCCTGACAATATGCAACTATGGCAGACCGACCTACTTGGTCGGTCCTACCAGTGGGACAGCGCATTACCCAGGGAGCTGATGGTGGAATCTGGAAGATGATCTACAAGGTATCATTCCGTGGATCTCTGTCAGGCTGATGTCTCTGTGAGGCAAGCTCTCCTAAGTTTGGCAGATGGTAGTGTCAAAACAAGTGGCGCTAGAAACGCACAGCTAGTCAGGCAGCATCCTGAGCAAGCCAGGGTAGAAATGAAAGAATAGGCAGGATGAACACGTGGCTTGAGGGATGGTGTAGGAGAGAGGGGTTCAAATTTGTGTGACATTGGGACCAGTTCTAGGAAAGGTGGAACTATAAATTGGATGGTCTACACCTGAAACAGACTGGAACTAATGTCCTTGGGGGAGTTTTTGCTACTGCTGTTGGGGAGGTTTTAAACTAATGTGGCAGAGGACTGGGAGCCAGAAGAGAAGACTACTAGACAGTGAGGTGGAGACTGTAAGGATCATGAAGTTAGCATTACCAAGGGGAAGAGTCGGCAGAGAGCAGACGAACGCAAAAGAAATGATGGCCTGAAGTGTACATACTTTAATGCAAGGAGTATAGTGGGTAAGGCAGATGAACTTAGGGTTTGGATTGGTGCCTGGGAGTATGACGTTATTGCGATCACAGAGATTTGGTTGAAGGAAGAGCATGATTGACAACTAAATCTTCCACGATATAGATGCTTCAGACAGGACAGGGAGGGAAGTAAAAGAGAGGGAGGATTGCGTTGCTGGTCAGGGACAATATGACGGCTGTGCTAAAGGAAGACACTATGAAAGGCTTGAGCAGTGAGGCATTATGGGTAGAATTGAGAAATAAGAAGGGTGCAGTTACACTGTTGGGGCTGTATTACAGGCCTCCCAACAGTGAGAATGAGGTAGAAGAACAAATAGGTAAACAGATTATGGAAAGATGGAGAGGCAACAGGGTGGTATTGATGGGAGATTTTAATTTTCCCAACATTGACAGGGATACGCTTAGTGTCAAAGGTGTGGATGTCAGCGTCCAGGAGTGTTTTCTGGAGCAGTATGTCAATAATCTGATGAGGGAAGGGGCCATATTGGACCTGGTATAGGGGAATGAGCCAGGCCAGGTGGTAGAAGTTGTAGTGGGGGATTTCTTTGGGAACAGTGACCACAGTTCTGTAGTTTTAGAATATTCGTAGACAAAGATGAGGGTGGTCCTAAGGGAAGAGTATTAAACTGGGCCAAGGCCATTAATATCAAAATTAGGCCGGAGGTGGGAAATGTGGATTGGATACAGCTATTTGATATGTGGGAGGCTTTCAAATGTAGCTTGAAGATGTCCTCTTGAAAACAAGGAATAGCACAGGCAAGATTCATGAACCATGGATGGTAGGAGAAATTGTGCGACCTGACAAGAAGAAAAGGGAAGTGTACATAAGATCCAGGCAGCTAAGAACAGAACAGGCCTTGGAGGAATTTTAGGAGATTAGAGCTAATCTTAAATAAGGAATCAAGAGGGCTACAAGGGGTCATGAAATAACTTTAGTGAGCAGAATAAAGGAGAATCCCAAGGCCTTTTATTCTTATATAAGAAACAAGAGGGTAGCTAGAGAAAGAGTTGGTCCACTAAAGGATAAGGAAGGAAGCTGCAAATGTGTTGCTGGTCAAAGCACAGCAGGCCAGGCAGCATCTCAGGAATAGAGAATTCGACGTTTCGAGCATAAGCCCTTCATCAGGAATAAGAGAGAGAGAGCCAAGCAGGCTAAGATAAAAGGTAGGGAGGAGGGACTGGGGGGCGGGGCGATGGAGGTGGGATAGGTGGAAGGAGGTCAAGGTGAGGGTGATAGGCCGGAGTGGGGTGGGGGCGGAGAGGTCAGGAAGAGGATTGCAGGTTAGGAGGGCGGTGCTGAGTTGAGGGAACCGACTGAGACAAGGTGGGGGGAGGGGAAATGAGGAAGCTGGAGAAATCTGAATTCATACCTTGTGGTTGGAGGGTTCCCAGGCGGCCTCCTTCCACCTATCCCACCTCCATCGCCCCTCCCCCTAGTCCCTCCTCCCTACCTTTTATCTTAGCCTGCTTGGCTCTCTCTCTCTTATTCCTGATGAAGGGCTTATGCTCGAAACGTCGAATTCTCTATTCCTGAGATGCTGCCTGGCCTGCTGTGCTTTGACCAGCAACACATTTGCAGCTGTGATCTCCAGCATCTGCAGACCTCATTTTTTACACGATAAGGAAGGAAGGTTGTGTGTTGAGCCTGAGAAAATGGGTGAGATTCTCAATTATTACTTTGCATCAGTGTTCATTGAGGAACGAGAGATGATGAATGCTGAGATTAAAGATAGAAATTTGTTTACTCTGGATCACGTTGACATAAGGAGGGAAGGTGTGTTGGGTAGGCTAAATGATATTAAGGTGGACAAATCCCCAGGACCAGATGGGATCTATCCCAGGTTGCTGAGGGAGGAGAGAGAGGAAATAGCTGGGACCCAGACAGATATCTTTGTAGCATCCTTAAACACTGTTGAGGTGCCGGAGGACTGCAGGGTTGCTCATGTTGTCTCCCTGTACAAGAAGGGTAGCAGGGATATTCCAGGTAACTGCAGACCAGTGAGCCTAATGTCAGTGGTGGGAAAGTTGCTGGAAAAGGTACTGAGGGATAAAATCTATTTATATTTGTAAAAGAATAGGCTTATCAGTGGTAGACAACATGGTAGATCATGCCTTACCAACCTAACAGAGTTCTTTGAGGAAATGACCAAGTTGATAGATGAAGGAAGGGCTGTAGATGTCATATACATGAACTTTAGTAAGGCGTTTGATAAGGTTCCCCATGGTAAACGAATGGAGAAAGTGAAGTCACACGGTGTACAGGGTGTTCTAGCGAGGTGTTCTAGTTAGGTGGATAAAGAACTGGTTGATAACAGGAAACAGAGAGTAGTAGTTAAAGGGAGTTTCTCAAAATGGAGAAAGATGACCAGTGGTGTTCCGCAGGGGCCAGTGCTGGGGCCACTGTTGTTTGTAATATGCATAAATGATCTGGAAGAGGGCACTATTGGTATGATCAGCAAGTTTGCAGATAACACTAAGATTGGTGAAGTAGCAGAAAGCATAAGGGATTGTCAAAGAATACAGGAGAATATAGATAGACTGAGGAATTGGGCGGAGAAGTGGCAGATGGAGTTCAATCCAGGCAAATGTGAGATCATGCATTTAGGCAAGTCTAATTCTAGAGCGAACTATACTGTAAATTGAAGAGCCTTGGGAAAGGTTGATGAACAGAGACATCTGGGCGTTCAGGTCCACTGTACCCTGAAAGTGGCTGCACAGGTGGATAGAGTGGTCAAGAAGGCATATGGTATGCTTGCCTTCATCGGACAGATTATTGAGCAGGTCATGCTAAAATTGCACACAATGTTGGATCAGCCACATTTAGAATACTGTGTACAGTTCTGGTCGCCACATTACCAAAAGGATGTGGATGCTTTGGAGAGGGTGCAGAGAAGGTTTACAAGGATGTTGCCTGGTATGGAAGGTGAAAATGTGTTGATGTGAAGATTCCTGAAGAAGGCCTCATGCCTGAAACGTCAATTCTCCTGCTCCTTGGATGCTGCCTGATCTGCTGTGCTTTTCCAGCAACATATTTTCAGCTCTGATCTCCAGCATCTGCAGTCCTCACTTTCTCCAGCTATGAAGAGAGGTTGAGTAGGTTAGGATTGTTTTCATTAGAAAAAAGGAGATTGCAGGGGGATCTGATTGAGGTTTACAAAATCATGAAGGGTATAGACAGGGTAGATAGAAATAAACTTTTTCCTAGAGAGATTCAATAACGAGAGGTCATGCATTCAAAGTGAGAGGTGAGAAGTTTAAGGGAGCTATATGCGGAAAATACTTTACACAGAGGGTGATAGGTGCCTGGAACGCTTTGCCAGCAGAGGTAGTAGAGGCAGGCACGGTAGGTTCATTAAAGATGCATCTGGACAGATGCTTGAGTCAATGGGGAGCAGAGGAATACCGATGTTAAGGAATTGGGCAACAGATTTAGACAGTGGATTTGGATTAGCTCTGACTTGGAGGGCCGAAGGGCCTGTTCCTGGGCTGTAAATTTTCTTTGCTCTTTGTCCTCTATTCATCCGAGGAACAGGAGGGTCAACGTTTCAAGCTTAACATCAACTCTCCTGCTCCTTGGATGCTGCCCTGACTGGCTGTGCTTTTCCAACACCACACTTTTTGACTCTGATCTCCAGCATCTGCAGTCCACACATCGTCCTTGGCAGATATTAGGAAGGAGGAGTTTACAGGCTTGTAAGCACTGCGTTTGTTGTTGACATTCCCATTGCATAGGTCAATGTCAGGTGGTCCGTCCAGTCTGGCTATTGTCTCTCCCTTCCTATCGTAATAACGGATAACATTTCATTAACCGTCTTAAATACTTGCTGTACTAAATTTTGTGATTTATGCACTAGAGTACATAGATCCCTCTGCCTTAGAATCCTGCAGTTATTCTCTAAAAACGTAAGAACATGGAGCAGGAGTAGGCATTTCAGTCCCTCAAGACTACTCCACCATTAAATACAGTCATGTATTGTCTCAACCTCATCTCCACTTTCCTGACTGCTCTCCACAAGCATTCAATTCGTTACTAATTAAAATTTTGTCTTTTTCCTCCTTCAATTTATTAGTGTCCCATATCCAATACACTCTAGGATATTGAATTTATTACTCTTCGGGTGAAGTAATTTTTCCTCATTTCTGTTTGAGTTGCTAGGCTTATCCCTACACCTTTGTTGAACAAAGGTGGTAACATTTACAGTTCTCCAGTTCTCTAGCAGTAACCCTAAGATGATTGAAAAATTACGGCCGGGGCAAATTGTAATCTCACTTCCTTCATTATCCTTGGACGCAGCTGGTGCTTTTACAAATTTAGAAACTGAAAACCTTGGTAATTTTAAATTGATTCAATATTTCCGAGTCAAATCCATTCTTACTCCATTGAAGATGGCTTTGCCCCAGTTAATTATGTTTACTCTGGATTGCTTCTTATCTGTTTCCATGGCCTTTGTGACTGTGACAAAGCTGTTCCTTTAACAAGGTTATGCAGTCCTGGGGTTGTTTTCAGAGAGGTCATAAATGACACAGGCTCTGAAACTTCTGGGGGCTTGTAGTGTTTTACAGCCAATTTGTGTACAGCTAACAGATACTGCCTTAGGCAGATGACTTTCAGGTTTAAAAAAAAATTGTATAATGAAAGGGGAGTGGCCAATTCTCCCAGCTCAGTTTTTCTCTGGTTTGACTTTTTTTAGCAGTAGTGTGGACAGCTGCGGGAATTCATTAGCAAGCTCATGGTTTTCTGTGTCTGACTACAATCCTGTAAGAACTTGTGATTGATTTTACCTTTTTTTGCCAAGGGGTGTTTATGGGGATTGCTGCAAGTATTTTGGAACTTAGTATTTAAGTGGGATGATTGTTGAATTTTCAGATAGGTAAAGTTATTCAGTATTCTGTTTTCTATTCTTTGTGTTGCATTCAGTAATCTTGTAAATAAATTCCGATTTGTTTAAAACTAAGTGGTCTGATCAGTTGATTCTCTCCTGGAATATCTACTTTTCACCTGCTTAAAACAACTAGCAAAGTAAGGATGCGGGCTACCTTCTTGTAATGTTTTGAGTGATCAGGCCTGGTCGATAACAGACTAGGGGCACTTTGCAGGATTTGTTTTGTAGTTCCAAATTATGATTAGGGTTGCTGGACTCGAAAGCAGCGAGTGGGAGATTTTAGTATCTCTAGTGCAGGGTGTTGAATTTGGTCAGGTTAAACAGTGCTTGGGAAAGCAATGGCTCTTTCAGTCACCAAGAGTTTCTGGGGATGGAAGAAGTGACCTTGGAGCTTTTACAAAAGGTAATTAAGGCCGAGCTGCTGGAATTGGCAGACAAGCTGGGTTGGAGCTGCCTCCTTCCCTGAGGAAAGGAGAGATAATTACATCAATAGCTCAGCATTTAAATTAGCTAGAAACAGCATCAGAATCTTTAGAGATGGTTAAGATTCAATTGAAAATGAAACAGTTTGAGTTAGAGACAAAAAACAAGGAAAGGGCAACAGAAATGAAACAGTTTGAATGATAATTAAAAGCAGAGGAAAGAGGAAAAAATGGCTTTAACAGAAGAAAAAGAAAAAGAGATTGTCTGAGCTTCAGAAATTGGCACTTAGTCAGGAACATCAGCTTAAAAGGATGGAGATGAAGGGTGACGGTAAGTTTAGTGGCAAACCCACGGTGGCCAAAGGCCTGGTGGGGATCTGTTTAAATATATTCAAACATTGTCCAAATTTGATGAGAAGGATGTGGAAGCCTTTTTCATCTCAGTTGAAAAAAGTGGCTAAACAAGGGGCAACTCCATGGCTCAGTGGTTAGCACTGCTGCATTACAGCACCGGGTTCACAGGTTCGAATCCAGCCTCAGGCAACTGTCTGTGTGGAGTTTGCACATTCTCCCTGTGTCTGCGTGGGTTTCCTCCGGGTGCTCCGGTTTCCTCCCACAGTTCAAAGATGTGCAGGTCAGGTGAATTGCCTATAGTGCTAGGTGCATTAGTCAAAGGGAAATGGGTCTGGGTGCATTACTTCAGAGGGTCGGTGTGGCCTGTTTCCACACTGTAGGGAATCTAATCTAAATCCAGTGACCATGTAAATTTTATTGATCCAAACAACTTGCAGGTAGAGCTAGTGAGGTATTTGCATCATTACCAGAGGAGGTACCTGGGGCATATGAGGAGGTGAAGAAAGCCATCTTAAGTACATATGAGCTTGTGCCAGAAGCCCACAGACAACGTTTCAGGAATCTAAGGAGGAACCCTGGTCAAACCTACCCTGAGTTTGAAAGAATCAAACAAAGTAATTTTGATGGATGGATAAGAGCATTTAAAAAAGAGCAAACCTACGATTCTCTTAGAGAGACAATTATTTTGGAGGAGTTCAGAAATTCACTTCCTGAAATAGTGAGAACTCATGTGGAACAGCAGAGAGTTAAAACGGCAAGGTTAGCAGTTGAAGTTGACGATTATGAGTTGGTTCATAAACCACACTCTGGCTTCCAAGATCAATTTCAATCCACACAGGATAGGAATTGAGGAAAAGAGAAATTCTTATGAGGAAAGAGAAAGGTAGATCTTGGTGAAGATCATAAGGATAACTTACCACAGGGTGAAAAGGAAACCCTTGAAGGGGACAGAGAAGTTATAAAGCTGCAGTGTTTTCACTGCAGTAAAGTAGATCACATGAAATGACAGTGTTGGCGGGTGAGGAAAAGCACTGGGAAGTCAGATGTAGGAAAACAGGATAAGCCAGTGAATTTTTTTTGGAGTAGTAACAGAAAGCACAGTGGAGGCTAGAAAGCTGCACCAGAATGTACAACTTGGTCAGTGGTTGGTTAAGGAGGAAGTGCCATATCTTCTTAAACTATATACCTGCGAAGGTAAAGTTTATTCACATAGGCCAGGAACAGCAGGTAAAAAGGTAACAATATTAAGAGACACAGGATCCTCTCAATCGTTGATGTTGAAAGGTGAGGAGATATGTACTCTGAGGGACTATTGCCAGAAAAGGTACTGGTAACAGGAGTTCACGGTGAAACAGAAAGCATTCATATATGTTGTGTGAGGTTAGAGTGTCCAGTGAAGAGGGGAGAATTCATGGTAGGAGTACTAGACAAACTCTCAGCTCCAGGAATACAATTTGTCCTTACTAATGATATAGCTGATCCACTGGTACTGTGATTGAAAAGCCAGTGGAAACTCAGGGCAACTGAATTATTGTAGGACACATATCCTAGAATTTTTCCTGACTCTGTGGTAATGAGGTCACAAAGTCACCAGCTGAAACAGGAGAGATCAAAGAGTACAGATAAGAAAGTTGAAGTGGAATTAGCAGAGATCCTGTTTGATCAGATATTTGAGACAAAGCAGGAGCAGATAGATGACAATGCAGACATCTTTAACTGAGATAAATTAATCGAGTTACAGCAGAAAGATGAAAATAAAAAGCAATTGTATCAAAATACACACACAGAGAAGGAATCTGAATGTATACCTGGGTGTTGGTCCCGTAAAAATGATATCTTAATGAGGAAATGGAGACCATCATTTATTCAGGCAGATGAGAAACTGCAAATGAGCAGTTCACCAAATCATATTGCCCGTGGGGTATAGGAAGGAGGTGTTGGAGTGGTGTATTAGTTACCACTTGGGGATCATTTAAGATTGAGGAAAACACAAGCTAAAAGACAGTAACATTTTTATTGGCCTGAACTGCACAAAGACATAGTTGAATTTTGTCCGATGTGTCATACATGTCAGGCAATTGGAAAACCCAGACAGTTATAAAACCTACACCTTTAATAACTATTCCTGTATTTGAGGAACCTTTTACAAGAGATATAATTCATTGCGTAGGTCCCCTACCTCAAACAAAAAGTGGGAATCAGTATTGTTAACAATAATGGATGTGTTGACTAGATTTCCACAGGCCACACCATTACGCAATATCACAGCTACAAGGATTGTAGAGGAATTACTCAAATTTTTCACTAGATACAGACTACCCACAGAGACACAATCAGTTCTAGGGTCCAACTTCACATCAAAGTTGTTCAAAGAAGTTGTGGACAGTTTACCAATAAAATAATGCAAATCTAGGGAGCACTAGAGAGGTGGCATCAGATATTAAAGACCATGTTGAGGGCTTGTAGTCAACACTATCCAGATGATTGGGAAAAGAGACTTCCATTTGTGCTTTTTGTGATCAGAGATGCACCAAATGTATCGACCAAATTCTGTCTATTTGAATTAGTTTTGGGGTATGAAGCAACAGGCCCATTAAAATTGATTAAGGAGAAATTGGTAATTCAGAATTCAGAGACCACACATTTGAACTACGTGTCAAATCTTAGGGAACAATTAACTAGAGCTAGGGAATTGGGTAGACAGCATTTAAAAGTATCACCACATGCAATGAAACAGGAAGCAGAAAAGAAATCAAAAATTCGCTAATTTGCTATCGGAATAAGGTATGTGTTACTTCCAGTGATTGGTAAACCTTTAAAAGCAAGGTTTAGTGGACCTTACCAAGTCAAAAGGAAACTGAGTGAGGTAAACTACTTGATAGGGACTCCAGACAGAAAGAAATCTCATAGAGTGTGTCATGTGAATATGCTCAAACGGTATTTTGACAGGGAAGCGAAGCATGAGGAGAATGTGTTATTGTTTACAACACAGAGGGAAGAACCATCAAATTTAATTGGACAATGATAAGTTGTCAAAAATTGGGATAAATTATTGAGTTACCCACCTGAGGAAAATCAAAATGACTTGAAAGAGTTATGACTATCACACAGGGAGATATGTGGAAATAAACTGGGAAGTACTAACCTAATTGTGCATGATGTAGATATAGGAGATGCTGTTCTGATTAAGCAACATCCTTAAAGGCATAACCCTCTAACGTTGGCACAGGCTCAAAAGGAGATTGAACGCATGCTCAAAGACGACATAATTGAAGTGAATTACAATAACTGTAGCTCACCCATAGTAATGGTGTCAAAACCAGACGGTAGCCAACGGTTTTGTGTGGACTATCGCAAAGTCAACGCTACTACAAAGACTTATGCATATCCAATTCCACGTTGGAAGACTGTGTTGAGAAAGTGGGACAAGCAACTTATTATTCTAAGTTGCACTTGCTCAGAGGATACTGGTAGGTACCTTTGTCAGAAAGAGCAAAGACAATTTCAATTTGTGTAACGCCAAGTGGACTGTATCAGTTTAAAGTCATGCCATTTTGCATAAAAAATGTACCAGCCACATTTCAGAGACTAACCAATAAGGTCAGTGCCCGATCACCCAACTGTGTTATTTATATCGATGACGTGGCGATATTTAGCCACACTGGAAGGAACATTTACAATGTTTATCAGAATTGTTCGATCGACTTTGGAAGGCAGGTTTGCTGATAAACCTGGCTAAAAGTGAATTTGCCTAAGCCCAAGTCACCTGCCTGGGTCATGTTATTGGACAGGGACAAATGGGCCCACGGGATGCAAAAACAAAGGTAACTGGGGAGTTTCCCATACCATTGGCAAAAAGAGCATTACTACAGTTCCTGACATTGAGTGAATTTTATCGAAAATTTGTATAAGATTTTAGCGGTGTGGCTGCTCCACTCACTGAATTGCTGAAGAAAGGCAAGATGTTTCAGTGGATAGCGGACTGTCAGAGGGCATTGAACGGCCTGAAAGCTGTGTTAACCACTGCCCTGGTATTACCCACACCTAATTACGCAAAGCCATTCAAGGTGGCTATCGATGCAAGTGATGTGGTTTTGGTGCTGTGCTCTTGCAAGAAGATGATGATAAGATAGAAAGACTAATCAGCTATTTCTCCAGGAAGTTGACCATTCATCAGCAGAAATATTTTGATGTTTGAGAAGGAGACTTTGAGCTTGGTGTTGGCATTACAACATTTCAGTGTTTATGTGACCAGCAACATATTTGAGACAAACATATACACCATTCATAACCCATTGAAGTTTATGGGGAAATTTAAGGACAAAAATGCCAGACTGTTTAGATGGAGCTTGTTGTTACAGCTAATCAACTTAAAAATTGTGCATGTGGCAGGATAAGAAAATGTGATTGCTGACACATTGTTGAGACTTGAATGAGAAACAGATGTTCGGTGGCAGGAGTACAACAGATTGAAACAGACTGTAGTTGTGCGTGTTTGCATGTTTACAGTCAAGATAATGTAAATGTATATGTACAGTATGCACAATTTTTAAGGGATTTTAAAATGAAGCCATCTTTGGATGTTGATGTTTCATTTTTTTAAGGGGAGAGGTGTGACAAAGCTGCTCCTTTAACAAGGTTATGCAGACCTTGGCCTTTTTTTTCAGAGAGGCCATAAATGACATAGGCTCTGAAATTTCTAGGGATTGTAGGGTTTTACGGCCAATTTGTGTACAGATAACAGATACTTCCTCAGGCAGATGGCTTTCAAGTTTTTAAAAAAACACACATACAATGAAAAGGGAGTGGCTAGTTCTCCCAGCTCAGCTTTTCTCTGGTTTGTTCTTTTTTGTAGCAGTATGGTGGAAAGCTGCTGGAATTCATTAGCAAGTTCAGGATGGGTCTCTGTGTCTGACTTCAATCCTGTAAGGACTTGTTTAATTTTACCTTTTGTGCCAAGGGGTGTTTATCGGGATTGTTGCAAGTATTTTCGAACAATACCATTCAGTGGGATGATCTGTTGGGTTTTCAGATAGGATACATTATTCAGTATTCTGTTTCCTGTTCTTTGTGTTTAATTCAATAATCTTGTAAATAGATTCTGTTTTGTTTAAGACTAAGTGATTTGATCAGCTGATTCTCTCCTGGAATACTCACTGTACACCTGCTTAAAACAGCTAGCAAAATTAGGGTCTGGGCTAACTTCTTGAAAGGTTTTATGGAGGGGGCCGGTCAGGCCTGGTCCATAACAATGATATAAGAATCGCTGCCCCCTTATCTCCAGCTAAAAAAATCTCCATGTAGCCTACCTTGTTCACAAGAATACATTAGAGAAACGTATCTTTCTCATTGAACTAGAACATACTGTACAGAAAATTCTCCTGAATGTAATCGGGGAGCTCCTGTTCTTTCCTGCACTTTACACTAACTATATTCCCAGTCTATATTACTGAAGTCTCCCACTACATCTAGTCAAAAAACTTATTGAACTTCTGTCCACTTTCACTGTAAATGTATTACTCTATACATTTCCCTCCAGTTGCTGACCAATAGAGTACTTTAATTAATGTAATTACTTGTCTAGACAAATAGATGTTGCCCTTGATTGCTTAGCTTTCCTACAGTGTGGAAACAGGCCCTTTGGCCCAACAAGCCCACACCGACCCTCTGAAGAATAACCCACCCAAACCCATTCCCCTCTGGCTAATGCTCCTAACACTATGGGAAATTTAGTATGGCCAATCCAATTTTTGGACTTTGGGAGGAAACCCATGCAGACACAGGGAGAATGTGCAAACTCCACACAGACAGTTGCCCACTGCTGGAATTGAACTCGGGTCCCTGGTGTCGTGAGGCTGCAGTGCTAACCACTGAGCCACCATACCGCCCTTGCTCTGGAATATCTTCCATCTGCAACATTGCAATGTCCTTCTTAATTAATACTGTTATCTCTTCCTGTCCTGAACATCATGTTTCCTGAAATATTTTATCCCCAGTCCTGCCTTTCTTTGGTACAGGTTCCGACATGGCTATCCTCAGCTGTGTGGTGAAGCCATGATAGACACAAAATCAAGTCTTCTAAACTGACAGGCAGCCAGAGAAATCAGGGCTGATGGAAAATTGGCCAAACTAAATTAAGCAGCATTCAGCACCTATTGATTGCACAGAACAGTGGAAACTAAAAATCAAAGAGTTCACAAAGGTTCAGAAAGAACCAGTTACAGCCAACCTAAAGGTTGTATGTTGGAGAAGCAATGACTTTCTGGCACCTTGACTGCCTGAGTGTCTGCACTTTACATCTTCTTAGCATGGCAACAGTGAAGGGTGTTAGCAAAGCCAATTGGATGACTTGAACCCTGCTTGTGACCCCATTGGACAAAGGCCACCAAATGTTCTTAAAGGTCTGGAGCAAGGAGGAGTTTTTAAAAACCCGCCCATGGAAAAAGGCATATAGATGCTTCCATAGACTATAGGAACTAGGTAGTCAACATCCAAGATGGCAGCAGAGTAGGACTCTACATTAGAGCCCACCTGCTGCAACTGCCTATCTTTCTTTTCTTGTTTCTTCCTCCTTTTCTCACTTTCCTTTTTCTTTCTTTTGGTTCTCCGATCTTTGGAGCTTGGGTGTGGAGACAGCAGGGACAGTATTATGGCTTCATTGATATCCGGAGAGGTGTTGGAGTGAGACTCTGCAGTGAGGAGGCTGATGTGGCAGCGGCTGGGCTCCAGCCAGGGCGTGATTGGTGGCAGCCTGCGGCAAGCAATGTTGGCAGTGGCAGTCTGTCATGAAGTGGCAGATGCAGCCAAGGTCTCATGAGCAGCAATGAAGCTTGGTGTGCCTGATGGAGGTCATCAGCAATGGCTAGGGTTTTAGACCAGTGCAGAGGAGAGAGCATCCTCTTGGGGAAAGCCCAGCTAGGAACATCTGCAGGCCCACTGTTTAAGAAAGACTGCAATGTTTGACTTTTTAATTTCATTTCATTATTTTTTGCTTCTACACTAAGAATACTGCATGATGAACTTTTAACTTATTTTGTAATTTTCTACTTCTGTTACTAAGATTTTGTACGTAGCTATTTTGTATCTAAGATACAATCTTTGTACCATATGTGGCAAAATTGTACATTTCTCCACTATGTTGTTGAGCCCTGTACTTGAGTACACATGACAATATAAAAGCACAGCAGGTCAGGCAGCATCCGAGGAGCAGGAAAATTGATATTTCAGGCAAAAGACCTTTGATTTTCCTGCTCCTCAGATGCTGCCTAACCTGCTGTGCTTTGCCAGCCCCACACTCTTGACTCTAATCTCCAGCATTCCGATGAAGGATTCCTGCTCGAATCGTCAATTTTTCTGCTCCTCGGATGCTGCCTGACCTACTGTGCATCTCCAGCAGCACACTAATCTTGACTCTAATCTCCAGCATCTGCAGTCCTCACTTTCGTCTAAACTCCAATAGCTGCAGTACTCACTTTCACCCAAATCTAATCTATGTCTTGTTAAAATTTTATACAACATTGGTTAGGCCACAGATGGAATACTGTGAGCAGTTCTGGTCACCACACTATGGGAAGGATGTGATTGCACTGGAGAGGGTGCAGAGGAGATTTACCAAGATGTTGCCTGGGATGGAAAGTCTCAGTTATGTGGAGAGACTGAATAGGCTGGGTTTGTTTCCTCCGAAGCAAAGTAGGCTGACGGGGCATCTGATTGAGGTATACAGAGTTGTGAGAGGCACAGACAGAGTAGATTATGAGAATTTCTTCCCCATGTCAGGCTTGTCTAAGACCAGAGAGCATATATTTAAGGTGAGGAGCAAGTGGTTCAGTGAAGACCGAAGGAAAACTTTTTTCACCCAAAGAGTGGTAGAAATATGGAACATGCTGCCTGAGATGGTGGTGGAGCCAGGAACTCTCGTTACATTTAAGGAGCATCTGGAAGGACACTTAAAATGCCATAGTATAGTAGGCTATCGGCCAAATGCAGATAAATGGGGTCAGTGTAGATTGGTGTTTGTTGTTCAGCATGGATATGGCATACAATACAAAAGGCTGTTTCTGTGTTGTATGACTCCAGGATGTTTTTATGATCAAAGCTTAAAGCTGACGAGATAGATTCTTGACTAACAAGGGAGGCAGAGGTTATTATAGGCAGATTCAAAGGTGAAAATAGTCAACTCCTGCTCCAGACCTGTGTGCTCCCATGTTCACATAATGTTATTTTTATAATCTGAGACTGATGAATGTTTTGCTGTCCTCTGGTATTACAGATATGGGATAAAAGGCTATACAGTTAGGTCACAGATTGTCCATGATCTCATTGACTGGCAGAGCAGTGAGTGGTGAAATGGTCTACTTCTGTCTCGATTCTTTCTAAATTCAATCCAATCAATTACTGCCCCTTTAGCCAACTCTCACTCATAAGCAAACTCCAACTATACCTTCAAATATTCAACATATTCAACATTAACCTGCTCACCAATGCTCAGTTTGAGTTCTGCAAATCTCTAGACCTCATGGCAGACTTAATGCAGATATGGAGAAAAGAGCTGAATTCCAGAGGTGCTCTGAGAATGAAGGCCTTTGTCTTTAAAACAATATTTGACTGAATATGGCATCAAGGAACCCTGGAAAAAAACTGAAGTAAATGGGATTCTGAAGAAAAACACCTTCTGTTGTGTTATCTCTCAGTCAGTAGGTCAGTCTAGCTTTATGACGTACTATATCTCAGCAGACAATGAAGAGACATTCTCATGATGTCATCATTTTGTCATTATAGCATGTGATCTGACATTAAAAAAAGGTCTCAAACACTATCTTTATTGGGATCAGATTAGATTCCCTACTGTGTGGAAACAGGCCATTTGGTCCAACAAGTCCACACCAACTCTCCAAAGAGTAACCCACCCAGACCCATTTCCCTTTGACTAAGTACCGAACTCTATGGAGCAATTTAGCAAGGCCAATTCACCTGACCTGCACATCTTTGGATTGTGGAAGGAAACCAGAGCACACAGAGGAACCCCACGCAGACACAGGGAAAGCATGCTAACTCCACACAGTCACCCAAGACAGGATTCAAACCTGGGTCTCTGGCACTGTGAGGCAGCAGTTGCTAACCACTGAGCCTCTGTGCTACCCAAAACACGACACACTATTGCTTTGTTGTAAATCTTTAGCTTTCTGTGAGCCCAAACATGTCGTGCCCGTGTCGTGTCAGTGCATAATAGCCAGCTGTAAGAAATGTCTGTCAGATTCATCAATACCGCATGATCTATGCCTTGTTTTTATGTTACAAGGGATAACATAAACATTGTTGTGTCAGGAAAAGTACCCTGCTGGATACAAAATATGCAACACCTTCCAATCTTGTCAAACGTTATCTCACCAGAACTCTGTCACCTTTATCCTGCCCTGCACAAAGTGATGCACTCATAATCCTTTCCTCACTGGCACCCAGGTCCCTAAACCTCAGACTTAAAATTCTTGCCCTTGAACTTAAATCACATTGTTGCCTCCCCCAGTCCTATAATCCCCTCCACAATTTGTCTGTTCATCATAAGCTGCACTTTTGTTTATAATTTCCCCACTCCCTTCATCCCACCATATGTAATCATTTATCAGCTAACTAGCCTCTATTCTGGAATTCCCAATTTTAACCCTTCCAAATCTCTTCCGTTAAGCTGCTCCTTAAAATTCACTTGTCAATTAAGCACTTAGTCACCCCTTCTAAATCTATTTCCTTGGCTCCATTTTCATCTAATCTCCTTCCAACTCTCTGAAGGACTTCACATTACTTTTCATGATCATGAGGCAGAAGTGGGTACTGCAGATGCTGGAGATCAGAGTCAAGATGAGAGCGGTGCTGGAAAAGCACAGCAGGTCAGGCAGCATCTAAGGAGCAGGAAAAATTGACATTTTGGGCAAAAGCCCTTCATCAGGAAATGATAATGAAGGGCTTTTGCCCAAAACGTTGACTTTTCCTGCTCCTCGGATGCTGCCTGACCTGCTGTGCTTTTCCAGCACCACTCTCATCTTGACACTTTCCTTGATAACGACCTGATGTAAACACAAGTCGCTGTAATAGTTCACCCATTGTGCTGTGAAAGAACACAAGACTGTCTACAGTTTAAAGAAAATCAATAAACGTACAACAGAACACAAAAAAATTAAAATCAAAAGAACTGCAGATGCTGTAAATCAGAAACAAAAACAGAAATTGCTAGAAAAGCCCAGTTGGTCAGAGCAGGACTTATACACTTAATGGTAAGGTCCAAGGGAGTGTTGCTGAACAAAGAGACCTCGGACAGCAGGTACATAGCTCCTTGAAAGTGGACTCGCAGGTAGATAAGGTAGTGAAGAAGGTGTTTGGTATGCTTTCCTTTAATGGTCAGAGTATTGAGTACAGGAGTTGGGAGGTCAGCTGTACAAGACATTGGTTAGGCCATTGTTGGAATATTGTGTACAATTCTGGTCTCCTTCCTATCGGAAAGATGTTGTGAAACTTGAAAGGGTTCAGAAAAGATTTTCAAGGATGTTGTCAGGGTTAGAGGATTTGAGCTATCAGGAGAAGCTGAATAGGCTGGGGCTGTTTTCCCTGGAGCATTGGAGGCTGAGGGGTGACCTTATAGCGGTTTATAAAATTTTTGAGGGGTATGAATAAGGTAAATAGACAAGATATTTTCCCTGGGTTTGAGTCCAGAACTAGAGGGCATAGGTTTAGGGTGAGAGGGGAAAGATATAAAAGGGACCTAAGAGGCAACTGTCTCACACAGAGGGTAGTACGTGTATAGACTGAGCTGCCAGAGGAAGTGGTGGGAGGCTGGTACAATTACAGGATTTAAAAGGCATCTGAATGGGTGTATGAATAGTAAGGGTTTAAAGGGATGTGGGCCAAGTGCTGGCAAATGGGACTAGATTAGGTTGGAATATCTGGTAGGCATGAATGAGTTGGACTGAAGGGTCTGCTTCTGTGTTGTACCTCTATGACTCGATGACTCGATGACACTAACTCTGGTAGCATCCATGGAGTGAAATTAGAATTAATGTTTTTGTACCAGCCTCCACCACTTCCTCTGGCTGCTTATTCCTCCCTCTGGCACGCACCACCCTCTGTGTGAAAAGATTGCCCCTTAGCTTCCCTTTAAACCTTTGCCCTCTCACCCTAAACCTATGCCCTCTAGTTCTGGCTACCTCACCACAGGGAAAATACCTTGTCTATTTATTCTATCAATGCCCCTCATGATTTTATAAACCTCTATAAGGTCACGTCTCAGCCTCTGACACTTGAGCTTGTCCTGGTATGTATAAAATGAGAAACTTCACAAAAAGTGTCTTCTCTCAGCAAGACAAAAACTCACCTTTATCATAATTCTACAGCCTGAAGAAGGTTTAGTTCTCATTGTATACTCTGTGTGAATGTGTTTGTGTGTGCATATCTGTCTTTCTATTTTTGGATGCCTTTGTCAGTGTGTGTCCGTGTGCACATCGTGCATTTGCTTGTGTGTCTGTATCTCTGTGTTCATATATGTGTATGTCTGTAGTGTGGATGCATGTGTGTATGTATTTGTTTCTAAATAAGCATCACTGGACTGGAAATGTTAACAGTTTTCTCTTCACAGATACAGCCAGACTTGCCAGGTTTCTCCAAAAACTTCAGTTATTTGTTTTTGATTTGATTTGATTTGATTTATTATTGTCACATGCACCGAGTCACAGTGAAAAGTATTGTTTTGCATGTTAAGCAGACAAATCAAAACTTATCTAATTATATCGGAGTTCTGGAATGCACAATTCTTTGTTTTATTTTGTTTATATCATCAAAACATTGGTGGTTTTGGGCAGTAGTTGATTGCTACAAAGTACAGACTTAAAACAATCACTTTATAGCTGATTGAGAGAACAGTCAAAAATATTGCTACAGTACAAAGGTATTGCATAATTAAGTCAGCACAGAAAGCTAAAGAAAAATTATCACTCAGAATATTGAACAAGAAAAATACTTTCGTTTCTTGCTAGTTCTTATTGGCAGAGGTTTATTAGTATATTGCTAGCTCCCGAGAATAAGAGAAAAATACTCCAAATGCCGGAAATTTGAAATAAAAATAAATACTCAACAAGTCTGTAGTAATTGTGGAGAGAGAAAGAGTTAATGTTTTTCGTCCAAAATGACTCTTAGAGTCATAGAGTCATAGAGATGTACAGCACGGAAACAGACCCTTCGGTCCAACCCAACCTAGTCTCACCTGCCAGCACCCGGCCCATATCCTTCCAAACCCTTCCTATTCATATACCTATCCAAGTGCCTCTTAAATGTTGCAATTGTACCAGCCTCCACCACTTCCTCTGGCAGCTCATTCCATACACGTACCTCCCTCTGTGTGAAAAGGTTGCCCCTTAGGTCTCTTTATATCTTTCCCTTCTCACCCTAAACCTATGCCCTCTAGTTCTGGACTCCCCTACCTCAGGGAAAAGACTTTATCTATTTAACCTATCCATGCTTCTCATAATTTTGTAAACCTCTATAAGGTAACCCTTCAGCCTCAGACGCTCCAGAGAAAACAGCCTTAGCCTGTTCAGCCTCTCCCTATAGCTCAAATCCTCAGATCCAGGCAACATCCTTGTAAAGCTTTTCTGAACCCTTTCAAGTTTCACAACATCTTTCCGATAGGAAGGAGATCAGAATTGTACACAATATTCCAAAAGTGGCCTAACCAATGTCCTGTACAGCCACAACATGACTTCGCAACTTTTGTACTCAGTACTCTGACCAATAAAAGAAAGCATACCAAACACCTTCTTCACTATCCTATCTACCTGCGACTCCACTTTCAAGGAGCTATGAGCCTTCACTCCAAGGTCTCTTTGCTCAGCAACACACCCTAGGACCTTACCATTAAATGTATAAGTCCTACTAAGATTTGCTTTCCCAAAACGCAGCACCTCGCATTTATCTAAATTAAACTCCATCTGCCACTTCTCAGCCCATGGGCCCATCAGATCAAGATCGCATTGTAATCAGAGGTAACCTTCTTTGCTGTTCACAACACCTCCAACTTTGGTGTAATCAACAAACTTACTAACTATACCTCTTATGCTCACATCCAAATCATTTATATAAATGATGAAAAGTAGTGCACCCAGCACCAATCCTTGTGGCACTCTAATGGTCACAGGCCTCCAATCTGAAAAACAACCCTCTATCTTATAACTTTGAGCCAGTTATGTATCCAAATGGCTAGTTCTCCCTGTATTCCATGAGATCTAACCTTGCTAACCAGTCTCCCATGGGGAACTTTGTCGAACACCTTACTGACATCCATATAGGTCACGTCCACCATTTTGTCCTCATCAATCCTCTTTGTTACTTCTTCAAAAAACTCAATCAAGTCTGTGAGACATGATTTCCCACGCACAAAGCCATGTTGACTATTCCTAATCAGTCCTTGCCTTTCCAAATACATGTACATCCTGTCCCTCATCATTGCCTCCAACAACTTACCCACCACGGAGGTCAGGCTCACTGGTCTATAGTTCCCTGGCTTGTCTTTACCGCGCTTCTTAAACAGTGGCACCACGCTAGCCAACCTCCAGTCTTCCAGCACCTCACCTGCGACTATCGATGATACAAATATCTCAGCAAGAGGCCCAGCAATCACTTTCCTAGCTTCCCACAGAGTTCTAGGGTACACCTGATCAGGTCCTGGGGATTTATCCACTTTTATGCAATTCAAGGCATCCAGCACTTCCTCCTCTGTAATATGGACATTTTTCAAGAAGTCACCATCCATTTCCCTACAGTCTATATCTTCCATGTACTTTTCCACAGTAAATACTGATGCAAAATATTAATTTAGTATCTCCCGTATTTTCTGTGGCTCCACACAAAGGCTGCCTTGCTGATCTTTGAAGGGCCCTATTCTCTCCCTAGTTACCCTTTTGTCCTTAATGTATTAGTAAAAACCCTTTGGATTCTCCCTAAGTCTGTTTGCCAAAGCTATCTCATGTCTCCTTTTTGCCCTCCTGATTTTCCTCTTAAGTATACTCCTACTGCCTTTATACTCTTCTACAGATTCACTCGATCTATCCTGTCCATACCTGATATATGCTTCCTTCCTTTTCTTATCCAAACCCTTAATGTCTTGATTGAAATAAATGTAGCTTAATTTATCAGTCCCATCTTGTTATCTGTTTTGTCCCTGCCTGTGCTGACTGTTCGAGTCGCTTCTGTTCTCAACTGTACCAGTCTCAGACTGATCTCTCCTCAATATCTCCCTGGGTCACAACTCCCCATCACCTCCAACCTCCCCCCCACCCCCACCCCGCGCCCCCACCCCGCCCCACCTTAATAGTTTAAATCCAGCAGTGCAGTTCTAGCAAATTTCCCTGCCAGTATATTAGTCCCTTCCAATATAGGTGCAATCTGTCCTTCTTGTACAGGTCACTTCTACCCCAAAAGAGATTCCTATGATCCAAAAATATGAATCCTTCTCCCATACACCAGCTCTTCAGCCATGCATTCATCTGCTCTATTCTCCTATTCCTGCCCTCACTAGCTCGTAGAACCTGGAGTAATCCAGATATTACTACTCTCGAGGATCTCCTTTTTAAATTTCTGCCTAACTCTCTGTAATCTCCCTTCAGAATCTCATCCTTTTCCCTTCCTATGTCATTGGTTCCAATGTGTACAATGACCTCCTGCTGGCCTTTTTCCCTTTTGAGAGCATTCTGCACCGTCTCTGAGACATCTTTGGTCCTGGCACCAGGGAAGCAACACACCATTCTGATTTTTCACTACTGGCCACAGAAATGCCTGTCCGTACCTTGGACTAGAGAATCCTCTAACACAATCGATCTCTTGGAACCCCTCATTGCATTAGCGCCAATCTCAATACCAGAAACTTGACTGCTTGTGCTACATTCCCCTGAGAATCCATCACCTACTACATTTTCCAGCACAGCATACCTGTTTGATATGGGGACAGCTACAGAAAACTCCTGCACTAACTGCCTACCTCTCTCACTTTTCCTGGAGTTAATTTATATATGTGACTGTACCTGGGACTTTCCCCCCTTCCTATAACTGCCATCCATCATATCCCCTTGTTCTTGTAAATTCCTCATTGCCTCTAACTATCTCTCCAACCGATCCATTCAATCCAATAGGATTCGCAACCAATGGCATTTATTGCAGATATAATCCTCAGTAACCCATAAACTCTCCCTAAACTCCCACATCCGACAAGAAGAGCATATCACTCTATTAAGGGCCATTTTTGCTCATTCACAATCTACAGATCCAGAAAATAATACCATCTTATTCCCCTACAAAACATTGCTCCAGGTTAAATTAATACTTATGGCTTATATTTTTAAGTTTAATAAAGAGACAGCTCAATAAAACATGTAATGAAGAAAGAACTCCCTCTACACACTACTGCAGACTTACTCTAAGGCCACGCTTAAATATTTACTTCTGTTTCTGTGCAGTGACCTCTCCCAAACAGGTTCCTCCAAGATCAGTTATGAATTTTACTGTTTGTTAATTTTCCCAGATGCACTTCAATGTCCAGCGATACATGAATTAAAACAGCAAAGGCAGTAACTGTGCAGGTTCATTGCTCTGTCAGTTTTTTTCTCTCTCCCTCTCCGGCACTGACCTCTCTATGTACTTCATTTGTCTGTTCCTCTCTCTTTTAAAACTGCTGTTGTTTTGACCTTTTTTTCTCCAAAGTTCCAAATCAATGCAACAGCATGTAAAACAGTAACTGCTGCTCCTGGAATTCGGGGAAATCACCTCCAACACCTAAAATACCTTTAAAAAGGAGCAGTTGTTACAGCCAGAAATTTTTCCTATCTTCTACTTTTAATTACACAGAATCCTCATTAAAGTGATGGACTTTATGTTCTAGATAAAGGTGAGGAGGAGCATGTGAAACAGGAGGCAATGTCAGGGAAAGGCTAAAGGATGAGGGAGATTAGAGACAGTAAGTCGTATTGGATATGAAATATTAACTCTGTTTCTCTACCTCCCGGAAGGATATTGGCAGAGATGCATCAGCATATCATCACCTGTAATTCCCCTACAAGGCACACACCAAGCTTCCTTCATTGTCACTTGGTCAAAATCCTGGAACTCCCTCTTAAGCTGCACAGTGAGTGTCCCTACACCAAATCTCCATGACCTCCCACCTTCTCAAGGGCATTTAGGGTCAGGTATTAAAAGCTGCTGTTGCCAGCAATTCTAATATTCCTTGATCAAATAATAAAAAGATTAACACTTTCATTCCTTCCTGGACTTTGGTTGGATTTATGACAATACGAATCAAGAACGTGGTGCTGGGAAAGCACAGCAGGTCAGGCAGCATCCGAGGAGCAGGAAAATTAATGTTTTGGGCATAAGCCCTTCATCATTCTCTTGCTCCTCGGATGCTGCCTGACCTGTTGTGCTTTTGCAGCACCACACTCTCGACTCTGACCTCCAGCATCTGCAGTCCTCACTCACTCACTTTCTCCTTTATGACAATATGACAAGTTCATTGTCACTTTTACTGACAACAGTTTCATTTCCAGAATGTTTTAACTAAATTCAAGTTCTCAAATGCAGTGGTGGAATGTGAACGTAAGGCTTCTACTGGTGCAAATTTGTTGAGAAATGTTCTGGATTTGATCCTACTTGACACATAATTCATCAATAAAATATCAATCCAAATATTAATCCAAACTTTTTGTACACTGTAATACCTGCTCTTGGCTGTTCATCTGATGGGAGTCAGTGTGTACTCAATGTCTGTGGTAATTCAGGATTTGTGCCTGGTGATCTACTGCCATCTTGTGGACAGTTAATGCAATACTTATAAAAAAATTGAAAGAACTGCGTTTACTGTAAATCAGGATTTTCTTCTGAGGAGAGGTTGAGTAGGTTGGAGTTGCACTTGTTGGAATATAGAATAATCAGAGCTGATCTTATTGAAACATGTAAGATTCTAAGGTACTTGATATGGTAGATGCTGAAAGATTGTTTTCTACTTATGGGAGAGTCAAGGACCAGCGGGCACAGTCTCAGAGTAAGAGTAAACCTGCAGCCTGTTCCCTGGCCAACGTCTCTTGTCTCTGGCTCGCTGCAGTGCTCCAGCAAAGCTCAATGTAGGTTGAAAGAACAACATCTAATTTTCCACGTGGGGATCCTGCAGCCATCTGGATTCAATACTGAGTTCAATAGTTTTGGTGCCTGAACTCTGCCATATCTCAGCCCCTGCCACATACGCCATGCCTTATTATCACATAGCCTGGCATTAGACACTACCTATTGTTAGCCAGCAACTGTCTTCATTAACAGCTATTCACCCTTCTTTATTTGTTCAAGTCTTCTCTCTCTTTGGGATCTCTCCCGACCTACCATTTACTCCTTATCCCCTCCCCAACCAACATTTTCCTAGCTACCATCAGTTCTGAGGAAGGGCCACCTGACCCAAAATGTTAATTTCAGTTTCTCTTCAGAGATGCTGCCAGACCTGTTGAGCTTTGCCAGCAACTTCTGTTTTTGTTTGTGAATGCAATGCTAATATAGACTTTCATCTGACCTCTTTAACTGCAGGTATATTTATTTATTTAGCAAATGCAAATCTCCAGAACCAAGTGATTTCTGCCACATCCACTGAGTTTATTGTGATGAGTCTGCCATTTAGTCTATAAAGGGGACACAATTATTTCTGTCTCTTTACAAGTGCATAAAGAGTTTGTACTGAGACTACAGTTGACTGTGCAGGGCCCCCTGGCTGGTCTTATACTTGTTTAGTAAGGACCATTCTTGTTTTGTTAGATTAGATTAGGTTCCCTACAGTGTGGAAACAGGCCCTTCGGCCCAACAAGTCCACACCGACCCTCCGAGGAGTAACCCATTCAAACCCATTTCCCTCTGACTAATGCAAACACTACAGGCAATTTAGAATGGCCAATTCACCTAATCGGCACATCTTTGGACTGTAGAAGGAAACCCTCACAGACACGGGGAGAATGTGCAAACTCCACACAGATAGTCACCCAAGGGTGGAATTAAACCTGGGTCCCTGGTGCTGTGAGGCAGCAGTGCTAACCATTGAGTGTTCAAAACCTCCTTTCAATAAATGAGGTTTGCTACAACGAATTTCTGTGTGACTTTCTGTGTTTCCCATTCTTTAATCCAAAGGACACCTGCTGGTGGATTTTGCTCAGGAATTTTGCTCCATAAGGAGCACTGAGATGGAAGGCAAGTGGAATGTTGTACATGGACATACCAGAGTGGATTAAAAAATAAACTGTAATAGAGGGTTGATGTTATTAATTCTATATTATAACACTATAAATGTCATTACGTTTAATAATGGACACCTGAAAGCTAGTTACAAGTTGGATGCCCAGAACAGATTGCAAATCTGGAGTCTAATTGATAGGTTCAGGTGGTTTAATATAGAATAATGGACAGCCTGGAATCTAATGAGGCGTTCAGACTACTTGTATATAAGTAACAATCAAATGTGAATGAGCTACAGGCTATAATCAAATTCCAGGTTTTTTTTAATTCAATAAACGCACAAGTTGATTTTAAATAAAATTAAATGTTTTAGAGTTACATTACATTCTAAGAACTTGTCAAAAAGCGTGGCGCTGGAAAAGCATAGACGATGAGGCAAGCATTCGAGGAGAGTCAACGTTTCGAGCATAAGCTGGACTCTGATCTCCAGCATCTGCAGTCCTCGCTTTCTCCTAGATTAGAGTGGTGCTGGAAAAGCACAGCAGGTCAGGCAGCATCGGAGGAGCAGGGAAATTGACGTTTTGTGCAAAAGCCCTTCATCAGGAAGAGACTTTCTTCTAGTTGATTCTAAGAACTTTTGCATGCTAGAAGCGTCAAATAGGATTCCCCAACTTAACCATAATGTTACTGTGGAGTCACTGTGGTTCACCGCAGAAGACAAGCACCAGGTAATTTGTAGGATCTATTGGAAGGGTTGGGGCTGAGGAGCTGGTGGAGAGCAGATGATGGATTTACTACCCTCATACAGTACAGTACTGCATGTGCAAAAATGCTCGATTGCTGCCATCTGGTGGCAAATTGATCACATTGAACGTGGTTCAAAACATTCACAAAGAATTTTTCGTGTCTTTCAACAGCGTCCAAAGAGTTGCACACCTGACTAGTCATGCAGAAAGAAAAGTTTTGAGCTCAGTTTTTAGCGTACCATGGGGATGGATGCCAGCACTGTCCTTTAACTGAACAGTTTTCAATCTGAAAGTCTGTCTGTCGGCTGGAGAGAATGGACTTTTGTATAATGAAGCCACCTTCTTCAAACTGCGTAAAGGAGATCGCCATCAAACTCTTTCACTGTTACCCTTTTCCCATACCAACTCGTCCTGCTGTCTTTGAGGTAAGATTAGGAATTCGGGAAAACAAATGTTCTCAGTAATCTTCAACAAACAAAATGCCGCATAGATAAACGAAATACAATTATTCATTGTAAGCATTAAGAAAATGTCCAAGTGGTCTGAAGTCTGTAAACTAAGCATCCTCCGATTGTGCTTATTTCAGTCTCCAGCTCACATCTCTGTACTAGGCCAATGTAGACACTAAGTGAGAACTCTGGCTCTCAGATGATAGGTAAAAGATCTTGCCAGATTTAACCTGTTTGCTTGCATTGGAATCGTCAAATGCTTTGGGTTTCTACTGACTTATAACCGTTCATTTAAAACATCTTAAGTTAACTAAAACCAAAAAAAATGACACGAGTTGATGACAGGACGGGAGTGTTAGGATCCATATGTGGTTTAAACGCGCCATCTGCTGGGATGATTTGGAGATGCCGGTGTTGGACTGGGGTGTACAAACTTTAAAATCACACAACACCAGGTTATATTCCAACAGGTTTAATTGGAAGCACTAGCTTTCTGAGCACCGCTCCTTCATCAGGTGGGGTAAAGGAAGAACTGCTGGAAATCTGAAACGGAAACAAAAATTGCTGGAGAAACTTAGCAGATCTGGCAGCATCGTGCAGAGAGAAATAGTTAATTAGACTCGAAATGTCGACCCTGCTTTGTTTCCATACTTGCTGTGGTTTCATTGTTTCATTTTTAACTGGGGAGTAGAAAATAACAAAAATGTGTTTAACTCTGCCTCCATCATAAATCTACATTGTGGATAAAACACGTTGAATAGGTGGAGAGGTTCACTTGGAAGGATTTTAAACTTGGTCGCATTTGTTGAAAAAAAATTACTGATGCTGTTCCTTCAGTTGCTTTATTGTGAGGATTCCCTGGGGAGGGAATCACTGAACAAACGTGTAACTTTCTTTTAATTTCAACCTTTCGTTGTCATCACTGAGCAGCGCCCACACAAATCGCCTTCCAAAGTGGCGAGCTGTGGCCAGAGTCGTGAGGTTTGACTGGGCGGGCCATGCACGAGCAGGGAAATACACACAGCTAAGTGAAAGAACACCGAGCTGTGAAATAACCCCTTACCTTAAAATCAAAACTTGACTGGAAAGGGCAGGCGCTGATTTGGAGAATCGCATGAAGCGCTCACATATCAGTAAATACGGTACCAGGAGGCCGCTCAGCCAAGAAGTGCTCTTACATTACACCCTTCCTACTCCTGCCCCGTTTTAATCGATTCTTAACTAACGCCTTGACTTTATTTTAATTATAAAGGGTTAATCCACTTCTATTAACATATAGAAACAGAATTAGGAAAGCGAGAGCTAATCAGTCCTCAAAAAAATACAAAGAAGAAGTGATGGTTTGTGTTAAGATATTGAATTATTTTTTGTTGGGAAGCAGAGATAAATTCATTCGGGCGGTTCAGATAGTGAAGGCGTGGGCGAATCTACTGTTAAGGCGGACAGGAGAGGAGACGCTGGTTTCATTGTGAATATCGCTGACAAACTGGGAATTGCAGTCAGCGTTCAGAAACCTAATTGCGGGACGTGATATAAGAGGGAAAGAAAACTTTCAGGCAATGTCAACTGAAGCGTATCTTTCCCCTTTATTTCAGTGACGATACTTCATAATAAGTTGTATTTACCATCTTCCTCAAACGAAAGATTGTGTTTCAAACAAAACGACATTTTCTTATTTAATAAAACTTTAAAATGATTCTGAGTTTCCTCCTCTAACTTATCCGTGGCGTTCCCCTGAAAACGTTAGTCGCTCTGGATCCACCCAAAAGCTCAACTGAACTTGTCTTTTATTGAAAGAAAAGTTTCATGAAGAGCTTCCTTTGTAATTCAGGGGAACATTACTTTTAAACGGTTAATGTTAGTTTGGAGAGGGGACAGGGAGTTAAGGAAAGCATCAGAGTTTGAAAGGGGACAATTTTGAAACAAAGATTGTATTATTTCTGAACGAGACGGAAGTAGATAAGAAAATGAATCTCGTTGAGTTTACCCAGAATTTTACTCCGGCAGTGACTGCAGTGGAAGGGAGCTGAGCTGTTTGAATGAATGGGGACGCTGTAGGAGCAAAAAAAAGGGAGGAATTTAATGTGAATGTGATATTGTAGCTGGGGTAGATTTGTGTTTCCAGAGAAGGGGGCTACCTGGGAACAAAAAAAAAGCAGGTGCAAACGAAAGGTTGAAAATGGTTTGTTCAGTGAATGTTTCCCGGTGAAACGGGAGCTCTTTTGCCGACTGCCCTTGAGGAGAGAGCAGGCTGGCCGCCAGATTGAACTCATCCAAGTTTGCACTTACGCACCGAGCTGGGATAGGCTGCCGACGCTGATCAAGGGAAAAGAAAGGGGCCGGCTAAGGGGCAGCTGGAGGCTGAGGAGGGCTGCTGCGGGCTTATAAAAGGAGCACTGAGCGAGCGAGTCCAGCACAAACCAGAGAGGCATCCGCCAGATTTATAGGGAGCAGCAAAACTGAATAATTCTGCTGCAACTTCATAAGGGAGAGACTTTCTCGCTGCAAGAGTGGAACTGTGATCCCTCCGACTGTTTTAGAAAGCGATTTCAGATTCAAAATTGAGAAGTTGCATTGATTTATTATTTCCAATTTGGGATTTTTATTTAATTTTTTTTGCTTTGCAATTTGACTGGCAGTTTTTTTTTGGAGTGCTCTCTCTGTGTCTCTGAGCGTGTCCGGAAGATGTTTGCGGTGCTCGGACTGGTTTGGCTGTGGTTGTGCGGTGGGATGGGGCCCGGGCAGGTTCTGGCCGGGAGCTCGGAGGAGATTGTCACTTACCCAGTGCGGCTGGACCAGGAGGGCCTGGAGCTAGGAGCCGGGGCCAGTCAGGAGCCTGAACCGGGGCAAAGGATCTTCTACCGGCTCCACGCCTTCGGGCAGCGGTTCGTCTTGGAGCTGGAGCCCGATCACAGTTTCCTGGCGCCGGTTGTCACCTTGCAGCGGCTCGGGGGTCCTGAGCCCGGTCAAACCCTGGAAGAGGAGGAGGAGGAGGCAGAGCCCGACCTTCGCCGCTGCTTCTACGCCGGCACCGTCAACTCCCTGCCCGGCTCCCTAGCGGCGGTCAGCCTCTGCCATGGCATCCAAGGCGCTTTCGTGGTCGACGGAACCCAGTATCACATCTATCCCGTGAATGGGTCACAGCCAGGGGACATGCAGCCTCATTTCATCCGCAGGACAAGCCTGAGCTCCTCAGACAGCCCTGGCGGCACCAAGTGCGGGGTAAGCAGCAGCCTGTCTTCACTGGCTACACTGCTACTGTAGCGAACATTCTCCCACCCCCTTCACTCCCTGTTCCCTGCCCTATCAACTCCTCTTTGTCATATGCCGCTTCTCTGTCCATCTTGACTTTTTTTCCCAAATTTATACCCTTTTAATGGGTGCGTTTCTAGCACCACTCTAATCTTGACCGTTTTTAATGTTAAATCTGTAAATCAAATGTTTGAAAAGCACTCGATCTGCTCACAAGATCACTTTTTTAAGTCCTGAACTACTGAGCCTGCAAATAAAAACCAGCAACCGAGCAGAGTGCAATTCTGGCTGCTGTCTCATGAAGTGGCATCTCCTGCTATCAGCTTGCTATCTGTCTTACAGAGGGAAACTTGAGAGTTTTATTTGATTTTCAATTAATGTCTAATTTCATTTTTTTTAAAATATCAACTAGGTAAGTGATCAAGAGGTGCCCCAGACAGCAAAGACCACTGAAACCCAACAGTCTGGATCCGAGGCCACTCCACCAGAACCCACTGGACACCAAAGAGCCAAGAGGTTTGTCTCCTCGCCTCGCTATGTAGAGACCTTGCTGGTGGCAGACAATTCTATGGCAGAGTTCCATGGCAGTGGGCTCAGGCACTATCTCCTCACTTTAATGTCAGTGGCTGCCAAATTGTATAAGCATCCGAGTATTAAAAACTCCATCAGCTTGGTGGTGGTGAAGATCCTGGTTATCTATGAGAAGGAGAAAGGACCTGACGTGTCTTTTAATGCAGCTCTAACCTTGAGGAACTTCTGTACTTGGCAGAGGCAGCACAACCCAGTCAGTGACCGTAATCCAGAACACTACGACACTGCTATACTCTTCACTAGAACGGTAAGCTGAGGCTCCTGTCCAAACATGTCTATTAGTATGCATGTCAAATATGTTTAATGTACATGCAGAGGGCCTTTCACAAAGCATCTTTTGAGAATTACGTGGGTTTTTTGAAAAAAAATTATTCTTGGTAAAGAAGGATGCCAGCTTTTATAGTTGACCTTTATTTCCCTGAAGATTTTGCTAAATGCTGCCCTTGTTTATCCTTATTAAGGATCTGTGTGGAGCCCAGACTTGTGATACACTGGGGATGGCTGATGTTGGGACAATTTGTGATCCCAGGCGGAGCTGTTCAGTCATTGAGGATGATGGTCTGCAAGCTGCCTTCACTGCAGCTCACGAGTTGGGTAAGTACCTCACCCTCCAATGGTAAATGTTTGTTGTATTAATTTTTACTTGCTGAAGATGGAGTTCCAGCTGCTGTTTGTTAGTTTTGTAATTCCGGCTTAGTTTATTGCATAGATTAGTTCATATAACTTCTGGAGACATTGGAGAAAGATGCATTGAGCATTTTTTAAAAATCAAATCACTTGTATTAAATATTATTTGCGTAACAGTACAAAATGTCTAACTTTGAAAAACTACTTGTCCTAATTTCTCCTAAATCAAATTTAGGGCATCTTCATGAATTAATAACATTCTACACAATATTAGGGATTGGGCACAGCACATTACAACATTGTCTGAGATACAGCTGAAGTTAATATAAGTGGGTGGGACTTGCAAAGTATGGAAGGGTCATTCAGCAGTACTTAAAGTAACTGAAATATTTGCATAATCTGAAACTTGATTGATTTTCTTTTACTCTTTTCCAGGCCATGTGTTTAACATGCTCCATGATGATACATGGCAATGTCTTAATACCATTCCTAAAACTGGGAATTCCCACATGATGGCGTCAACACTCTCCAACTTGGATAGGAACCAGCCTTGGTCTGCCTGCAGTGCTTACAGGATCACTTCCTTCCTGGACAATGGGCATGGTAAGAACCACACCCCTGCCCAAAAGTAAAGTTTATGTTTCTGGATTTTTTTTTTAGTATGTAACTTTGGCAACTGAATTGATTAAAAATATAACAACTATTGTGGATAATGTATCTAATAAATACACTATAATTGTAATTAGTTTTACTAGTAAGCTACAAATTGTAATGTGGATTAACCATTACTAGTACACCATTTTTAACTTTTTGTATAGAATCTGTGTAGTGTAGAAACAGGCCCTTCGGCCCAACAAGTCCACACCGACTATCCAAAGATTAACCCACCCAGACCCATTCTACTATCCTATTGTCCTAAATTTACTCCTGACTAATGCACCTAACCTATAATCCTTGAATACTATGGACAATTTAGCATGGCCAATCCACCTAACCTGCACATCTTTGGATTGTGAGAGGAAACCGGACCACCTGGAGGAAACCCTCGCAGACACAGGGAGAGTGTGCAAACTCCACACAGACAGTCACCCAAGGCTGGAAACAAACCCAAGTCCTTGGTGCTGTGAGACAGCAATGCTAACCACTGTGCCGCCCTTTTATAGTTAAAGTGATTTGATAATATATTAAAAAATATTTTTCAACTTCTGATTGAGTTTTTCACATTTTACTGTGAATTTCCTTTGAAAGGTCTTCAAATATCTTGCATTGTGCTGAAATATTTGCGATAAAGCTAAATTCAGTCAACATCTCTGCTTTCAGGTGAATGTCTGTTGGACAAACCACAGCAGCCTCTACAGCTTCCTAGTGAATTGCCAGGGAGCACCTATGATGCGGATCGCCAGTGTCAGTTCACCTTTGGGGAAGAGTCAAGGCTTTGTCCTGATGCAGGCAACACCTGTTCCTTGCTGTGGTGCACTGGAATGTCTGGTGGGATGCTCATCTGCCAAACCAAGCACTTCCCATGGGCTGATGGTACTAGTTGTGGGCAAGGAAAATGGTGCATGGAAGGAAAGTGTGTTAACCAGACAAGCATGATGGGATATAGTGTAAGCATTTACACAAACATATTTTGCTTTGGTTCCTCCTAGGTTCATACTTTATCCTGATTGTGTGTTTCATTTACTACTCTAGTTAACTAGTAACTATCTTCTGTGACATTGCCTGCTAAAATATCCTGGTTATGAAGTGTCACAGAGGCTCAGCAAATATCCATATTAAGATTTGGGTTTAAATATAGTCCAGACTGTATGAAAGTTCACCCACAACATCCTAGCTATCACTTGCATTTGTGCTCCCTAACAACAAATGGAATTGGGTAATCTTTGGTCTGATCAATTTTAAAAGGTTAATGATTTCTCAAGCAATGCATTCCAAATGAACACCGGTCGGGCAAGGGAAAAGACAAATTAAGAAGGGGAAATAAAGAATGAGAGAAACATTGTCTAACTAACTTTTTGTTTGTTGTTTGGTTCATCTTTCTCTAAATTAGTTATCCTTTTTTCCTAACAGACTGCAGTTCATGGGAACTGGGGCCCATGGGGACCCTGGGGTGAGTGCTCAAGGACATGTGGTGGAGGTGTACAGTATTCATTTAGGCACTGCAATAATCCAGTTCCACAGAACGGTGGGAAATACTGTGAAGGAAAGAGGGTCCAATACAAATCATGCAACACCATGGACTGCCCCTTTAACAATGGTAAGATTTGTACAATACTTTTAACATAGTCAACAATAATGGCCAAGAGGGAATCATTTATTTTCCAAAAATATTGGCATTTGGGGTCTGAGAAGCTGAATATTCCTTTCCAGATTCTTTGTTTTGACTGAGCAAATAATAATGTTTTTGATCTTCAGTTTGATGGTTTCTTTTGCAGGTAAAACATTCCGTGAAGAGCAATGTGAGATGCACAATGACTTCTCAAAGTCTGCCGCCTTTGGAGGAATGCGCACATTTGAATGGGTCCCAAAATATGCTGGAGTCTCTCCTAAAGATCGATGCAAACTTATTTGCCGATCAAAAGGCACAGGCAACTATTTTGTGCTTCAACCCAAGGTATGTTTTCCAATTTTTTTTTAACAATTCCCTTCAGTATTTCCCTAGTTAGTATGAAGAAAGGAACCGAGAGGTCTGCTGAGATCTTGGTTCAAGCTCCAGTGTGTATAAGGATTAATAAAAGTCATGTCTCTATTACAAGAGTCAAGCCGTCGATAGAGTTCAGAAAATCTTTTAAGAGTCATAAATATCACAATCACACCTGCCAGGAGCTTTATACCTGCCAGTTGCAAATTCTACCTTTATTCCAAGTGAGCATGAGGGCAAACACCCCACATGTGGACTGTTAGTTTAGTAGCCATAGCAGAACTGAAAACAGCCTATCCCTTTTATATTAAAAAAACCAGAAATTTGATGCATTGTCAACACTCTCAACATGTCATGAAATCTACTTTAAAAAAAAAAGCAAGAAAAAGAAAAATACAGTCAATCTCCAGAGAATTTATCCAAATTATTCTAATCTAGGTTGCAAGGCCAGTTCCTGTTTAGTGCTCCAATACGCTGCGGTATTTTTTTTTCTTTAACCACTGGGATATTACTCACCATTAGGGTTAATAATAAGTATAAATGTTTTCTTCACAGGTTGTTGATGGCACACCATGTAGCCCAGACTCCACATCTGTATGTGTTCAAGGACAATGTGTCAAGGCTGGTTGTGACAGAGTCATCGGTTCCAACAAGAAGTTTGACAAGTGCGGTGTATGCAAAGGCAAAGGCTTAACATGCAAAAAGATTGCTGGCTCGTTTGACCGTTCAAAGTAAGTAGGAACTCCTTGCTTACGCTGCTAATATTGTTTAAATGTAAAACATCCACCCAAGTGTATAGAAGCATCAAGTCCTCATGTTCAGACGCTTTTGGATTGATTTTCAGAAACAAATTGAATGCCAGTTTTCACGCATTTATAATTGGTGTCCTTTATAATTTCAGAAATTTATTTCACATATGATAATTCTTAGTGTTGAGCATTAAACCATTGTACTGAAGGTTCAGTGACTCTAGCTGGACATTAGGAAATTCTTTGAAATTATCTGCTGTATTTATGTTGGACTGCTTTAGGGATAATTGGTATTTCAGATAGTAGAGCACAAGGCCCATATAGTTAGCTTTAAGTCTAGATTTTGTTCGATACACAGACTACCTCAGCTACCCAATTCTGGACGAAACCCATGGTGGCTAGAAACTGGGGAAGTAAGTTTGGTGAATGAATCATTATGAAATTCTGTGCGATGTCATAAATCATGGCTCATTTTGACTGAAAGTGACACTCGTGTATCACTAAACAAGGGAAAGGAGAAACAAATTAGTCAAATAATTGTTGCTGACCATTATTCACATGATGTGCATGTGTGGGTGTTATATTGGTCAAAACTGAAGCTAAAGATGATTCTATGATGAGCTTGTCAATAGTCAAAGAATGACGAAAGAATTATTGTCACTTGTGAAAATGGATGCCATATAATTTGCCTTTTGAAAAGGAAGGCAGAAAAAGAGAAAATTTACTGTTTTGTTGACAAACATTAAGAAGAACGGGAATATTGTTGTCTGAAGTTCTTGCTTCAGTTGACATAAAATTGCAAGCCAGCAAATTAATTTGATCTTTTCCTCCTTCAATCTGTTTCTGTAGACCTGGCTACCAAGAGGTTGTAACCATTCCAGCTGGGGCAACGAATATTGACATTAAACAGCGCAGTCTGCGTGGTGCAAGACATGATGGCAACTATCTGGCATTGAAAAAAGTTGATGGTACATACCTCCTCAATGGGGAATACACTTTATCCACGGTGGAACAGGACATTTCATATCAAGGTGCAACCTTGAGATACACTGGCTCTTCTGTGTCACTAGAAAGAATTCGTAGCTATGGTGCCCTCAAGGAACCTCTGATTGTTGAGGTACTCTCCGTGGGAGATTCTTTGCGGCCAAGAATCAAATTTACATTCTTCGCGAAGAAAGATTTGCAGCATCAGCCAAGTAAACCCAACTCGAAAAAGGAGTCTTTTAATGCCATCAAGGAAACCGTAACCTCTGAGTGGGTTATTGGCGAATGGGGAGAGTGCTCCAAGTCATGTGGTCGAGGGTGGCAACGCAGAGCAGTCAAATGTATGGACATCTATGGGAGACCAGCCACTGATTGTGAGAAAGAACTGAAGCCTGATGACCTTCAACTGTGTGCTGACATCCCCTGCCCACGGTGGTTGTTAGGAGAATGGTCAGCCTGCTCTAAGACATGTGGGAAAGGCTTTAAGAAAAGGTCTTTGAAATGTGTCATGCGTGATGGCCAGGTGCTACCACAGGAGAGCTGCAACATTTCAAAAAAACCAAAACATCTGATTGGCCTTTGCACCATCCAAGCTTGTAGCTAAGGAATCAACAAACATGAAAGACACTTCAAATCTTTTTTTTAATTCATCCTAAATGCACTGAAAATAAGGGTTTCCCAATCCATTTGTCATGTGAAACATGATAATCGTTTGACCCATTTTCCCTTTGACAATGAATGTTTGCATTAGTCATAACCAATAAGTAGATGGACAATGTTTTGGGGAGGAGGACTGGGGCTAATCTGAGAATGCAATGCTAGCATTGTTTATCTCAAGTTAGTAGTTGTCTTAGTTACTAGCGATGGATTTTTAAAACCATGAACTTTCACTGTTGACAGTGAAATCAGGTCTTCCTCATTCTTTGATAACCATGTTAATCCCAAATTCACGAGTGCCACTGGCGAACTTACATGACCACATTTTGTTACAAATGAAAGAACACCGGACTCTTTCTCTTTTTCCTGCAAAAATATATTCTCTTAGAGAACACAATCCCTGGAAATTGCAAGAATATTTTGTTTTAGATAGTTTCTATAATGTTCTGCTAGTTCACTGGCGTTAGGATACTTGTACCACTAGCTGTTATAGTTAGTGTTCCCTTTGCAGAATAATATCTATCATTGCCATTGGTACGAAGAGGAATAAGTATCAGTTAATTGTTGTTTCACAATTTGGAGGCTAACAATCCCAATTTTGCCGGTTATTATTTAGTTGATTATGCCCTTCACCCTGTGACCCATGTCTCTCAAATCAAGATGACCTTGCAGTCTCAAGCTTTTGGAATGTGGAGGGCCAATAAATGCTGGCCAGCCAACAATGTCCATGTCCCACAGATGAATATAATAAAAAATTAGAAATACTGTGGTCCGCACCTGCCAATCTCTGTGGCTATGAACAAGACTCCCATTTTGTTTTGCAAGGGTCAAGTTCAATTTATTTTGCATATGCTAATTTTTAAAAAAACTTTGCAAATTTCTGCCTTAAGTCGTTGCATGGAATGATGGTATTTACCTGGCATTAGATATAATACTGAAAACCAAAGGTGGCAAAAGAACCTTGGAATGAGAGCTGTGTTAGATGTTTGCAACTAGGAACCCATTAAGACTCCACATTTGCCCTTACATTCTAGGCTTCAGTGGGGTATTTGGAAAATCATCCAGAATTAACACAAATGATCATTAGATAATGATTTTTTTGCTGCAACTGATATTTGTGGGGACAGGATTAAGCTCAATGATATGCCCCCACAGCCAGATGCATATAAGATGTATGAACCTAGACAAAGAGTAAAGGATGGTCACAGAACAAAGTAATTGAAAACTGTCCCCGAAGAAGAGCCAGTACTTTGGAAAGCAGGGTAAAATTGGTTTGGGATCTGTAGGTGTGAGAAGGGATTTTTTTGTTATTTTATCCTGGCTTCAAGGTACTGTCAAGTAATATCCTAAGGTCCTGACATACAGGTTGATACTAGTCATAGTTTCACCTGCTGACCAAATCAGTCCCACCTACCTCAGTGATGAAGGGCAAGATTTATCTTATTTAAGAAATAAAACAAAACAGCTTAAACTATGTTATACATCAGCTGCTATTAATACAAAGCTACAGATTTGAAATCCGCAATTACATGAGGAATGTAAATATTAAACCAGCACCAAGGCCAATATGGTGTACTTTATAAGTAAGAGTATTAAATCCCTTCTGTGAAGGATCAGCATTTTGTACAGATTTCAAATAAACTTATTTATTTTTGTAAAGCTTTGTATAATAATATAATCTTTAAGTTATCGCTTTTTTAAAAAGGAACAAAGAACATTTAACAAGAATAGACTATTTATACAGTATAATGTGTCACTAGGAGATAATAAAAATGGTTGAATTCTCAATCTTTGTGTCTGTCTTGTGTTTGCTACATGTGGAAGTGCAGTGATGAACTCCAATCTTCATATTGGCTTTCTAATTTTTTAATAGTTTTATTGAAGGTGCACTATTTGAAAAGGAGTACAGAGATCTCCCAGTGTTTTGTCTTAAATTTTTCTCCCAGCCAAAAACAAATTAACTGGCCTGTCATCTTATTTCTATTTGTGGAATGTTGTTAATATAAGAAAATACTGAACCTCAGTCTATAAATTGAACTTCAAAGTGATTTGTTACATGAGATACATTTCCCTATCAAAGACAGATGTTACATCACTTTGTTCACTCGGTTTTTTGAAAACCTGTCCTGGTAACAACTTTCCATCATCTGTTCTTTTAACATTTTTCGTAAAAAAAACCACCATAGTTCCTGTCTTCTGTTTAGCATTCTCCTTTGACCCCTGTGAAGCACTCTGGCATTGGAACTAGTTGTTAACTGCACTGCCTAGCGCCATGATTTCCCTGAGTGACCACTGCTGTCAATGTGAAAATATCACTGAAAGCAGGGTGAGTAAACATCAATGGATCGGAGATAATCTCAGGGGAGTATGCCAATAAATATCCAGTACTCTCAGTTGTTGCACCTGCTTATGGGATAAGGTTTGCTTACAAGAGGCTACTCTATGCAGTTTGAAGGATTCAACACTGGAGGCGTCAACTACATTGAAGGTTTCATTTAGCCTTTAGAAGCATTACAGAGTAGAAAAGATTCACGAGTAGTTCCAGAAATGAGAAAATTTCAGTTTTATTTTGGAAATGTTGAGACTGACTTCCTTGGAAAGGTGAGAGTTTTGACATTCAAAACCATGAGAGATCAGAGTTAATAGAAAGAAATATTTCCTGTTGGGAAGATCAAGAACAAGAGGGCATAGATTTTGAGTAATTGACAAAACAAGCAATTGAATAACTTTTGTCATGAGTGGTTAGGATCTGGAATGATGGTGTGGTGGAGTTCAGTCCAATGAAGTTACTGAGATTTTTACAGTTTGGAAAAAGGCCCTTCAGTCCATCGTGTTTACATTAGTCATCAAGCACCCATTTATTCCAATCCTATTTTCCAGCATTTGGATCTTTGAATGATGATGTTTCAAGTGTTCATTTAAATAATTTTTAAATTTCTTGAGGGTTCCCACCTCCTATTTTTTTTCTACAGTGAGTTCCAGATACCAGAACTTTCTGGAATCTTCCCAAAACTTCCTACTCCCTACCTCATACTGGGCTCCCTGGTTATTTACCCCTCAGAGTCATAGACCCCTACAGCACGGAGACAGGGCCTTCAGCCCAAACTGGTCCATGAAAACCAAAATGTCCATCCATGCTAACCCTATTTACATACACTAGGCCCATATCCTTCTCAACCTTTCCTATCCATGTATTTGTCCTCGTGCCTTTTAAATGGTGCTAATGTACCCAACTCAACCATTCTGCTGGCAGCCCACTCCATATGCCTATCACCCCTGTGTAAAAATAGTTGACTCTCAGGTTCCTATTTATTCTTTCCCTCTTACCTTAAACTAATGCCCTCAAGTCCTCAATTCTCCAATCCTGGGAAAAAGATTGAGTGCATTCACCTTATTCATGCCTTTCATGATCTCATACACTTCGAAGATGCCCCCTCAGTCTCCTACGCTCCAAAGAGCAAAGTCCTAGATTGTCCAACCTCCTCCCATAACTCAGACCCTTGAGTCTTGGCAACATCCACGTAATTGCTTTCTGCACTCTTTCTAGGTTAGTAACATCCTTCCTGTAACAATGTGATCAAAACTGAACACAATACATCACATGCAGCCTCACCAACGTCCTGTAGAACTGCAACATAACTTCCCAACTTCTTTACTCAATGCCCTGACTGATGAAGGACAGTGTACCAAAAGCCTTCTTCACTGCCTTATCTACCGCTGACTCCATTTCCAAGGTTCCTCTGTTCAACCATATTCCTTAAGGTTCTACCATTCACCATGAAACTCCTACCTTGTTTTGACTTTGCAAAATGCAAAACCTCACATTTATCTATATTAAACTCCATTCGTCTTTTCTTGGCCCACTTCCCCAACTGATCAAAGTCCTGCTGCAATTCCTAATAATCTTCCTCATTGTCCACGTTACCACCTATTTTGGTGACACCTGCAAACTTGCTAATCACACCTTGTACATTCTCATCCAAATCATTGGTATAGATAACAAACAGCAATGGGCCCAGCGCCAACCCCTGAGGCACACCATTAGTCACAGGCCTCCAGTCCAACAAGCATCCTTCCACTATTACCCTTTGCTTCCTATCATCAAGCCAATTGTGTATCCAATTTGCCAATTCCCCCTGGATTCCTCACAATCTAACCTTCCACGGAGCCTACCATGTGGAACCTTATCAGAGGCTACATTGAAATCTATATAGACTACATCTACTACCCTGCTCTCATCAACCTTCCTGGCCACTTTATCAAAGAACTCTAACAAATTTGGGAGGCATGATCTCCCACACACAAAACCATGCTAACGATTCCTAATGAAACCCTGTCTTTTCAAATTCATGCATATCTTATCCCTCCAAGGCAAAACATTTCTCCCTATCTATCCTGCCTATTTCCCTCCAAAGTTTGTACATCTCAATCAGATCCCCTGTCAGCCTCCTCTGCTCTCAGGAAAATAATCCCAGCCTATGTAGTCTCTCTTCATAGCTGAGAGCCATACAAGAGAGAGAATTGGATTGTTATCTCACAAGGAGGAATATGCAAGGCTTTGAGGAGAAGGTGCAAAGGTGGCACTGAGTGAATTGGTCTTTTGGACAGCCAGGGAAGATGCAACAAGCTAATAAGCCTCTCTGTGCTTTAACCCTTCTGTGGCACTGATGGTTGGATTGTGCTTGACTGTAACCTTACATATGATTTGAACATAAAAGATCATCATTTTATCGACTTTTTGTCAATGTCTTGGACTCAAGTCTGCCATAACTTAAAGCTAAGCTTGACCAAGACAAAATAGACTTGGTAACATTCCTCAGTATTAAAAAATGGTATTTTTTAAAAGGTTATGTCTAAAAGGCAGAGTGTGTACTCACCCTTCATGTGGTCACAGTAACTATGATGGTATTGCCTGTGACACAGCAGCAAATAGAATAGAATAGGAACTTAATAGACTAGAACAATAATTTATTGTCACTTGCATTTTTACAAAAAATACAGTGAAAAGTGTTTAAGTTGCCATACTCCAGCATCTATATTAATAACAGATATCATCTGTTACGGATCAGGCCAGACCCCTCAAAACATTTCAAGAAAGTAGCCCGGACCCTAACTTTGTTAGTTGTTTTAAGCAGGTGTAGTATGAATACTCCAGGAAAGGTGCAGCTGATCCAACCACTTAGTTTTAAACAAAACAGAATTTATTTACAAGATTACCCGAATGAAACAGAAACAAAAGAGAACAGAATACCGAATAACTGAACATATCCGAAAACACAACAGATCATCCCTATTTAATGAAGCTGTCCCAATGCTTGCAAAAATCCCCATAAACACCCCTTGGCACAAAAGGTAAAATCAAGCACAGGGTCTTACAGGAGAGAAGTCAGAGAGAGAGGACCAGCATAGACCTGCTTCTTCGAGTCCAACAGCTTCAAAACATGGCTGTGCTAAAACCAAACCAACCCAGAGAAAAGCTGAGCTGGGAGAACTAACCACTCCCCTTTCATTGCTCAAGTGTTCTCTTTTTTACATAAAAGTCTTTTGTCTGAGGCAGTACCTGTTAGCTATCATCAAATTGGCCCTAAAACCCTTCAATCCCAGATTTTACAGATTCTGCATCTTTTACAACCTCTGGAAAAAAAAAAGCCAAGGACAAAATAACCTTGTTAAAGGAGCAGCATCGTCACACATATACAGAAGGAAAATTAAGACAAAAGTCCATCTTTGTTCAGTTCATGGCTCATGGGCTTCCACAGTCAAGGAAAGGACAAGAACCACATTCTCCACTGCTGCAAAACTCCAACGTCAAAGACATTGAATTTCAGCCCATTGGAATCGTGGGCCAGAAGACGCTGCAGAAGTTGCCTCAAGGGCCGTTGGAATCCTGGGCCAGACTCACCATGCCACCAAAGACACTGAAGCAGACCACCACTCCGCAGGACCTATTATGACTTGGCCACAATAGCCACAAGGAATGGACCACAGCGTCGCTATCGCTGCAACAGCCTCCTAAAACATCCTTCCTCCACTGAAGCCTGCGCCGTGAGACCTTGTTCCTCATTGTCTGGGTCGCTTAGAACTTTTCACAGTTTCTCCATCGATTTTCTCTGAAGGAGAAACAAGGGGAAATGAAACCTCGCCAATGTGCAAACACCGTGACAACCGAGCAATAGCTGGAAAACACCGGAATCACTATTCCCTGAGCTGTCGTGCTCCTCTGTCTTTCACAGTGCCAAAATGTTAATATGTATATCTGCATCAAATAATAGAAGCAATAAAATGAGTGTTTTTCAAGTGTTTCAAATGAATTCAAATCCTGGGATCACAACTTACTTACTACCTCACTCCAAATACTTGCCCGTCCCAATCCTGACCCCTCACTACCTCCCTCCCACTCCCTATTGTGCTGACTCACTATTCATCATCTCCTAGAGCAAGGTGGTGAATGGGAAAGACTCAATGAAGGGTCAAGAGCAGAGAAAACAACATGGCAGCAAACCCAGCTGGAGAAACTCAACAGGTCTGTGGAGAGAGAAACAGAGTCAACATTTCAAGTCAGGGAGGATGGTAGCAATTGGATTAGTGGGAGGGGTGCCAAGTCAAGTAGGGTGGGGGATGAGAAGAGCAGGGAGTAGGAGAGGCAGTTGCTGACTGAAGCAGGAGAGCAGAATGCCAAGCCAAGATACGAGAGGAAGGAGTAAGGCAAGCATTCTATAACTATCAGTGGTACATGGGCAGACTGGATGCCAGCTTCCAGCCTAGGTATATATAAGGTGTGGTGCCAACTTTCTTGCCAATGCACTGGCACTACATATTACATTGTTAAAGTCCTGACATGTTACACTCCATCAATGTTTTAACAAAATGGTTTGGGGACCTGGGTTCAAATCCCATCACATCAGAAATGCAATTTAAAAAGTATGAAATTAAAAATCTGCTGATGTCAATTGTCAGAAACACCCATCTGGTTCACTAATGTCCTTCAGGGAAGGAAATCTGCCGTCCTCACCTGAGCTGGTGTACATGTGACTCCAGCTGCAAATGTGTTGCTGGTCAAAGCACAGCAGGCCAGGCAGCATCTCAGGAATAGAGAATTCGACGTTTCGAGCATAAGCCCTTCATCAGGAATAAGAGCCTGGGGGGTGCAGTGAGAGAGGGACTCACTGAAATCCTTGTAGAGGGAGGAAGAGAGCTTCTTCAAGGAAGGCATCCTTGTAAGAGGATTCGCAGTAGGTTAAAATCTTCGAGTAAAAAATGAGGTCTGCAGATGCTGGAGATCACAGCTGCAAATGTGTTGCTGGTCAAAGCACAGCAGGCCAGGCAGCATCTCAGGAATAGAGAATTCGACGTTTCGAGCATAAGCCCTTCATCAGGAATAAGAGCCTGGGGGGTGCAGTGAGAGAGGGACTAACCCACAGCAATATGGTTGACTCTCAACTGCCCTCTGAAATAGCCTAGCAAGCCACTCAGCTGTATCAATTGCTACAAAGTCACAAAGAAATTAAACTAGACAGACCACCTTGCACGACCTAGGCACCGGAAATGAAAATGGCAGAAACAGCCCTGTCAATCCTGTCAAATCATCTGGGGCTACTGTCAAAACTGGAAGAGCTTTCTCACAGTCTGGTCAAGCAACAGTTTGACAAAGTGATACTCACGGAATCATGCTTTATCGAAAACGTCCTAAACATCACCATCATCATCATCCCTGGATATGTCCTGTCCCACCCGCAGGACAGAGATGCGGCACAGTGATATACAGTCAGGAGGGAGTCACCCTGTGAGTTCGCAACATTGACTCTGGACCACATGAAGTCTCATTTCACACTTTCCTTGTTATGCTCCATTTCCCATCCCAAATGTTTGCCCATTCTCAACTTATCTTACAGTCATCTGTAAATTTAGATATTATGCCTTTATTCCTGGCATCTAAGTCATTGATGTAAATTGCAATAAGTTGAAGTTCCCAGTAGAAGCCTGTAGGATTCAGCACATCACATTCTGAAAATCAAAGACCCATTTATACATACTCAGTTTTCTCCCAGCTAGCAAATCTTACATCCATGCTAATATATTACCCCTACAGCATGAATGTTTATTTTCCACAATAACCTTTGATGTAGCACCTTATCAATTGACTTTGGAAATCCATGGACAGACTCCCCTTTATCCACGGTGTGTGTTGTTTCTTCAGTGAATTCTAAAAAAAACTTGGTTCATCTGATATCCCTTTCACAAAACCATGCAGTCTAGTTCCATTATGTTTCTATAAACTCTTTTAACAATTAATTCTAACGCACTTCCCATGGTAAACATGATGTTGAGGTGCTGGTGTTGGACAGGGGTGGACAAAGTTAAAAATCACACAACACCAGGTTATAGTCCAACATGTTTACTTGAAAGTACAAGCTATAACCTGGTATTGTGTGATTTTTAAACTTTGTCCACCATGGTAGACATCCATTTTAATGACGTATAGTTTCCTGCTTCCTCCTTTTCTTCAACAAAAGAGTTATATTTGCAACTTTTCAGTCCAATTATTTTTTGTCTGAATCTAGGGAATCTTGGAAAATTAATACCAAAGCATCCATTAGCCCATCAGCAACATTCTTTTCTGACCCATGGATAATATCTATCTGAACCCAGAGCCTTGTCATCCTGCAGTTCCATCAGTTTGCTTCATACTATTTCTCTCGTGATTGTAATTGGCCAAGTTCTTTTCTCTCTTCCACAATCTGGTTTGTAGCAATTATTGGAGTGTTTTATTCTCTCTGTAGTGAAGTCAGAAGCAAAATATTTTTCATTTCTTCTGCCATTTCCTTATTATCTACTATTGACTTCTCATTCTCACTTCGTAGAGGACCATTACTGATCTCACTTTTTTTCTGTTTAAATATCTGTAGAAACTTTTGTATCCATTTTTACATTCCGAGCAAAATTTCTCTCCTTGTCTAATTTCTTTTTCTTGATTAATATTTTAGTTATTCTCTGCCATTCTTTATGTTCTGACAACCAGCTGACCTACAATTCATCTTTGCGCAGTTATGCATCTTTCACACTTGACACTTGCCATAACTTTAGTTAGTCACAATGGATCTTCCCCATAGCATTTTTCTTTACAGTAAGTATATACTTATTCTGAGTATTCTTAAATGTCCCATTAGGCATTTTCCACTCTGCTTATGATGAAATTCATATCAGCAAGCTCAGCTTTCATGCCAAAATTGTTGCTGTTATTTAGATTTAAAACACAAGTCATAAACACAATTTGTTTGCCTTTCAGACTGGGTGTAAAGCTCAATCGTATTAGAGTTGTTGCTACCTAGTGCAGTCGTCATTCTGAGATCATTAATTAGGCCTGTCACCATACACAATACTATGTCTAACAACCAGTTTTCTGGTCAGTTGCAAAGTACGCACCAAGAAACTAGCACAAAAGCCTTCTATGAACTTTTCATCCAAGATATTACCCTAATGTGATTTCTTTCTAGTTTATTAGATTAAATTCACCCATGATTATTGCATCCCTTTATCACAATCACTCAATATTACTTCTTGCATACTTTATCCTACATTGTGGTTACTGTTAGCGTCTGCAGACCACTCCCACTAGTGACTTCTTGCCTTACTATTTCTCAACTCCACCCAAACCTATTCTACATTCTGACCTATTGTTTTAAGAGAAAGAAAAAATGGTTGGAGCAGACCAGTTCTGACACAGGTGCCCTACTCCACTACCACTTTGGACCAGTTTGAGCTCATGCAAAAACTCTGGTGCTTTTTAAAAAAAAAACTGCATAACTACCAATTCACTGACCAATATTGGCTCATGTCCACAGATTAACTTTTAAAGGTCTCCTCCCTAAGTTCAAACACCTCTGGGACCTTGCCCCAGCTTATCCTTATAACATCATTCAATCCTACAGCCCTCCAAGAATTCTCCATCCTTCCAAACCTTTTGCAATCTCTCCTTCTTTCCTGCAGCATTGGTGGATATGCCTTAAAAACTCTGAACTTCCTTGCTAAACCTCCTCATCCTTTTGCGTTGTTCTCCTCCATTCAAACACCCTCTTTCAACTTTCCGTTTTTTTAACTTTGTTAATCTTTGTCTTGTTCCACTCTAGTCAAGTATCCTGGGATGTGCTACAGAACTGTCTGTTATTTCTATAATTCACCTTAAATATCTTACAATTACCAATGCTATGCATAAATTGTTGAATATTACATAACGATTATGGATTAAGATTTGGGCAGGAGAAGGATTTAAATAACTTCCTGCACACACACACATAATAGCTTTTTAAAAAATCTCTACCAGAAATTTGGTTTAAATAAGGGTTTGTTGAGCGGCGCCGGCACCACCCAGCTTTCTAATGCCACCCACGGGGTTGTAACCTGAGATTGCGGCACAAGCCAGCAGTCAGAAAAGGGTAGTGCAACCGCAAAGCTGACGAAGAGCGACAGGCTTTGGGAATTTAGTTTGCAGAAATTTGAGCTTAATACCAGGAATAATAAAAATAAATAAAACTAATACTTAAAAATAACGCCAGCAAAGCTACCAAGATCGGGCATGGAAGTTGGCTTCGGAAGAAGACTGCCCAAAAGTTAGGTGGAAAGGAAAATCTTTCGGTTCGTATTCCTTTTCTTTCTTTTAACGTGGTGGATCCTCGATCCGATCAGTGGTCAGAACATCTGCTAAAAACGTGCACCAAGGAGGGAAGACTCGGCTAACCGACTTGAAGAGCTTGTGATTTGAGAAACTGGGATATTAAAAGAGAGAACAGTTACGAATTCATCGTGAATGGACATCTTGAGGACTTACGGAAACTGTTACTTTTTTGTGTGTCTTCTCAATGTATTTTCAGGTGGGAAACAAAAACAGCTTAAGAAACACTACTGAGAAATCGTGCTTGCCTGAACCTGAAAAAAGTGTCATTCTTTTAAGGAAAGATCAGAGACGAAATATTCAGTTCAGAAAGAGAAATTTAAAGGTGAACTCTTTGGCACAAACATTAAATGTTTTTTAAAAAATACTTACCCTAGACAATTCTTTAAACTCAGATCGGAAAACGAACTCATGAAGTTAAATTTAAATTCCGTCCAAACAGTCGATAAACAGATGAGGAAGAATTTTTTTAAGGTGTTACAGTGTGCCAAACTAGGTAGCATGTAAACAGTAGATCTGTGTAAATGGAGATTTTTGTTATAATGAAACTATTTTCCCTGGAGCAGGGAACCGTACGATTTGGAGGTTTGATTTAAGTTTTAAAGGGCTTTGATATGAGTATAACAGAATACTTATTTCTCTAGTTTAGGATCCACTAGTGACAAGTCATCATGGAGTCATAGAGTTATACAGCAGGGAAACAGACCCTTCAATCCAACTCGTCCATGCAGACCAGTTATCCTAAATCAATCTAGTTCCATTTGGCCCTTATCTCTCTAAACCCTTCCTATTCATATACTTATCCATGTGCCTTTTAAATGCTGTAATTGTATCAGCCTCCACCACTTCCTCTGGCAGCTTATTCCATACTTGCGCAGCCGTCTGTGTGAAAACTTTGCCCCTTTGGACCTTTTTAAAACTTTCCCCTCTCACCTTAAACCTATGCAGTCTAGCTTTGGACTCCCCCACCCAAGTGAAAAGAATTTTACTATTCACCCTATCCATGCACCTCATGATTTTATAAACTTGTAAAAGGTCACCCCTCAGCCTCAGATGCTCCAGGTAAAATAGCCTCATCCTCTCCAGCCTCTCCCTATTCCTCAAACCCTCCAATTCTGGCAACATCCTTGTAAATCTTTTCTGAACCCTTTCAAGTTTCACAACATCCTTCCTATAGCAGGGAGACCAGATTAATATGCACTATTCCAAAAGTGACCTAACTAATGTCCACAGCCACAATATGACCTCCCAACTCCTATACTCAACACACTGACCAATGTAGGCAAGCATACTAAATGCCTTCTTCACTAACCTGTCTACTTGGAGCTCCACTTTCAAGCTGTGAACCTCTCTAGAAGGTCTCTTTGTTCAGCAACGCTCACCAGTACCTTACCATGAAATGTAGAAGTCTTGCCTTGATTTGCCTTACCAAAATGCAACACCTCATATTTATCTAAATTAAACTCCATCTGCTACTTGTCAGCCCACTAGACCATCTGATCAAAGTCCCATTGTACTCCAAGATAACCTTCTTCACTGTCCCACTACACCACCAATTTTGTTGTCACCTGCAAACTTACTAACCCATACCACTATATTCATGAGAGGAGTGAGGTTAGAATAAATTTATTTTAGTGCAGTTGTAGCTTGAGAGAAATTATATGGTTGAATTAAATTATTTTGTCATTTTATAATGCTTCAAATAGTGAAAAGCATTCATTTAATTGCTTTCACATTTTACATACTGAGAATCTGTTATTGAATGATTCAGAGTGTTTCAGTGCACACTGTGAAGACTGCATATCTTCCTACTGCTGCAGAGGTTCACCTCCATACTGCTGCTCATACTACGCCTACATCAGAAGCATCTTATCGTAAGTTGGCTAACCCAGTTATTTTGAAACAATGCAAGCTCATTCCGAATGTAAGCTCAAAGGATACCAAAGCTACTATCACAGTTTTACGGGAATGTTTTGTTTAAAACATGTTGAAATAAATTGTACAAATGTATTGAAGGGAGAATGGGGAAGATGGTCAGAATATTTCCAGAGTTTAAGACTTCATGTGTAAAGTATTGTAGGGCCAGATTGTTTTCACTAGGAATTAGAACTTCAGAAAATTTTGATGCAAATAGATTACCTACTGAGATTATAATTGGCCTTTCAGTTCTCCATTCTGCATGAGAGCAGCCAAAGTTAATTAATTCAGGAAACCACTTAAACTGTTTTTCTGTACCTGGCCGTAATGGCATAGGTGTTGTGTTGAGATTGCAGAATGTGGAAACTCTGAGATACCAGTGTGATCTGGAACAAACACATCTGCATTAAGTTTGCAGTTCATGCAACATTGGTTCAGATTTGATGAGCTGAAAGATTAATTACAGAAACTGTGAAACACCTTTATTCCAGAACGCTGTCACACATCTTAGGGCAGGATCTTCTGATTTGATCAATGGTCAGGAAAAGGTGTGTGTGACCATGTGTGACACAGGCAAGGAGACCCAGAGTGAGGAGTATAGGAGCCTTATCACAATTATCCAACACCTTTGATGATATTTCAACTTAGAGTCATTGAGTCATAGAGATGTACAGCATGGAAACAGACCCTTCGGTCCAACCCATCCATGTCGACCAGATATCTCAACCCAATCTAGTCCCACCTGCCAGCACCCGATCCATATCCCTTCAAACCTTTCCTATTCATATACCCATCCAAATGCCTCTTAAATGTTGCAATTGTACCAGCCTCCACCACTTCCTCTGGCAGCTCATTCCATACATGCACCACCCTCTGTGTGAAAAAAGTTGCCCCTTAGGTCTCTTTTATATCTTTCCCCTCTCACCCTATGGTCACACCTATGCCCTCTGATTCTGGACTCCCGACCCTAGGGAAAAGACTTTTCCTATTTACCCTATCCATGCCCCTCATCATTTTGTAAACCTCTATAAGGTCACCCCTCAGCCTCCGATGCTCCAGGGAAAGCAACCCCAGCCTGTTCAGCCTCTACCTATAGCTCAAATCCTCCAACCCTGGCAACATCCTTGTAAATCTTTTCTGAACTCTTTCAAGTTTCAGAACAAGTGGAAACAATTCAAGTCGGGGGGCATAAAGGAATATCATGGTCATAGGAACAATGAAATGAGGGGTGGTGACACAATGCTGTGCAGCAAACAGTGAAGCTCTAGATTATTATGTTGTATGCCCAGTGCCAGGGGTGGCCTTAGCTCAGGGATGGAGAGGAACTTATAGCATGAGGGAAGGGGTACAATCATCATGATCTGTGTAGGTACCATTAACATAGGCAGGCCAAGGAAAGATATTCTGCATAATTAGTCGAGGAGCTAGAAACTGAATTAAAAAGCAGAACATCAATGGTAATAATCTCTGTCTATTGAACCAATTCTCATCTGAGTCATGTGCAAATGGGGCAAATAAGACTATATAGCTCAAGGACTGTTATGGCAAAAGTGGGTTCCAATTCATACAACCAGAACTTGGGACTGTTAGGACAGTCTGCATCTAAACCATGCTGGCAGTGATGTTCTAGTGAGCCATATCCGAGAGAAGTAGGGAAGATTTTACACTAAACATGGGGGCAAAGGATCAAATTTCAGAAGATGTCGTAAATCAATGATTAGGGACAAGGGAGGAAAGAAAATATTTATATGAGAAATAATAAACACATCATAATAGAAAGGAATAGTACAAATCTAAGAGCATGTCAATAGATAAGGCCAGGTGTTACTGAAGAACAGGTAACTGAATTTTTTAAAATACCAGTTTGTACTTACTCATGGGACACAATTCTGGCTGGGCCAGCATTTAGTTCCCAATCACTAGTTAACCTTGAGAAAGTGGTAGTGAACCACTACAGTCATGTGATCTAGGTAGGCCCACAATACTGTTAGGTAGGGAATTCCAGAATTTTGACCCAGTGACATTGAAGGAACGGACGTATTTCCAAGTCAGAATAATGAGTAGCTTAGGGAGAAACTTGCAGGTGGTGGTATTCCCATGTATCTGCTGACCTTTTCCTTCTAGATGGTAGTGGTTACGGTTTTGGAAGTTGCTTTCTGAGGAGCTTTGGTGAATATCTGCAGTGGACATTGCAGATGGTACACACTGCTGCTACTGAGCATCGGTGGTAGAGGGAGTGGATGTAGTGTAATCAAATAGGCTTTGGCCTGGATGTTTCAAGCTTCTTGCGTTTTGCTGGAGCGACAGTCATTGAGGCAAGTATGAAGTATTCCACCATACTCCTGGGATATTCTTGTGATGGTGGACAGGCTTTGGAGACTCAGGAGGCGAGTTACTCACTGCAGTATTCCTAGCCCCTGGCTTGCCCTTATAGCTATTGTACTTATATAGCTAGTCCAGTTCAGCTTCTGGTCAATGGAACCCAATAATGTACACAGTACTTCAGATGTAGTATTATCAGTGTCTTGTACAATTGAGTTCAAAATTATACAACATTAGGTTACAGGTTCATTTGGAAGCACAAGCTTTCGGACCGCTGCTCCTTCATCAGGTGATTGTAGAGTATAAGATCGTAAAACACAGAATTTATAGCAAATGTTTACACTGTGAAGCAACTGAAATTATATATTGAAAAAGACATGGATTGTTTATTAAGTCTCTCATCTTTTAAAATTGCAGGCAAAGATGTAAATTTGCCGATGGCACAAAGGTTGGTGGACTGATGGATAGTGTGGAGTGCTACTGTAGATTGCAACATTGACAAGATGCAGAACTGGGATGACAAGTGGTAGATGGAGTTCAACCTGGAAAAGTGTGATTAATTTTGGAAGGTTGAATTTGAATGTAGAATACAGGGTTAAAGGCAGGATTCTTGGCAGTGTGGAGGAACAGAGGGATTTAGGGCTCCATGTCCATAGATCTCTCAAAGTTGTCACCCAGGTTTGAGACAGTTATAAGGAAGGCATATGGTGTGCTGGCTTTCACATTAGCAGTGGGATTGAGTTTAAGAGCTACAAAGTTATGCTGCAGCTCTATAGAGCCTTGGTTAGACGTCACTTGGAATAATGTGTTCAGTTCTGGTTGCCTCATTGTAGGAAGGATGTGAAGCTTTAGAGAGGGTGCAGAGGAGATTTACCAGGTTGCTGCCTGGACTGAAAAGCACGTCTTATTAAGTAAGGTTGAGTGAGCTAGGGCTTTTTTCACTGGAGCAAAGAAGGATGATAGGTGATTTGATAGAGGTGTACAAGTTGACGAGAGGCATGGATACAATGGATAGCCAGAGAAATTTTCTCAGAGCAGAAATAGCTATCATGAGGAGACCTAATTTTAAGGTGATTGGGGGAAGGTTTAGAGGAGATGTCAGAGATAGGTTCTTTACACAGAAAGGGTGGATGCATGGAATGCACTGCAAGTGGTGGTAGTAGAGTCAAATACATTAAGGATACTTAAGCGACTCTTGGGTCTGCACATGGAAGATAGTACAGTGTAGGTTAGTTTGATCTTAGAGAAGGATAAAATTTTGGCACAATAGAGAGAGCCAAAGGGCCTGAAATGTGCTGTACTGTTCTATGTTCAATACTGATCCCTGGGATATATCTTTTGGTATGACCCATTTAAGCCTACTGTTTCCAGTTAGCTAGCCAATCTTCTATCCATGTGAATATACTACACAATAAGTTTTTATTTTCTCTAATAACATCTGATGTTGAAACCTCATCGAATGCCTTCTCGAAATCTATGTACAGTATATCCACTTGTTCCCCTTTATCCACATCTATTACTTCCTCAAAGAACTCCAATAAATTGGTGAAATGTGACTTTCTTCACAGTCTAATTTTCCTTCCTTGTTAATCTTTTAATAATTATTTGCTTGTTGAAATATTCTGTTCAATCTTCTGACCTGCCACACATTTTTGCACAATGTGTTTTTTCTTTAAGCTTGATACTATATTTAACATTCTTTTGTTACCAAAAGAAAGTGAGTCCTCCTCTCAGAGCTTTTCTTTCTTGTTGCACTTGCATCCACTCTGCATTTCTGAAATATCACTTTAAATGTCTGCCTCTGCATCTCTATTGACCTATTACTTTGCTTAACTGACAAGTTTACTTCAGCTGGCTCTGTGTTCATGCTCTCTTTATTGCCCTTACTTATGTGAAAATTAATTGTTTTGGACACATTCTTCTCCCCCTCAAATGGAATGTAAATTTAATTCATATTATGATTGCTATTATGTAGGGCTGCCTTCTCTATGAGGTCATAAATTAATCCTATCTCACTGCACAATACCAGGTCTATGTTTTAATATAGCCTTTTTTCTGATTGTTTCTTCAAACAGAATGTTCCAGAGCCAAAAAACCATGAACACTTCATACAGACCATTTGATTTTTCCAGTCTATGAAGATTAAAACTCCCATGATTATCATGGTATCTTCCTGACAAGTATCTATTATCTCTTCTTTTATACTCCAATCTACCACATGGTTACTGTTCAGAGACCACACCACTCCCACATGTGATTTTGTGCCTTTGTAATTTTTCATTTCTACCCTAATCACTTCTACACCTTGATTTTTGAACTTAGGTCACCCGTCTCTCATGCATTAAATACCATTATTAATTAAAAGAGCCATCTTTCCACATTTACTAACTTGTGATCTTTCCTAACTGCCATTTGGACAGAAGAGAGAATTCAGGAGGTGAAATGAAAGTGACTGCCCTGGACACTAAGGTTGCATTTGACCAGGTGTGCCAGCAATGAGCCCAAGCAAAGCTGGACTCAATGGAAATCAGGAGAAAAACTCTGCTGGTTGGCGTCAGACCTGGCACACAGGAAGATGGTTTGGTTGTTGGAGGTCAGTCATCTCAGCCTTGGAATATCTCTACAAGTTCTCTGCTTCCCTTGAAAGAGAACATCTTAAGCTGCCTCATTAGTAACGGTCCCTCCAACGTAAGGTCAAAAGTGGGTGTTTGCCAATGATTGCACAATGTTCAGCACCATTTGCAGCTTCCCAGGTATTGAAGCAGTCCATGTCCAAATGCAGTAAGAATTGTCAATATCCCAGGCATGGGCTAAAAAGTCACAAGTAACATACCCACCACTCAAATGGCAAGCAATGACCATCTCCAATGAGAGACAGTGACAGACAGACAGACAACCTAACCACTGCCTGTTGACATTCAGAGGAGTTACCATTACTTTGACAGATCAGTTTTCAAGATGCATACATCAGGAATATAAAGTTACCATATTAAAGTCACTAACCTTCTGCAACACATTGTAACATTATTGCTTATATCCTAGTTACCTTTTCTAGAAAAAAGTTCTTAAACTGCAAGTGATACTTGCAAATACCCTTCTGTTACTCTAAGCAGGTGCCAGGCATTCTTAAATAGCAATTATAAGTGAGTTTCAAAGCCACATTAACAGACAGGATAGAAGCAGATGATGAGAATGTCAACTAGTGAAATGGGCAGATGCATTGTAGATTAAATTCACAGCAGAAAACTGAAGTGCTGCATCTGAAAAATTATCACATAAACAATGGTACAAAGACTCTGTTTTAATGTTATAAGGAAAACAAAGAACTGCAGATTTGGAGATCTGAAATAAACACAAAAACTGCTTGTGCTTTCCAAGATGGATGTGAAAGCATTGAAAAAGGTGCAGAGGAGATTTACTAGGAGGGAAGGTCTTATGTGGAAAGGCAGAACAACTTGAGTCTGTTCTCATTGGAAAGAAGGTTCAGAGGGGATTTGATAGAGACATAAGATAATCAGAGAATTAGATAGGGTAGACAGTGAAAGTCTTTTTCCTAGGATGATGGCGTCAGCTTGTATGAAGAGGCATAGCTACAAATTGAGGGGTGATAGATTTAAGACAGATGCCAGAGGCAGATTCTTTACTAAGAGAGTGGTAAGGGTGTGGAATGCCCTAACTGCCAATGTAGTTAACTCAGCCACATTAGAGAGATTTAAACAATCCTTGGATAAGCACTTGGATGATGATGGGATAGTGTAGGGAGATGGGCTTAGATTAGTTCACTGGTCAGTGCAACATCGAGGGCCAAAGGGCCTGTTCTGTGCTGTATTATTCTATGTTCTATGAAACTCAGCACGTCCATCAACACCTGTGGAGAGAGAAATAGAGTCCGCTCCACGCTTGCAGCAATGTGCCGGCCTCCGGTCCACGCTTGCAGCAATGTGCCGGCCTCCGGTCCACGCTTGCAGCAATGTGCCGGCACCTACCCTCTCTCCAGTCAGCCCTGCCTCAGCTAAGGGCCACACTCTCTCAGAATTGCAAAGGACCCACTCTGTACTACATCCTCAGGAGAATTCATACTCTCAACAAACAGTATTTCAGGCTTATGCCCGAAACGTCGAATTTCCTATTCCTTGGATGCTGCCTGACCTGCTGTGCTTTAACCAGCAACGCATTTTCAACTGTGATCTCCAGCATCTGCAGACCTCTTTTTACCCTAAACAGTATTTCAACTCCATCTCAAACATCAAAAACTTTAAGTACAACAAACTTTTATCCACCCACCTCCATAACCAGCGCTCCTCAAACATTCCAGAAGATTCCCCCAGCCTCGGAAACGCCATTAGCCATGTGGCTGATGCAGCTTCCACCCCCACACTGATTGATGATGTCACTTCTGCCCCCATCATGGCCACTCCCAAACCCCCTTCCGGCCCTCACATCATCGCTGATACCACACAATCAGTGACTTCCACCATCCCTACTGCCGTGTCTGCCACTACTTCCGCCCCCACCAGCCGACCCATTTGTCTCAGCATGCTCCTGCCCACTGAACTCATCACTACCTACCTCGACACTGTTCTATCCCCTCTAGTCCAGGAACTCCCCACATACGTTCAAGACACCATCCACCTCCTCCAAGACTTCCGTTTCCCTGGCCCACAACGCCTCATCTTCACCATGGATATCCAATCCCTCTACACCTCCATCCGCCATGACCAGGGCCTCCAAGCCCTCCGTTTTTTCCTCTCCACACGTCCCGAACAGTACCCTTCCACCAACACTCTCATTCGTTTGGCCGAACTGATCCTCACCCTTAACAATTCCTCCTTTGAATCCTCCCACTTCCTCCAGACCAAAGGGGTAGCCATGGGCACCTGTATGGGCCCCAGCTATGCCTGTCTCTTTGTTGGCTACGTAGAACAGTTGATCTTCCGTAATTACACCGGCACCACTCCCCACCTCTTCCTCCGCTACATTGATGACTGCATTGGCGCCACCTCGTGCTCTCGCGAGGTGGTTGAGCAATTCATCAACTTCACCAACACATTCCACCCTGACCTTAAATTTACCTGGACCATCTTTGACACCTTCCTCCCCTTCCTGGACCTCTCCATCTCCATTAATGATGACCGACTTGACACTGACATTTTTTACAAACCCACCAACTCCCACAGCTACCTGGATTACACCTCTTCCCACCCTATCTCTTGCAAAAATGCCATCCTGTATTCCCAATTCCTCCACCTCCGCCGTATCTACTCCCAGGAGGATGAGTTCCACCATAGAACACACCAGATGGCCTCCTTCTTTAGAGACCGCAATTTCCCTTCCCACGTGGTTAAAGATGCCCTCCAACGAATCTCGTCCACATCCCGCACCTCCGCCCTCAGACCACACCCCTCCAACCGTAACAAGGACAGAACGCCCCTGGTGCTCACCTTCCACCCTACCAACCTTCACACAAACCAAATCATCCGCCGACATTTCCACCACCTCCAAAAAGACCCCACCATCAGGGATATATTTCCCTCCCCACCTCGTTCCGCCTTCCGCAAAGACCGTTCCCTCCATGACTACCTGGTCAGGTCCACGCCCCCCCTACGACCCACCCTCCCATCCTGGCACTTTCCCCTGTCACCGCAGGAACTGTAAAACCTGTGCCCATACCTCCTCCCTCACCTCTATCCAAGGCCCTAAAGGAGCCTTCCACATCCATCAAAGTTTTACCTGCACATCCACTAATATCATTTATTGTATCCGTTGCTCCCGATGCGGTCTCCTCTACATTGGGGAGACTGGGCGCCTCCTAGCAGAGCACTTTAGGGAACATCTCCAAGATACCCGCACCAATCAACCACACCGCCCCGTGGCCCAACATTTCAAATCCCCCTCCCACTCTGCCGAGGACATGGAGGTCCTGGGCCTCCTTCACTGCCGCTCCCTCACCACCAGACGCCTGGAGGAAGAACGCCTCATCTTCCGCCTCGGAACACTTCAACCCCAGGGCATCAATGTGGACTTCAACAGCTTCCTCATTTCCCCTTCCCCCACCTCATCCTAGTTTCAAACTTCCAGTTCAGCACTCTCCCCATGACTTGTCTGGACTTGTCCAACCTATCTATCTTCTTTTCCACCTATCCACTCCACCCTCTCCTCCCTGACCTATCACCTTCATCTCCTCCCCCACTCACCCATTGTACTCTATGCTACTCTATCCCCACCCCACCCTCCTCTAGCTTATCTCTCCATGCTTCCAGCTCACTGCCTTTATTCCTGATGAAGGGCTTTTGCCCAAAACGTTGATTTTGCTACTCGTTGGATGCTGCCTGAACTGCTGTGCTCTTCCAGCACCACTGATCCAGAGAAATAGAGTTAACATTTCAAAGTCAATATGACTCTTCATTGAAATTGAAGCTACATGGAAACATTAACTCCATTTCAGTGCTGTTTTTCACTTTTGCCTTCCTTCACTACTACTTTTCTTTTCCTACCTCACAATAAAAGAACAGAAGCTTACATATCTGGCATATTTATATGGTGTTGATGAAAAAGAGAAAGTGTTCTGATGAAGGGCTTATAACCGAAATGTTGATTCTCCTACACCTCAGATGCTGCCTGACCTGCTGTGCTTTTTCAGCACCACACTCTCGACTCTGATCTCTAGCATCTGCAGTCCACACTTCCTCCTTGAGAAGGTAGTGGTAAGCTGCCGTCTTGAACTGATGCAGTCCATTTAGTGTAGGTACAACTACAATGCTGTTAGTGAGGGAGTTTGAGGATTTTTACCCTGAGCAACAGTAATCATAGAATCAATATATTTGCCACTCAGGATGGTGACAGTCTTGAAAGGAAACTTGCAGGCAGTGGGGTCCTCATGTATTTCCGATCCTACTCTTATGTTCTCAGTTCTGTGTTATAACTACACCTTATTGGTCTGGGAGGGTGGCCGTCTGCTATTAGCTTTCAAAAAGAGGAACTCTAGGTCTGAATTGTGAAGTGAGTAGAACCCCTGCCCTGTGTTCCAGTTCTCTGTTGCTTATGTTCCACGTCAATCACTGCAATTCAATAAGTCTAAGTTCTATTGCACTTAGAGCAGCACTCTTATCAGTTCTGTCACCAATTAGCAGCAACCTTTCCAACCAATTAATGGGCTACTCACACTAATAATGGAACTTGAAATTGCTTTCGACCAGACAGTTCTGATGTTAAGTTTCTCAATCGCAACAGGAAAATCTTGTCCCTTGTGACGGTAGATTATGGAACAATGCTTATCTCTATGCGTGCTGAGGTTTGGGTGTAAGCATATTTGTGTAACTACTTTGGGTAACTACTTCTATGTCTGAGTGGCTGAATGTTTAGTTGATTGCGCTTCTGAGTGGCAAAGTGTTCAGCATCTTTGTTCATGGAACATGCATGCTCTGAGTGACAGTGTTGCTTGCATTTAAATATTTCTAAATAATGCTTGCTATTTTGAATAGCTGATTGTATTTGTATGAATGTATGTTTGAGAAGATTGTATTTCTGATTTTGAGTGACTGTGAACTTTAGTTGTTATGTCTTAGTAGCAGTATCATTGAATGGTTATGTGTCTCACTATATTAGATTAGATTACTTACAGTGTGGAAACAGGCCCTTCGGCACAACAACTCCACACCGACCCTCCGAAGAGTATGTTTGAATAGCTATTTATTTGTGTGTTTAACTGATTTGATTAAGTTTGACATGCTGTGTTTCAATGGCTGAATATTTGACTGATCATGTTTAGCTTTGTTTGAATAACTGCATGTGTTGGTGACATTTCTGTGTGGGTACATGTTCAGATGTCTATTCACATGGTTGTTTACCTCAATGGTTGCATATTTCAGGAATGTTTGTGATAGCTTCTGTTGTGTATTTAAAATATGATTTAGTATCTGCATGGTTGAATGGTACCCCAAGTAGCTGGATTTGCTTGGGTTTGGAGATGGATGATCACCTCTACTTTAAATGACAGCATTTCACTATATTTATGTTAACATTAAATATACCAAAAAGCATTTCAAAAAGAACAAACAGTTCTTCCTGGAATTCTGACCAACACTATACCCTGGATTGCCATTACCAAAAACAGATTAATTGGTTATTCAGCGGATAGGATATACCTGTGTCTAAACATTTTGGCCAGCAGTTGTTTTTAACAATAATCACTGTACCTCAAAGTAATTAACTGCATATAAGTTGATTGATTGAAAATATGTCTAAGTGACGTGATAAAGTACTATGCAAGTGCAAGACTTTCTATTTTGTTTTCAAATAAATTTTAAGTATGTACATGAACTGGGATGACAGCTTGTTTCAAATATATTATTTTGATAAAACATTTAATTTATTTACAATTAAAGGTCATTTGTTGACATTTTGAAAAAGGCAAAGTAATCTCTTTATTTTGCTGTCATAGCAGTTGATGAATTTGCATGTTTCTAGTATAAATGTCCTTTAGATGTGCACAATTGATTTAAAGAATATAAAAAATGGGAAACACTTTCAGGATTCCTAACAGATAAAGACAAAGGCAAAGATGAATCTTGCTTCCACAGGTGAATCAGCACCGTCTTATGTTTGTAATGTCTTTTTCAATAAATAGTCCTACTCAGCCTGGCTTGGAATCCATTGCAGAATAAACAGCAGTTTATTAAAAAATAAAATTGCTGATCCCTTCTGACCCCACATCTTTTACACACTAGTATTGTCATCTCCTTACAAACATCAAAATAGTAAAGACATTACTCAATGTAATTGTTTTGATGTATTTTCATATTCTTCCACATTTCCTATGTTGCAAATCTTATTGTCCAAAAGGCCAACATTCTAGTCACAAATCTGTCTACAATAATGTTATTTTCCTCTTTACAATTTTTGTTGTATGTAACTGATTCCTGAAATATCTTACTTTGTTCCTCTAAACTTTAAGACATGATATGTTATTCCTACCTCTGAATCTTCATTTTACAGAAATTAAGATTCAAAGCATCATGTCTTTAAAATTCATTCTATCCCGTTAAGTTTAGTATTAGCTAATGATAACTTTTAAATTTATCTTCTTTCTTTATCTTATAAGTGTTGGACCATTACTTACATATTTCAGCAGTTAAAAAAGACGCCAAAATTAAGTTTGAAAGTTAAGCAATAACCTGCTGAACAATCCCAGAGAAGGTATGGATTGACCAGAGCCTGGGATACTTGAAAAATAATTGATTTGGTTTATTAGCTATCTGTTTCGAAACTGCCTAAATTGACCAGTGTAAAGCATATAAAAGATCCATCGACTATATATAGGTAATCTAAACATAGGAAGTAAAAGCAAAATGGAAAATAGTCGGTATTAATGATTCAATCCTACATAAATCAACTGGGAATATTCTCTTGATTTCTTGGCTATCAGCATTTCAGAACATCCATGCTTTGTCTGCATTGTGCCAACAGCATCACCATGGAGGTACTATTTTATTACTAACAAATAGGCAGGTTTGTTATTTGTTGAATAGAAATAATACACAAAGCTCTTGACTGGCACCCATTGATAAGTGAGCTAAAATATAGGACAAGCTGTAAATTAGATGAACAGTATTTTTTGTATTGTTTTCAGATTCTGCTAATTAATTGCAAACTTCATCAACAGGCACTTCTGTGTCACTTCCATTCCTAATCTGTATTTTGGAAGTGTACTGACTTTAAATGCTAAAACAGTAGATCCATTTAAGCACTTAAAATCTTAGCTTAGAAGTTGCTGTTGTACCAAGGTAAAGTGACAATAGGATTTTTCAGGACTCTGCCTTGGAAGATTTTCTCAAGGGATATCCAGGTTGGAACTTGGATAATGTACTTGTCATTTTTTTGCCATTAGAATAGAACACCAGTGAGTGAATAAAAAATGATTGAACTAAGCTTAAAGAAGAGATTTATTTAGTGGAAAAGTTATATAACATCTTTGACCAGTGCTTATATAAATTGTTACATCCTGTCTCAATTGATTTATTTCTCCAAATAATTTCTAATGATCTTTCTTTGAGCATACCGGAGGATGGCTATTTATCTAGACTTTTCTCTAACAAAAGGAAGAGATAATGCCTAGTTATATCTCTCAGAACACATGCCCTTTATAAGTAATTCCCTTGATTACCCATTTAACCAAACTATGCCTTTCCAAAATCCGAGGCTATGGTCAATACATCTCTTCTTTGCAACTGTCTTAAAAGGATCTCTACTCAAGGAAGATCTCTACTCAACTCTAATAGGCTGTTTAAAAGGTTTTTTTGTCTTTCTTCCTGAAAAACATAAGAAATAGTCCAACAGCATTATTAGTTGAAGAGGAAACAGGATGAATCCATGAGCAGTCATTAAACAATACCAAGTCAAAGGGAGAGAATTAATTCAAAGGGCATGTTGCATTGACTTTTTAATTTGTATTGAACAAGATTTGAACTAAAGTAACAGCATATTTCATATTTAGATAATTGGAGGATCAAAGTAAGCGATTCAGTTGTGTAATGACCTTATACACAAGAAAAGTCCAAAATTATTAATATAAATAGATGTAGGAGACTGAAGGCTGTTTAAATTTGGAAGGTACCTGGGGACCACCAACTCCAAGTTTCTATCCAAATTAGACACAATCCCACTTTTAAAATAATTGCTGTTTCTTTCTTTGTCAGTGGGTCAGGTTCTCAGTGCCCACAAAGGAAAAATTCTAAAATGGAAAGAAATCAGAGTTAAAGTTTGGGTCCAGTGCCCCTTCCTCAGAACTCTGTCAGAGTCCAACCTCTCTCTGAACCCAAAACATTAACTCTGATTTCTCTCAACTGCTACTGCCAGATCCGCTGAGCTTTTCCAGCAATTTTTGTTTTATTTCTGATTTCCAGCATCCGCAGTTTTCTCGGTTTATAAAAATTCTAAAATTCCTAAGGTTTAAGGTCAGAGAGAAAGGTTTAAAGACGATGTGCAAGGAATTTTTTTTTCCCACACAGAGGATAGGTCCTGGAATGTGCTGCCAAGGGAGGTCGTAGAACAGACGCAATAGCAACATTTAAGAGGCATTTAAACAGACACACGAAGAGGCAAGAATAGAAGGATAAAGACCATGTGTAGGCAAATAGGATTAGTTTAGAATGGCATCATGGTAGGCACAAATATGTTGGGCTGAAGGGCCTGTTCCTATGCTGTAAAAGCATTTTGGATGTATGTAAATCACACTGACTGCAGTGTTTTAAGAAAGTGGTTCAACATCTTCTCATTGCCCAATTAATCTCATTTGCCAGCAATGTCCATATCCTGCCAATGAATAAAAATAATTGAACATAGTCTTGTTTTCAACTGACAGCGACAGATATTATTTTCTAGCAGGTATTTCTGAATAATCAGGAGTCCTGATTCCATTTCCTCCTGTTCCTCCTTAGCTTTGGCATTCCTGAAGGGCTCATGCCCAAAACGTCAATTCTCATGCTCCTTGGATGCTGCCTGACCTGCTGCGCTTTTCCAGCAACACATTTTCAGCTCTGATCTCCAGCATCTGCAGACCTCACTTTCTCCTTTGGCATACTATAGCCAATTGTAGCATCTTTCAAGCTGAATATCGGGAAATGAACCTAGTATATTCTAAGCTTCATGGGTCAATTAACATTCTAAAGCATGCTTACTAATTAAACCATCAGCAAACCATATTAGCTTCATAGATGCAAAACAGAGTTTTTTATGCCTGCTAAGGTATATCTCACCTAAAGAACACGGCTATGATCCCAGCTGATGTTAACACTTCACAAATCAGACCACAGAATAAAATATGGCTTGGTAGATCCTAACTTTTTTTTTAAAAGATATAGAGGTTAGCTGTTGAATACATTAACAAACGTCTGCCAGTGTACCTTTAACACAATTATTAAACAAGAACGAACATGAACTACATTATACTAGATAAAATGTTGGAAATATTTCAATACCGACATCAGAATTTCACATTTTTTTTGTCTTCAGTAAGATCCTTGCAAACACCCAACCTCAACAAAGAGTCATCACTATTCCACACTAACTCTTCTCGAACAGACCAGTGTCACTGAGCACGTTTTTTCTCCAGTGAGTTTCTATGTGTGCACTAGATGCTAATTTTCTTCAGTTGATAAATCTTCCTGAGACAACTAAAACAAATTACAAACTAAACTCAATCTTATTTTAACTTTAGACCAAACACACAAGTTCCATAAATTCAGTTTCCAGCAGTTCCTGTCAAATTTCTTATGACGGTGTTTGACACCTCAGCATCCACTCTATCATACTCACACACAGACAGACTGACTTTCCGGATTGATCTCTCTGATCATTTAATGTCTACTGTAATCTAGTTTTTTCTTCTATGTGTCAGTAGACAAAAACATTGCTTTTACACTTTAACACACTGAACTACTCACACCCAGATCATCATTTCAAAAATCTCATTCAAGGTAATGTAAATGAATAGGCTTCCAAGTTCCCAAGGACTCGAAAGCCATATCTTCATAACACAAGACAAAATACAAAATATAAATTCAACCTAACATTATACATTGCTTCCGACAACACGTTTTGTTTTCATAAGATGTCACAGTTTCACAGAATAATGCCAATTTCGAGATTTCTTGTACATTTCCAATGGGGTCATAGTTCCAGATTTAAAACACACAGATCAAACTGTAACCATAATTTATTGTAATTCTACTAATTGTGCATTCTCCAATATAGTCACCAGAAGGACTGTTAAGTACTAAGCAAGTCAATTCTTTAAAGCTATAGAAATGCAACTTTTCTTAACATTCAGACTGTTTTAATTTATCAGATATTGATCAAATCAGATGTTGCACCTATGAGATGACAATTGATTCGATATATAGTTAATTATTTCAGTACAACACCATGGTGAAATATGTATATGAGCCTAACAAATTTGCTTATCTGTTTTTCTCTTCTCTCTGCCCACTTCACAGATAGAAAATATTTAAAGTTCTTTTGAGGAATGTTAGAGAAAACTCAAATTGTGAGGAGCAAAGCCTGAAGCTCTGTTTGTCTACATGTCTTTCACAGGCCATCTTAAAAAAAGCTTACTTTTCTAATCTTTAATTAATGGTAGTTGCTCTGATACTTATTCAACTGGAGCACAAGCAGCTGATAGGATTACAAGGGTATGGCATGAAAAGCATAGAATAGAATGGATTAGAGATGTAAGGGACACCAGTTGCAACAAAGATACTATTTTCATGTGGATATTTTCCAGATCTTTGCCAAAGTTAAATTACTTCATTAGAGGAGGGCTACTTTCAGTGGATTCAGGATGGCCCAGTCCTGAATAAGTTAGATTGAATAATTACAGGCAAAACAATAACAGAATGATGCCTTTAAAAAGAACATAATTAAGTCCCCATTTAAAGTCACATTTGTGTTTCTAAAAATCACGACTTTAAGTGAGATTACCTTAAGTGAAGCATGCTTTCCCTTAGGAATCAATGTTAAAGCTAGAGCTAAGATTCTATGGACATTTCTAGCAGAGAAGTAATAGCATAGATATTAAATACTGAACATTGTGTATTCCTAGCTGAAATATCTTGCAAAATCAAATCACGAAGTACAAAAGTAACATTACAGTGAGACATTTAAGGATTTTTATCAGCACAAAACAATTAAAAAATGAAGTTGAAATGATGTACAATACTAGATCCCTACATTAATAAATAAAATAACGTTGATAAATTTAAAAATTAAAAAAAGAATTCAATATAAATGTAAGTACAGGAACTGTAAATGCAGCATGTTAAAATTGCACTATTCTGAAGGAGTTTAAATTGACCAGGTTCCATCTAGTGGCAGACACTGGTTGATGCAGGCTGGAGAATTTGCAAACATTTCAAATTTTGCCAGATGCTGCCAGACCTGCTGAGTTTCTCTAGCTATTTTTGGTTTTGTTTGTTTCAGATTTCCAGCTTCCACAGTTTTGTTTTATTTTATGCAAACATTTCACCCTGTTTCCAAAACAGTATTTAGAAAAACCCAGTCACAACAAACCAATGAATTTAATCTGAGAGGTGAGAAAAGTTTTAGAAATAATCTGGTAAAAAAAATTAATTCACTTACACAATTATGACACTAATATTATTTAGGGAAGGAAACTGCCATCCTTACCTAATCTGCACTCCATATGAATCCAGACCCCATAACAATGGTTGACTCTTAACTGCTCTCCGAAGTGGCACAGCAAGTATCAACACTAGAAAGTCACAAATGAGAATCAAAACTGAATGGACCACTTGACTTCATTAACTAAATATGAAACTAAATGGAAATGACAACAGCAAACAGAGCCTCGTCAAGCCTGTAAAGTCCTCTTTACTAACACCTCGGGACTAGTACAAAAACTGTGTCAGCTGTCAAGTAATAGCCTGACATAGTCATATTCACAGAATCATACATTACACACAATGCCCCAACCAATATCATCATCATCTCTGGGTACATCCCAGAGGCAAAAGCAGAGGTGGCAGCACAGAGGTATAAAGTTGGAAGTTTCGTTCAGAATCCTCAACATTGGCTCTGATCTTGTGAATCTCATGGCATCAAAAGCAAGAAAGCCTGCTGCTGATTATCTTTACCTCCTCTTACCCACCACCCCCATACTTCAGCTGGTGAATCAGTACTCCTTCATGATGAACACTGTATGAAGCATGAGGGTGAAAAGGGCATGGAATTTACCAGGGTAGTATTCAATGTCTATCACCAAGAGTTCTTGAAAGCATCACTAATGATAAGCAGGTTGAGCCCTTGAGGACAAAGCTTCCAGATTAGGGTTGTGGCATGCAGGAAGATACCAACAAGAGGGAAAACCACACTTGACGTCAGACACACTTGACCTGCTACAGTTGCATCTATTCATGACAGCTCAGTGAAAATAACTACGACATAGCCCTGGTGGAAACAGTTCCTGATGAAGGGCTTTTGCACGAAACGTCGATTTTACTGCTCCTTGGATGCTGCCTGAACTGCTGTTCTCTTCCAGCACCACCAATCCAGAATCTGGTGGAAACGGAAGTCCAGTCTTCACATTAAGAATAGCTTCTATCGTATTGTGTGGCACTATCACCATGCTAAATAGGATAGTTTTCAAACAGATCTAGCAACTGAAGCTCAGCATGCAGGAGGAGTTGGGAGCCATCAGCAGCAGAATTGTATTCTAATACAATCTGTAATCCCACGGCCTGGCATATCATCAACTCTACTATGACCACCAAACCTCACCCTGGCTCAATGTAGCAGATTTCAGAAGGGTACATTAGGAGCAGTACCAACTAAAGCTAAAACTGTTGTTTCAAGCTGGTGAAGAAACAACAGAACTATTTGTGTTGAAAATGTGTTGCTGGAAAAGCGCAGCAGGTCAGGCAGCATCCAAGGAGCAGAAGAGTCGACATTTCGGGCATGAGCCCTGCTTCAGGAAAGGGCTGAAGGGCTCATGCCCGAAACATCGACTCTCCTGCTCCTTGGATACTGCCTGACCTGCTGCGCTTTTCCAGCAACACATTTTCAGCTCTGATCTCCAGCATCTGCAGTCCTCACTTTCTCCTAGAACTATTTGTGTGCCAAATAGCATGTGACAGAGCTAAGCTATTCCCAAGCCAAATATCCAGTCCTGTCATATCTAGTCATGAACAGCAGTGGACGATTAAACAACTCACTCGAGACATCCCCATCCTCAGTAATGGGGGAAAACAGCACATCAGTGCAGAATAAGGCTAAAGCAATCTTCAGCTCGAACTGCTAAAGATTGAAAATATTTCAAAGAAAGGAAGATGGTTGTAGTTGTTGAAGGTCAGTCATTTCAGCTCTGCGACATCATTTCAGGAGTCTGTCAGGGGAGAGTTCTTGGCCCAAACATCATTAGCTGCTTCATCAATGACCTTGCCTCCATTATAGGGTCAGAAGTGGGGATGATCACTGAAGATTGCACAATGTTGAGCAACATTCACAACACCATAGATGCTGAAGCAGTCCATGTCCAAATGCAGCAAGACAACATCTTCTGTTAACTACTAGGAAGTTATATTTATGCCAATGACTATCTCCAAAAAGAGGGAATCTAACCATCACCCTTTGACATTCAATTGCATTACCATCAATGAATGGACCACTATCAGTTACCATTGACCATACAAGTGCTGTGGGCATACTGGCATTTCAGACGCTCCAAATTCTGTGGTAACTCACCTCCTGTCACTGCAAAGCTATCCACCAACTACAAGGCACAAGTAAGGAGTACCACAGAACACTCCCACTTGCCCGCACCTCCACAATGTTCCAGAAGATTGAAACTATCGAGGAAAAAGCAATCCACTTGATCGACACCACATTCAGAAACATTCACTCCCTCCACCACTGACACTCAATAGCAGCAGTCTGTACCACCCACAAGATGCAAAATTTCATCAGGTCAGCAACTTCCAAACCCATGACCACTACTACCATGAATTTTTTAAAAAAAGGTTCATTAGGGAAAAGCAGCATGAATGTGCTGGAAGGCAACTTACATAATTTTTCTGATATGGTATATCTTTTCCTGAAATTACCTGCCTGAAGTTAAGACCATGACCTTCACCATTGGTATGGTAAGGAGGCAGGTCCCAAATCCACACTAGCTGAAATGAGGATTAAACCCCACGCTCCATAGTTATAATCAGATTAACACGGCTGTCCAGTTAAATGAGCCAACTAGCTGCTTTTCTTTCTCCCTCACCGCAAGAAGTCCAAGTTGCAATGATGATATATCTGTTTGCTGTCTCTCAGTTCAGGATGATGTCTACTTGGAGCTGCAAGTTTCTGATATTTGTCTTCTTTGTGACTGAAAAGGCTTATTTTTGATCCATAGATCTTTGAGCCCAGTGTCCCAGGATTTTAATTGCTTCCTTTTCTTTCCTTCTGTTTCCACACTGCCTCAACATTAATGCATTTGGACTCAAAGCCTGATGGACATATTACCATTGTGGGAGAGTAGGTAATTAATGAGAGATACTTGGTAAAATATGGAGAGAAACCTCCCTAGACTCAAGGCAAAAGCAGTCACAAACAGCTCAATGTAACTCATCAAGCCAAAATAGTTTAATTTCCAATTGCATCCCCATCTCACAGTAACAATTCTTTGTTTTACAGAGGCACAGCAATAGCAGGTGTCGTATTTGGGATTGTCTTTCTCATGGGAGTAGTTGCTGGAATAGCTATTTGTATCTGCATGTGTATCAAAAACAGTGGGAGCACACGTGTGGGTGTGATACAGGCATCTCATATCAATACCGTCAGTCGATTCACTGGTAAGAAACAAAGAATCAGCAAAGTTTTGATTTAACAGTCATTTAATGAACCCAGACATGTGCCAATTTCTCCATTTATCCGCCTTGGTTTATTGGACCTCCACTCACTTTAATTTTAGCTTCTATACTTTTAGTTTTGTGGAACTTAATAATTACGAGATGAAAATAAAACAAATTCTGTCAAATTTGCTTGGTAGAATTCTGATAAAAACATGTCTCAACAGTCTTCGAGGACTAACCGTGACATAAACGTTTTGTTATAATAATGAGGTTGATAAGGAGGAAGGTCACTGGGCCCGAAACGCTAACCCCGTTTTCTTCTCACAGGTACTGCCAGACCCGCTGAGCTTCCCCAACAACTTTTGTTTTTTTATAGAACTGCTATTATTTAGAACTGTCTTTAAGTAAAATGAAGGATGGTGTATCATGTCTAAAAAATACCTTCACAGAACTGATTCACAGCTATCGGTTTCTTTTTTGAAATCCATGTTCCAAATGATGATAATATATATTTTATTACATCCTCCATTGTTATGATACAGCCTGCTGCCATTGCCTACAAGTGTAAAAGCCTTTTACTTTTCCCAGTAAAACAATCTGAACCTTCTTATGTTCCCTTTCCTGAGGAAACTTGGAACCATTAGAAGCTGGCAGAAACTATGAACTAAGGTTCCAATTCTGAGGAAGGGTCACTGGATCCAAAAGTCTAGCAGTATGTGTGGAGAGAAAGCAAAGTCAATACTTCAGGTCCAGTACCCTCCTTCAGATTGTTTAGGAGCTAGGGAAAGGTTATATATTTGCTGAAGATGGGGTGGAGGAGGGGAGCATGAATTTTTTAGTTTTATTATTCTCGACATGGACTGTAACACTTTATCAATTAGTCTGCAACAGACACAGAAGAAACTCACAATGGTGGAATGTTTTAGAAATCAAAGGTTTGGAATCTTGTTCTTCTCCCAACCATAAAATAGTTGTCCAATGTCACATATCAAATTATTCATATACAGATCCCAAAATGTCTGTGAAAGGAAATACATCTAATCTGCTTTGTAATGTGCAAATCGTCTCCTATCTAGTCATTTCTCATGTTAATTTTGCCTTTATCCATTCTTCTACATTGCCTCTGTCTCAATATGTGTTAGAACCACAGAAAAGAAGAACAAGAGTGGCCCATTTGGCCCATTGAGCCTCCCCCCCCCATTCAAGATAGCTAATCCTATATCGCCATCCTGTACTCCCATTGTCTCCTCATGCCTCTTAATACCTTTACTATCTAGAAACGAATCTACTTCTCTCTAACATTTCTTTTTTTCTTTCTTAAGAGAGAAGCAAGAGTGGACATTGGACCACTGGAAAATGAGGCTGAAGTAGTAATGGGGAACAAAGAAATAGCAGAGGAACTGAATAAGTGCTTTGTATCAGTATTCACAATGGAGGACACCAGCAGCATACCAGAACTTCAGGAGAGTCAGGGGACAGAGGTGAGTGTAGTGGCCATCAATAGGGAGAGGGTGCTGGGGAAGCTGAAAGGTCTGAAGGTAGATAAATCACCTATACTGGATGAACTACACCCCAGAGTCCTGAAGGAGATAGCAGGGATTGTAGAGATATTGAAGGTGATCTTTCAGGAATCACTGGAGTCAGGAAGGATCCCAGAGGACTGGAAAATGGTTAATGTAAGAAGGGACGGAGGTAAAAGAGGAAACTATAGACTAGTTAGCCTGACCTCAGTCATTGCTAAGTTTTTAGAGTTAATTGTTAAGGACATGCAGAGTATTTGAAAGTGCATGGTAAAATAAGGCAAAGTCAGCACAGTTTCATCAATAAGAGGTCATGCCTGAGGAATCAATTAGAATTCTTTGAAGAGATAATGACCACATTAGATAAAGAAAAGCCAGTGCACATGACCTATTTGTGCCGCACAGGGGGCTATTAAATGAGTCAAGAGCCCATGTTGTTAGGGATGGATAGAAGATTGGCTGACTGGCAGAAAGCAGAGAGTAGAGACCAAGGGGTCTTTTTAAGAATGGCAGCCGGTGAATATTGGAGTTCCAAAGGAGTGTGTTTTTGGACAACAAGCATTCACATTTCAGTATATAATGACTATTTGGATGAAGGAACTGGAGGCATTGTTCCTCAATTTGCAAACAACATAAGATAGGTAGAGAGACAGGCAGTGTTGAAAAGGCAGCGAGCTACAGAAGAACTTGGACAAGCTAGGAGAGTGGATACAGAAGTGGAACATAGAATACAGTGTTTGAAAATGGGAGGTAGATTTTGGTAGGAAGAATACAGTGCAGACTTTTTCTAAATGTGGAAATCTGAAGCACAAAGAGACCTGGGAGTCCTAGTTCACAAGATAAGTTATTATGCAGATTCAATTGGCAGTTAGAAAGGCAAGTGCAATGTTGACATTCATTTCAAGAGGGCTAGAATACAAGAAAAGAGATTTACTGCTGGGGGCTATAAAAGGCTCTGGGCAGACCACATTTAAAATGCTGCAAGTAGTTTTGGGCTTCGTATCTCAGACAAGATGTGCTCGCACTGGTGAAGGTTCAGAGGAGGTTTACAAAAATTATCCTGGGTATGAAGGGCTTGTCGTATGAGAGGCAATTGAGGACTCTGGGTCTGTATTTGAAGTTTAGAAGGATGAGGGTGATGTGACTGAAACATTCAGGATACTGAGAGGCCTGGATAAAGTGGAAGTGGAGAAGAAGTTTCCACTAGTCGAGAAACTAGGACCGAAGTACACAGATTCAGAGTGAAGAACTGAGAAGAACTGAAGGAATTTCTTCAGCCAGAGAACAGTTGATCTGTGGGACTTAATGTCACAGAAGGCTATAGAGGCCAAAATAATTGAGTGTATTTAAGACAGGGATAGATAGGTTCTTGGTTAGTAAGAGGATCAAAGGTTTCTGGGAGAATACAAGAGAATGGGGTTGAGAAACATTTCAGCCATGATCAAATGTCAGAACAGAATCTATGATATGAATGGTCTAATTCTGCTCCTACATCTTATAGTCTTTATGCCTTTCTAACATTTTTATTCACTTTTTTGTACAATGGCCCTATTTGCTGTTAACCTTGATGTTCCTGTTTCTACTTTTCTAGCTTTCAATTCTAATTTTGTTTCTCTTTCCTGTGTCTTCCAACTCAGGTTCCCTTTCCCTTCCATTTTAGTTTAAATCTTAATACCAGCAAATGACCCTGGGGGATATTAGGCCAAGTCCTGCTTGGGTAAATCCATCCAACTTGTACAGTTTCCATTTTCCCCAGAATCAGACCCAACACCTCAGAAATCTAAATCCTTCTTTCTACAACATCTCTCTAGCCACTAATCTTGTCAGTTCTATTGTTCCAAAACTTGCTAATACTTTATACTGAGAGTAATCCTGAGATTATTACCGTACATACTTATGTAAAGGTCAAATTTTGAAAATGGTTTTATAAAGCTGAAATTAGGGGGTCGACTAATACACAGGCACAAGTTTTGAGGGGCTGAAATTCATGCTGCAGTTCAAAATACAGAATTATTAGCAAAAGTCAATTTGATTGCACAAGTTTGCACATTCTCCCCATATCTGCGTGGGTTTCTTCCGGGTGCTCCTGTTTCCTCCCATAATCCAAAGATGTGCAGGTCAGGTGTATTGGCCATGTTAAATTGCCCAAAGTGTTAGTCAGGGGTATGGGTCTGGGTGGTTACTCTTCGGAGGGTCGGTGTGGACTTGTTGGGCCGAAGGGCCTGTTTCCATACTGTAGGGAATCTAATCTAATCTTTTGAAAAAAAACAAACAGTCACAGGCAAAGAAGAAAAACTCAATGAATTATGGTAAAGATAATTACCAGATAAAAGCAAGAGACTGGTACGAAAATTTAACATGTCAAAGATTCATTGAAATCCTGCAAAATCACACTGTTCAACATCGTCATGGCCTGGTATAATGGCACACTTAAATGAAATATTTATTAAATTCTGGATGTGTAAGTATCTTGAACTTTCCCATCAAATTCTTCCCTTTCCCTCCCATTTACTCTCATATGTCATGAACCTCAGCAACATTAACACATTTGTCATGGAATTAAAGATATACTGCTATGTAGCTAATATATCTCACTTTTATTCAGATATAATGGCACAATTGAAATGGTTAACTTTTTAACAATATTAACTTTTGGATGTATAGAGAACAAACTGAAAAGTACCGATAGACTGGTCTGAATGAATGAATGAATCAATCGATCAAAACGTGCTGTAGTAAACCAAGTGCCATAAGTACAGTTACGAATGAATGAATAGAGATGCGATAAAGTAAACAAAGAGCGATGAATAGAGTTACCAATATGAATGAATGCATGTGATTTAATGCGATATGGTAGGGTCAACTTATATACAAGATCTCTGGAAAATACAAGATTTTTTGGCAAAAACTGAGGAGCCAGTTTATGCATGTGATCAACCTATACACAAGTATATATATGGTACCATTGAGGTTGTGCCTTTATTTTCCAGCTCCCCATTCTTTTTTTTATCTATGTTATTGGAACTGTTGTTGACCACAAGCCAAGCACCAGGGAGGAAACAACTAGCAGTTCCTCTTATGATAGAATCCAGTATCATTATTGCTCTTAGACTTTTTCTTCCCCTCATGCAGTGCAGCTGAACCACACATGATGACACAGACTTGGTTGTTGCTACATTCCACTGAGAAACAATCTCCCCGAGCAGTTACCAAAATGAAAAATCTGTAAGACTGGAAGGTGGACCCATGGACTTCTGCACTATCTTTCTAGTGCTTTTACTCTGTATGGTGGTCACCCATTCATTTTATGCCTGTACATACTTTACCTGCACTGTGAGCACCTGACTGTATGTATTATCCACAAAAATCTCAATCTTGCAGATTTGCCATAATGACTCAAACTGCTGCTCCAGATCAAAAGTATAGATTTCCAGCAGCTGCAACTGGAGACAATTTCTGCACATGTTACAGTCACCAATGTTCCCTGTAAGCTGTACGATACTGAGAATCTGCTTATGCTGATTGACTTTGTTTTCTCCGCTCTTACCAGACACAGATCTTGGAGGTCCGTGCAGAGGCTGGAGAAACTGGAGAAAATTAGGTCGTCACTCTGGACACATAGTATCCCTCACTTTGTATGGATAAGTCACCTCGCAACCTTCTTCTCTCTAATGCAACTTGCCTTAAGTCCCTCAACCTTTCCTTGTAAGACTTTCTCTTCATACCAGGCAACATCCTAGTAAATCTCCTCTGAAGCCTTTCCAAAGCTTCCACATCCTTCCTATAATACAGTGACCAGAACTGCATACAGTACTCCAAATGTGGCCACACCAGAGGTTTGTAGCTACAGCATGACCTCATGCTTCTGAAACTCAATTCCTCTACTAATAAAAGCTAACACACCATAGTGCTGTTAAGAAGGCATATCAACCTGGGTGGCAACTTATGTACATAGACACCGAGATCTCTCCGCTCATCTGAACTATCAAGAATCTTACCATTCGCCCACTATTCTCCATTCCTGTTACTCCTTCCAAAGTGAATCACCGCACACTTTTCTGCATTAAACTCCATTTGCCACCACTCAGCCCAGCTCTGCATCTTGTCTATGCCCCTCTTTAACTCACAGCATCCTTCGGCACTATCCACAACTGTACCGACCTTTTGTATCATCCGCAAATTTACTAACTCATCCTTCTACACATTTATCTTTTATAAAAATGACAAACAGACCCAAAACAGATCCTAGCAGTACACCACTAGTAACTGAACTCCAAGATGAACATTTCCCATCAACCACCACCCTCCATCTTCTTTCAGCTCACCAATTTCTGATCCAAACTGCCCTCAATCCCATGCCTCAGTATCTTGTGCAGTAGCCTACCATGGCGAACTTTATAAAACACCGTACTGAAATCCATACACAACACATCAACAACTTTACCCTCATCCACCTGTTTGGTCATCTTTGCAAAGAACTCAATAAGATTTGCGAGGCACAACCTACCTTTCACAAAACCGTGCTGACTCTCTTTAAATCAACTTATTCCTATCGAGATGATTATAAATCCTGTCTCTTATAAACTTTTCCAACACTTTACACACAACCAAAGTAAGGTTCACTGATTTATAATTTCCAGGGTTGTTTCTACTCCCCTTCTTGAACAAGGGTAAAAATTTGTTATCCTCCAGTCTTCTGGTACAATTCATGTAGACAATAACAACATAAAAGATCAAAGCCAAAGGCTATGCACTCTCCTCCCTGGCTTCATAGAGAATCCTATGATAAATCCCATCAGGCCCAGAGGATTTAACTATTTTCACACTTTCCAGAATTTCTAACACCTCCTCTTTTGAACCTCAATCCCGTTCAGTCTCGTAGCCTGTTTCTCAGTATTTTATTAAATAATGTTGTCTTTTTCCAATGTGAATACTATTCACTTATCGCTTCTCCTATCTCTTCGGACTCCACGCACAGCTTTCCACAACTGTCCTTGATTGGCCCTAATCATACTCTAGTCATTGTTTGATCCCTTATATACCAAAAGAAAGCTTTAGGGTTTTCCCTGATCCTATCCGCCTTCTCATGTTCCCTCCTTGCACAGCTTATCTCTCTTTCTAGGTTTTTCCTGGCTACCTTGTAACTCTCAAATCGCCCTAACTGACCCTTTACATCTCATCGTAACAAAAGCCTTCTTCTTCAACTTCCTTTGTAAACTATGGCTCCTGCGCTCAACAACGTCATCCTGTCTGACAGGTGCATACTGATTAAAGGACACACAGTAGCTGTTCCCTGAATAAGCTCCACATTTCTATTGTGCCCATCCCCTGCAGTTTCCTCCCCCATTCTATGCATCCTAAATCTTGTCTAATTGCATCGTAATTGCCTTTGCCCCCCAGCTGTAGCTCTTGCCCTCCAGCTATACCTATCCCTTTCCATCACTAAAGGAAACATAACTGAATTGTGGTCACTATCACCAAAGTGCTCACCTACCTCCAAATCTTGACATCTGGCCAGGTTCATTATCCAGTACCAAATATAACGTGGCCTCGCCTCTTGTTGGCCTGTCCACATACTGTGTCAGAAAACCCTCCCGCACACAATGGACAAAAACTGACCCATCTAAAGTACTTGAACTATAATACTTCCAGTCAATATTTGGGAAGTTGAAGACGCCCATAACAACCACCCTGTTACTCTCGCTCACATCGAGAATTATCTTTGCTATCCTTTCCTCTAAATATCTGGAACTATTCAGAGGCCTATAGAAAACCCCCAACAAGGGGGCTTCTCCTTTCCTGTTTCTAACTTCAGCCCAGACTACCTCAGTTGATGAGTCCTCAAACATCCTTTCTGCAGCCCGTAATATTGTCCTTGACTAACAATGCCACACCCCCACATCTTTTATCATCTTCTCTGTTCTTACTGAAACATCTAAATCCCAGAACCTGCAACAAACATTCCTGTCCCTGTTCTACCCATGTCTCTGAAATGGCCATAACATCAAAATCCCAGATATCAACCCATGCTGTAAGTTCACCTGCCTTATTCCAGATACTCCTGGCCTTGAAATAGACACACTTCAAACCAACTTCTTGCTTGCTAGTGTCCTCTTGTTATATTCCACTCCATGGAAACACAAATGCATGAGACAATGGTACCCCCAAGACACCCCAGCTCCTTTCAGTCTCATCAAGATGGAGGATGCATCATTCAGGATGGCTTGACATTAAAAGTCAATCATCTCAGCTATCACACAATTGTTAAGCGAAGCTGTGCCAGGGACAAGCTGATCAAAATCACATTTGTTGTTTATAGACACTTCAACCAGTTTATGTATTAAAAACACTTTCTCCACTTTGCTCTTGTCGGTGAGGCGGACAAAGGGATACAGAATTTGGTTTGTCATTCGACTTGATTTTATTAACAAAATAGTCCTTGCTAGAACATATGTGCGCATTTCCCAAATTCCCTCAATATTTCCTTTCTGTCTAGTTCTAGCTGTCTAAGAAAGTATACTAACCTGAATCCAATATAATCCACATGTTTGAGCATGGCCATTAGAATCTCCATCCTTTCCCACATAGATGGCTTTCTTCTACAAATGTGGATCTTGCAAATCAAGGCAGACCTTCTCCTGGGTCTTCTAGGGTTGCTGGAATTCTTCACTGCACCTTCACCAAGGGGCTGGCTTTCAGGTGTGTGTGCTTTTATCCTTTCTCACAATGGACCTTCTATAAGGTTCTGTGACCTTTGGCCAGTGAGATCATGAGTTGGGACTAAATCATCCAATAGGGTCACACCAACACCCTTCACTGTTACCATTCTGGAAGGTATAAAGTGCACAAATTCAGGCAGTCAATACACAATCCTTGGGCTGGTTGTAAACTGGTTCCCCTTCAATCTTTGATCTTCATTTACACTGTTCTCTGGCTGCTATTTAAATTAGTTTGACCAATTTTCTGTCAAAGTTGATTTGTCCAGTTGTGGTTCAATTCACAATGTCCAACTTTGAGCCTTGACCACACCTTTTTGGGAAGGTCCTATGAACTTCTGTGGTTATGACCCCAGCTGATGAAATCTTTGGACAGCTGAGGTTCATAATGAAAACTGGTATGTTAGATTATATGTTTAATTTGTATGATTGGTTACTAGTACTGATTCAGATTAATATCAGCTGCAGATATTTTTGCAACAGAATGCAAATTTATGACAAAAAAGGGGGGCAGGGTGAATTACATGGTCTATGGCAAGGAGTGTGGCAAAACTGGATGCCATATCCAGCAAGGTTCATATCGACATCAAGTTCATTTCAATTCACATTTTATGCATTTCATGAGCAATGTGACTAGATGCTTACCATGGACCCATTTGGCCTGCCTTTTCATCGGATATATGTAACAGTCCATCTTCTGAAGTTACACTATCATCATACCCCACCTTTTGCTCCACTACACTGGTGACTGTCCCGGCGCCACCTCGTACTCCCACAAGGAAGTTGAACAGTTCATCAACTTCACAAACACCTTCCACGTTGACAAGTTCACCTGAACCATCGCGGACACCTCCAACCCCTTCCTAGACCTCTCCGGCAACTGACTGATCACAGACATCTACTTAAAACCCATCAACCTCCATAGCTACCTGGACTACACCTCCTCCTACCCCCACTCCTGTAACAAAGCTATCTCTTACTCCCAATTCCTCTGCCTCTGCTGTATCTGCTTCCACTCCAGGACATCCCAGGTGGCCTCCTATTTCAAGGACTGCAACTTCCCCTCCCACGTGATCAACAATTCCCTCCAGCGCATTTCCTCTATTTCCCGTATCTCTGCCCTTGAATCCCACACTTCCAACTACAACAAGGATAAAACCCCCGGTCCTCACCTTCCACCTAACTAATCTCTGGATACAGTGCATTATCATCTGCCATTTCCGCCACGTACAACCAGACCCCACCAGCAGAGATATATTTCCCTCCCTGCCCCATCTGCATTCCGCAGAGACCATGCACTCTGCATCTCTCATTAGGTCCACCCTCAACCCACCCTCCACTCCCGGCACCTTCCCTTGCCACTGCAAGAGGTGTAAAATCTGCGCCTACAAGGTCCCAAAGGTTCCTTCCACATCTGGCAGAGATTCTTTGCACATCCAAACACGTCATCTTTTGTATCTGTTGCTCTTGATGTGGTCTTCTTGACACTGGGGAGATAGGATGCCAATTCGTGGAACCTTTCAGTGAACATCTCTAGGACACACACACCCACCAACCTCACCCACCAAGCACTTCAACTCCCCCTCCCACTCCGCCAAGGACATGCAAATCTTGGGCCTCCTCCACCGTCAAATCCAGGCTACCTGACGATTAGAAGAAGAACGCCTCATTTTCCACCTTGGCTCCCTCCAACCACATGGCATCAACGACAACTTCACCAGTTTCCTCATCTACCTCCCCCGTTACACCTCATCTCAAATTCAGCCCTCCAACTCGGCACCACTCTCTTGAACTGTCCTACCTATCCATTGTCCTTCTCACCTATCACCCTCCCTTCCAACCTATCACCATCATCCCCCACTTGCATCTACCTATCACCTTCCCAGCTACCTTCCCCCACCCCCCTCTCCTATTTATTTCTCAGCCCTGTTACCCCACCACCCCCCACCCATATTCCTGATAAAGGGCTTAAGCTCAAAGCATCAACTCTCCTGCTTCTTGGATGCTGTCTGACCTGCTGTGCTTTTCCAGTGCCACACTTTTCAACTCTGATATCTCCGGCATCTGCTATTCTCACTTTTTCTCTGCATACTCCAAATGACCTCCTGATTGCAAACCAGACAGCAACATATCAGGAGAGGCTCATAAGCTCCAATCACATTAACCCCAAAATCCACAGGCATTGGCATCCACATGTGCCACCTTCTATGAGCCCTCATGGCATATCTCCAATCCACTTACAATGCTTCTGCATTTCAGTGATTTTGTAGTTGATATACCAGTATACCCAGACCCCTCACTTCCACAGCATTCTGCAAGCTCTTATTTTAAATAGTACTTTGTTTTCTATTTGTGTTACCAAAGTGGAAAACCTCACATTTTCCAACATACTTCCAGCTTGCTTTCCTACTTATTTTTGTGTCATTATCAAAAATACTTACAACATAATAGGCTCTCATTACTACTTTGTTATATAGCTAATGTGTTTCAGAGTAATGACATTCATTTCTATGTGTGTAAAAGTTTGTAATTTACAGTACATTAAAATGTGTACTCCAAGCTATGGCCCTAGCTTCCAACACCTTCTACAGTTTGTCTACCCTCCTCTAGTGTGAAGTTTACTGCTCCCATGCTGCCATGTGCCACACCTCTCCCTCACCCCACCTGCCCCACCACTTGTATATTTTAAAGCAAGCTAACATCTTCCCCAATGCAACCTGACCCTACATGAAGGAATCAAATAGACTTCAGCAGAGGAAGATAGAAGAAGGCAAACAGCCTGGCAGATTTGACAGTGCAAGTTGCTGTTAAGCAGGAAGGTGGGATATTTCTAGTGTCAGTCAGAAGCACCCCTCCACCCCCCAGCCTTAGAATGATGCCATCCTGTTGTGCCCTCACTAACTTTTCTAACCCTTTTCCATAACTCCATTCCCACAGCCACCAAACTCTCCAGACTTAGCTAAGGTCTAGGAGACACCTTTATGTCTTCCTTGTGACTGTTTTTAATCTCTGTGATCTTCTGTATTGTTGGTCTGCATGGATCAGTCAACAGACTGACATAAGACCATTAGATAAAGGAGTAGAATTTGGCATTTCAGACCCTAAAGCCTACTCCACCATTCAATCACGGCTGATATGTTTAACCCCGTTCAACTGCCTTCTCCCTGTAACCCTTGATACTCTTACCAATCAATTGATCTAGATTGTTAACATATAACATGAATAGTTATAATCCCAACACAGAACACTGCAGAACTCCACTAGTCATCAGCTGCCATCCTGAAAAATACCCCTTTATCCTTACTGTCCACCTTCTGCCAGTCAGCCAATCGTTTATCCGTGCCATTACCTTGCCCCTGACATCATGGGCTCTCATCTCATTTAGAAATCACACAACACCAGGTTATGGTCCAACAGATTTATTTAGAAGCACTAGCTTTCGGAGTGCTGTTCCTTCATCAGGTAGATGTGGAACGGGATCATAAGACACATAACTTAGAGCAAAAGATCACAATGTTATGCAATTTATCAATATATTGAACAAACCTGGATTGCTGTTAAGTCTAGATGAGTATATGAATAGGAAGGGTTTAGAGGGATATGGGCCAAGTGCTGGGTAATAGGATTAAATTAATTTAGGATATCTGGTCGGCATGGATGAGTTGGACTGAATGGTCAGGTTTCCATGTTGTATATCTCTGTGACTCTAAGTAAGTCTTTAATCTTTTAGAATGGGTTGCAGGTTTTAGTTCATTGACATGTAAATCCCAGAACTTCTTTCAAGTCACATTCTCCAGATAAGGTTTTATAATAAAAGGTGACATCTCATCTCAGATAATGCATTAAAGGTATGAGGTTAAAGTCTGTCTGTATCTCAATCTTAAGTCAGACTGGTTCTATTTCCAAAGTAGGAGTTTCTAAAATGTCACATGGATTGACTGCCTGGAGAATGAGTGCTTTTTGAACAAAATAGAATGTATCTGTAAATACAATTCTGCATATGCAAACTCACCCCATACTTACATGCGTGTGTGTGTGCATGCAATGTGAGGGAGAGAGAGAGAGAGGGAGAGAGTATGTGTGGGAGTGGGAGTGTGTGCAAGTTAGTGCATGACTGTGTGTATGTGAGAGTGTGTGTTTGCATGTGTGCATGCATGATAGAGTGTGTGCATGAGTGTGACGGAGTATATGCCAATGAGAGGGTGTTCACTTGGGTATGAGTATGAGAGGTGTATGTCTGTGTCTGAGAGAAAATTTGTGTTTGAGAGAGGGTCTGCTTGAGTGTGTATGTAAGACTGTGTGTGTATATGAGAGAGTGTATTGTGTAGTGTAGTGTGACATGAACCCAAGGTTGAGAAAGGCCTCAACTGGGACCTGCAATCCATTCTAAAAGATAAAAGACTTAACAGCAATCTAGGTTTGTTCAATATATCGTATCAGTTGCATGACACTTTGATCTATTGCTTTAAATTCTGTGTCTTATGATGCTACTCCCCAGCTACCTGATGAAGGAGCAGCGCTCTGAAAGCTAGTACTTCCAAATAAGCTTGTTGGACTACAACCTGGTGTTGTGTGGTTTTTAAACTTTGTCCACCCCAATCCAACACCGACACAACCACAACATCTTATTTTGAGTCGTAGACATGTACAACACGGAAACAGACCATTTGGTCCAACTCGTTCATGCTGACCAGATATCCTAAATTAATCTATTCCTATTTCCCTCTAAAGTCTTCCTATTCATTGGCCCATATCCCTGTAAACCCCTCCTGTTCATATACCCATGCAGATGCATTTTAAATGTTGTAATTATACCAGCCTCCACTACTTCATCTGGCAGCTCATTCCATACATGCATCATTCTTTGCATGAAATAGTTACCCCTTAGGTCTCTTAATTCTTTCCCCTCTCACCATAAATCTAGGCCCTCTCATTCTAGCCTCTCCCACCCTAGGGAAAATACCTTGTCTATTTACCCCATCTATGCCCCTCATGATTGTTTAAACCCCAACCTCCAATGCTCCAGGGAAAACAGCCCCATTAATAAGTTAGAATGAATAAATATGAATATGACTGACTAAATAAAGTATTTATGTGGCAGAACCTCAGGGGACAGTATGAGCATAAGAATAAGCAAAGCTTTTGATTAGCATCTAAGTAACTTTTCTATAATCCATTAATTTATTTGTGCTGGAAAGCTGTGAAATAACCAACAACAAAAATGTTTTTTAAATCAGGAATGCAAGAAAAATAATGTCCCAGTTACTCAATTCGAGTAGATAATTTTATAATTTTACTGGGTATCATTAGTAAAATATATTGCTATGTGTAGGTGTATGCTGTCGAATGATTTATTGCATCATTTTTTTTGCTGTAGACAATGTTTCAGAGTAGACTTTTTTAATATTCCAGTTATTATTTGTAAATACTGTTGGCTGCCACCTCTGCTCATTTATTTTGTTCTCAATCTTTCTTTTCAGTCCCTCCTCCTCCTCCGCCTTACAGTTATGACTATGAGATGGATTATCCTGCAGATCTCCCACCACCTTACACACCCACACCTCAGGCTTCCTTGCAGTACACCCCACCTCCACCATATCCAGGATGTTCAAGGAAATAAATTCTCACTCAACATCACTAAACACAACGTTGGAAGCTGATTGAAATTCCATTGATCTAATAATAAATGAGAGCAGGTAGTGCCTAAGACAGCAAAAGCATCATTGTTCTTCTGATTTATTCCAACTCTGTACTTGGCAATAGTTTCCCCCTCAGCTCTTCAAGCAATTTTCTTTCCTGCAATGTTATTGACTAGAAACATTGAATCATTTTTTGATAAGTTATGAGCTCTAATGCTGTTGTCACAGACATAGTAAGTTCTGAATCCAGTGATTTCTCTATCCAGACTGAACTAAAATATCCTAGCCACCATGAGAGAGAATGACAATCGAGGGTGTGAAACAAGGTGAAGTGCATCATTTCTACAAATGTAAAGATGAACAGGCAATTGGCCTGTAATAAAAAATACTGATATTTATAAAAGACATTGAGTAAATGCATTTCTTTTATCTTGCAGTTTTTATTGTCTCTTCTTGCAAAGCTGTTAAAAAATTAATGCAAGATATTATGTCGAATCAACAACAGAGCCTGTGTACGGAAAAATAAATACGATCCCAAAATAACAAGTGGATCTATGTATATAGAAACATAGAAAGTAAGGTTTGTTTACTATTATACAGGGATAATAACAAATTATGCATATAAAAGAATATGAATAGTATGCCATGAAAATTTGGAGTCTGTACATAGAGAACTATAATTAACTCAGTTGGGCCTTCCATACAACATACATATGCCTGCTGAACAACATGAATCATGAGGATTGTCAACTGGAATGGCTTCTCTTCCTGCTCCCTTTCATATACCTCTGGCATGCCCAATAACCTATCCTTGGCCTTCTCATATTTTCCATTTAAATATTTAGTCTTGATAACATAATAGCTTGTATGTTGATAAAACCCAGTCTCACTCACACCAAATTCTCTCAACTAGAACACAGAACATAGAACAATCTAACACAGGAATAAGTCCTTTGGTCCACCATATCTGTGTTGACCATGATGCATTCTAACCTAATCCCATCTGCCTGCATATTGCCCAAAACCCTCTATTCCAGGTCTGTTCATATATCTTAAATGACTGTAAAAAGTTGCTTTTGTATCTGCTTCTACCACCCCCTCACTCTCCCCAACAGCAATGCATTCCAGGCACCTAACACCCTAAGTGTAAGAGACTTGCCTCACATATCTTATTTAAAATCTTCCCATCTCACCTTAAACCTAAGCCCTTAGTATTTGAAATTTCTACCTTGGAAAAAAGACTCTGACTAACTACACTATGCATGCCACTTATAATTTTATATACAACAAACATTTCATTAACCAGCATTTATGGAACCAAGAGTGTGCCGGTTGGTCCAATATTCCAGACAATTAAGAGGTACAAATAACCACAGTAAACCTTGACCAAATGAAGCTTCAAGACATCAACATCCCTAAAAAAAATCTATGTAAATGTACCTTTGCAAATTAATGTGAAAACACACAATAAGTAATAGAAATGTAATACGTGAGGAATACACATCACTGTTATAATTTACTTACAGCATGAATACTCAGACATTGTGGCAGAATACGGTACTGCAAGTGAGCAAGCTAAGATTCTGTTATCTTTCTTAGTGTGAAGGGACAGAGATGGCAGTTAGGACAGTAGTATGCTTCTCCTGCCAGATGTGGGAGACCAGGGTGCGGTCTAGTGTCCCTGACGATTATGTCTGCAGGAAGTGTGACAGGCTGCAGCTCCTCGCAGACTGAATTGTTTGGTTGGAGCCGCAGTTTGATACACTGAGGAGTATACACAGGGCACAGCATGTGAAAGACACTAGTTACAGCGAGGCGGTCACACAACAGGTTCAGTCAGGTAGCTGGGTGACTGCCAGGAGAGGCAGGCAGGTAGTGCAAGTGTGTCCTGTATCTATTCCCCTCTCTAACAAGTATATCATTTTGGATACTGTTGGGGTGATAGCCTTTCAGGGAAGTATAACAGCAGCCAGGTCTGTGGTACCATAACTGGCTCTGCCATAGAGCAGAGTTAGGCAAGTTCCAGGCAAGCGATAGCGGTAGGAGCCTCGCTAGTTCAGGACACAGACAGGCATTTCTGTGGCTGTGTTCAAGACTTCAGGATAATGTGCTGTCTCTCATCAAGGAAGTCTCTGAGTGGTTGCACGAAATTCTTAAGAGGGAAAGGTGAGCAGCCAGAGGTTGTTGTGCACATTGGTACCTAAGACACAGGTAGATAAAGGGATGAGGTCCTGCGGAGTGAGTTAGGAAAGAGATTGAAAAGCCAGGCCTCCAGGCTAGCAATCTCTGGGTTACTCAACATGCCACATGCTAGTGAGGCAAGGAATAGAAAGATGGGGTGAGATGAGTGCACAGCTAAGGAGCTGGTTCTGGAGACAGGGTTTTCAGTTCTTGGATCATTGGGACCTCTTCTGAGGCAGAGATGATCTGTACAAGATGGACGCATTGCACCTAATCTTGGGGGGGAATCCAATATCCTCACAAGGAGGTTCTCTAGTGCTACTCAGGAGGGTTTAAACTGGAGTGGCAGGGATTGGGAACCAGAGCAGTAGATCAGCAAGTGGAAAGATGGAGGGGAAGGTACGTGTTAGGACCTGTAAATCAGAAAGAAAAGACAGGCAGAGACAAGTAAATGAACATGATGATACTAATGGGCAGGTGTGTTTATTTCAACACAAGGAGTATTATAGATTAGATTACTTACAGTGTGGAAACAGACCCTTCAGCCCAACAAGTTCACACCGACCCTCAGAAGAGCAATCCACCTAGACCCATTTCCCTGTTTTTACCCCTTTACCTAACACTACGGGCAATTTAGCTTGGCCAATTTACCTAACCTGCACATTTTTGGACTGTGGGAGGAAACCAGAGCACCCAGAGGAAACCCACGCAGAGGGAGAATGTGCAAACTCCACATAGACCGTCGCCTGAGGCGGGAATTGAACCCAGGTCTCTGGCGCTGTGAGGCTGCATGCTAACCACTGTGTCACCATGCTGCCCACCAAGGTAAGGCATTAGTGGGCAGCACGGTGGCACAGCGGTTAGCACTGCTGCCTCACAGCACCAGAGACGCAGGTTCAATTCCCACCTCAGGTGACTCTGTGTGGAGTTTGCACATTCTCCCTGTGGGTTTCCTCCGGGTGCTCCGGTTTCCTCCCACAATCCAAAAATGTGCAGGTTAGGTGAATTGGCCATTCTAAATTACCTGTAGTGTTAGGTGTAGGGGATTGGGTCTGGGTGGGTTACAGTTTGGCGGGTCGGTGTGGACTTGTTGGGCTGAAGGGCCTGTTTCCATACTGAAAGTAATCTAAACATCATATGTGCTTACAGCCCAGATCAGCACATGGGAATATGATATTGCGGCCATTACAGTTGAGAAACAGACAGGACTCGCTGCTCAATGTTCCAAGGTTTCATTGTTTTAGACAGGATAGACAGGAAGGTTGAAGAGGTGTGGAGTTACATTATTAATCAGGGAGAATGTTATATCTGTACTCAGAAAGGACATACTGGAAGGCTCATCCACTGAGGCAACATGGATCGAGCTCAAATAAGATGGGTGCAATCACCCTGATACAATTATATTATGGAGCCTCCAACAGCCATTGCTATATTGAGGAACAAATAGGTCAGTAGAGTTGTCATAGTGGGTGACTTTAATGTCCCCAACATTGATCCTTAGAGCAAGAGGCTTAGATGCGGCAGAATTGGTTAAGTGCATCCAAGAGGGTTTCTTCAGAATATTTCGACAGTCCAACTCCAGGAGAGGCCACACTGGAACTTGGAGAAAGTGAGGACTGAGGACTGAGATTCCCGGAGAACTGAGTCGAAAAGCGTTGTGCTGGAAAAGCACAGAACATCAGGCAGCATCCGAGGAGCAGGACATTCGTGTTTCGGCCATAAGCTCTTCATTGGGAATAAATTCACGATGAAGGACGTATGCTTGATACGTCGACTTTTCTGCTGCAAACTGGAATATTACTGGCTAGTGAGCCTGGTCAGGTGACAGACCTTTCAGTGGAACAGTATTTTGGATTCAGTGATCACAACTCTTTAAGTTTTAAGATAGCTATGAATAAGAATAAGTCAGGATCTTGTTCCAAGGTACTAAACTGAGAAAGGGCAAATTACGCCTGTACTAGGCAGGAGCTAGGGTTTGTTAACTGGGAAGAGATGTTATCAGATAAGTCCACATTTGACATGGGGGAATTGTTTAAAGACTTGTTTGTGGAAGTTTAAGACCGGCATGTTCCAATAAGGAGAAAGGACAAGGATGGCAAGGTAAGGGACCCTTGGATAATGAGGGAGGCTATGAATTTAGGCAAAAGGAAAAAATAAACACGTCAGGTTTAAGAAGCTAAAATCAAACAAAGCCTATGAGGAAAATAAAGAAAGCAGGGAAGAACTCAGGGGATTAGGAGAGGAAGAAGAGGGCATGAAATGACCTTGGCAGGTAGGGTTAAAGAGGCATTTCTGTAGATACATTAAAAAAGAGGATAACTAGGGAGAAGATAGGACCACTCAAGGATAATGGAAAGAACTTGTGCTGGAGGCAAAGGATGTGTGTGAAATCCCAAATGAATACATTACATCAGGATTTACCAGGAGAAGGATACAGAGGATCGTGAGGTTTGTGTGGAACATGCTAATACACTACAGCATTTTAAGATCAAGAAAAAAGTGGTTTTAGTGTCTGGAAGGTGGATAAGTCCCCAGGATCCATTGGTATCTACCCCCAGGTTATTGAAAGAGGCAAGAGAAGAGATTGCTGGTGCCTTGACTGAGATCTTTGTATCTTCGCTAGCCACTGGATAAGTCCCAGAGGTCTGGCAAGTGGCTAATGTTGTTCCTCTATTCAAGAAGGGAAGCAGAATAATCCAGAAAACTATACAACGGTGAGTCTCACATCAGTTGTTGGGAAGCTATTGGAGAGAATTCTTAGAGATAGGAGTTATGAGCATTTGGAAAAGCATGGCCTAATTAGGGACAGTCAGCATGGCTATTTGCAGAGCAGGTCACGCCTTACCAACTTGATTGAATATTTCAAAGAAATGATAAAAGGTGATTGTTGAGGGTTGTAGGATTGACCAAAAATCCCTATCATCTAAATAGTACAAAACCAGATTATAATTCAACAGGTTTATTTGAAAACACTTTCAAATAAACCTGTTGGACTATAATTTGGTGTTGTGTGATTTTTAATCATGTCCAACTCAGTCTAACACCTCCAAATCACATCTAAAATCAAAATATATTCACACATACTCTTAACCATCAGGAAACTGACCTCAAATGGAACACCAAAACATAGATTTGAGAGGAGATAATGGGGCACCGAGGCTGTATAATTATCAGCCCTGATCTGACCAGAGGGAGAGAGCCTTTTCAACACCAAGTTTCTGCAGAAACAGCTTTCCCACAGGCTCTAGCCTCAACAAGCAGCTTCAAACCAAGAACGACAGATGCCGAACAGATAAGCTGATTCAGGAAGATAAACCAAGAGCATCATCGCAACCAAGGACATCTGAGAGGGGGGATACCAACCAAGTGCTATCTGAATAAGACCTTCCAGACATGAACTAAGAGAACCAACAGCAAGAACCTCAGCATTTTAAAACTATGTTTTCACAGTGTGAGCTGAAACTCCCAAGCCCACAAATTTTCCAACCTGGTTAGCAGGGAGGGAAAGGCAGGTGATGACAGTGCAGGGAACTCCAAGGGTAGGATGCCCGATTAAAGTTTTTGTTACTATAACTGCCATTTAGCTTCTTATAGTGTATAGCCTGTGTTTAATTTTAATCATCTGTTTAATTACTGTCTTCTGTATAGTTTATGTTAATTTCACTACTTATTACATTTGCCTTTAATTCTTGTGTTAGGATCATGCCATTTACTATATACTTTCCTCTTGCATTTGACCTCCCAAAATGCATCACCTCACACTTGTCTCAATTAAATTTCATCTGCCATTTCTACTTCCATCTTTCCAACAGATCTACATCTTGTTGTAGCTTTTGACAAATTTCCTCTCTATCCACAACTCCACCATTTTCATGTTTCCTGCAAATTTACTAGTTAGACACCCAACATTTTCGGCCAAATTATTTTTACATAGAATACAAATAATAGAGGTCCCAGCACTTACCCTTGCTCTTCAACTGTTGCTAAATTATTGAAATACATGTCTGACATCCACTACTTGATAAGCAGTTAAATCATTGGTAGACTGAAGCCATTGTCTTTGATCTTTGCTACAAGGAACAGAAGAACCATGAGCAGAAGTAGGCTGTCTGCCCCTTTGAGCATGCTCCACTATTCAATAAGATTATGGCTGATTTTTTTCATTGCCTCAGCTCCACTTACGCACCCTCTCACAATAACAGTTCGTTTCTTTACTGTTCAAAAAATTATCTATCTGAGCTTTAAAAACATTCAATAAGGAAACCTCAATTACTTCACTAGGCAGGGAATTCCATAGATTCACAACCTCTGGGTAAAGAATTTCCTCCTCAATTCAGTCCTAAATCTGCTCCCCCTAATTTTGAGGTTATGCTACCCTGTCCTCATTTCAACCACCAATGGAAAATGCTCTATACTTCTATCTTATCTTTTCCCTTCATAATTTTATGTTTCTATTTGATCCCCCCCTCATTCTTCTAAATTCTAATTATTATAATCCCAGTCTACCGAGTCTCTCTTCATCAGCCAACCCCCTCAATTCCAGAATCAACCTTGTGAACGTCCGCTGCACCCCCTCTAGTGTCAGTAAATCTTTTCTCAAGTAAGGAGACCAAAACTGCACGCAGTACTCTTGCAGTGGCCCCTCCAGCACCCTATACAGCTGCAACATAATCTCCCTGCTTTCAAACTCAATCCCCTTAGCAAAGAAGGACCTAACAAGGGAGTCACGGAGGGAATGCGCTCTGAGGAATATAGATAGGGGTAGGGAGGAAATATATATCTCTAGTAGTGAGATCTGATTGTTGGTGGCAGAAATGGCTGAGGATAATGCACTGTATCCGGAGATCCGCTGTTTCCACGTCTCCCTTGTTAGGTCCACACAACTTCCCCCACATCCCCACACCTGCGCCCACACCTCCCCCCCCTCACCTCCATCCAAAGCACCAAAGGATCTTTTCACATCTGGCAGAGATTTTCCTGCACTTCCAAACACCTCATCTACTGTGTCCGTTGCTCTCGATGTGGTCTCCTTAACATTAGGGGACAAGATGCCAAGTCACAGCATGTTTCAGGGAACATCTCTGGGACATATGCACCAAACAACCCCACTGCCCTGTGGTCAATGACTTCAACTCCCCCTCTCACTCCGCCAAGGACAAATCCAAGCCACCAAAATACCGCTCCTTATCAAAGTTCCTACTTTGGTCTCCTGGTCGTTCTTGGAACATAACACTAGAAATAAACCTGATGATAGGGATTAAAACTGCTTAAAGATCTACTGGGTCAATCCACTGATTCATTGAAATAAAAGTGTTTCATTTACCCATTCATGGATGTGGGTTTCATTGACAAGTCCAGCATTTATTGCTCAACCCTAATTGCTTGGACGCAGTAAAGGATCAATTACATTGATCTAGAATCACATGTGCTGTAGACCAGGAAAGGACCAGAAAGGATTTTAGTCAATCAGCTAGATTTTTCCAACAATGGTTTCATGGTCATCATTAGATTCTTAATTCCAGATTATTTTTAAATTGAATTCAATTCCACTATCTGCCATGGCAGGATTCAAACTCAGGTTCCTACAACATTAACTTGATTAACGGTCCAGGGGAAACACCACTCAGCCACTGCATCGCCCTTGTGGTCCTCATGGTAAATCTTGGAGGCACTTCAATAAGAAATCAAAAGTCCCCATTGCTGCATTGAAGCAGGTACAGTCAGTAAGGAATAAAAACAAAAGGACTTCACCTCAGGGAAAAGGCAAACAGTGCTCCCTGTGTGCTCCATTCTGAAAGAACACTGACTAACTAATGCCCTCCACAGAGGAAATGTTTTCAGTTACACCTATAGTCTTAGGAAAGAAAAAGGTAGCTTCAGGAATATCTTTTTTAAAACCTGAAAAGCAAGATAATGTTGACATTTTTGAGGTACACTAAGCTACAAAGGTCCTTGCCATTTAAAAAATAAATGGAAAACTTTGGCTCTCTGATGAAAAAAAAAGTTGTAACTAATACACAGAGAGATTCCATTATTTTCTTTAAGCTAACAAAATTGAAACAGATATAGTGGTCCCTGTGTTCCTCACTATTATGGATGAAAATCTTTGAGCCTCCTGAGAAGCCTGGTACAGCCAGTAAAGCTGGATTCTAAAACGTATGAAGAAATAGTAGGAATTCTACATAATAATTTTACACCAAAACCATTGGTGATTGCTGAAAGGTTCTGATTCCACAAACGTTACCAGCATGATGGTGAATCTATCTCCCAATTCATTGCAATTTTAAAGAAGTTAGAAGAAAGCTGCAAATTCAAAGACAACTTAAATGATGCTATCAGAGACAGATGGGTGAATGGGTTAAGATATGAAGTAATACAGAAGAGATGATTGATGGAAAGGAACCCACAATTAAAGAAAGCAGTGAAAAGTTTTGGTGAAACAAGCAATCAAGGAAGCTCAACAGTTAAGCTTGAGCATCAAGAACTTTCAAAATGGCAGCTGAGACAGTTCACAAAATGACACCTGAGAGACAAGCATCAATCAAAACTGTCATCTGTGATGAAAAGCTGGTCATGCAACTGAAAATTGTTCATATAAAGAAACTGTATTCAGAAACTGCAGGAAAAAAAGTTCACACTGAATGGGAGTTTTTGATGATGATATATGAACAACATACAGTAAAAGTACAGGAAGCAAAGGGTAGAAAGAAAATCTATTCAGTACAAAAAGAGCATGAGAAAAGCCTAGATGCATAGTTTGAAGAGAAGCTATTATTAAACATATTGGCCATTGCTGGTGACACTATGCAGTACTAGATCACTCCCTTACTGAATGACAAACCAGTAAGAATGGAGGTGAACACCTGAGCGACGGTTTCATCAATACGTGTGCATCAGAAATAGCTGAGTCATATAGCGTGCGACCCACAAAAATTGTACTAACAACATACACAAGGCGAAGTAGTGTCTTAAGGAGTTGTATAAATGTGAATGTTCAGTTATACAGCTATACAGTCAGTCTAAAGATTTGTCAAAGAACATCTTCCAGATTTATTGGGAAGTACGTGGTGGGAATTAAATCAAATTCAACTGGGCTGAGGTAAATCACTTGATTTATCACAAATTCTAAAGAAACAGGCCATTGTTTTCAAAGGGGATCTGGGTAGCATTGATAAGATCTCTATGAAATTGAAAAATCAAGGATGAAAATGTTACAAGGCTCGATCAGTGCCTTATAGAGTCATAGAGATGTACAGCACGGAAACAGACCCTTCGGTCCAACTTGTCCACGCCGACCAGATATCCCAACCCAATGTAATCCCACCTGCCAGCACCCGGCCCATACCCCTGTAAACCCTTCCTGTTCATATACTCATCCAGATGCCTCTTAAATGTTGCAATTGTACTAGCCGCCACCACTTCCTCTGGCAGCTCATTCCATACATATACCACCCTCTGCGTGAAAAAGTTGCCCCCTAGGTCTCTTTTATATCTTTCCCCACTCAACTTAAACCTATGCCCTCTAGTTCTGGACTCCCTGACCCCAGGGAAAAGACTTTGTCTATTTATCCTATCTATGCCTCTCATGATTTTATAAACATCAAAGGTCACCCCTCAGCCTCCGACGCTCCAAAGAAAATAGCCCCAGCCTATTCAGCCTCTCCCTATATCTCAAATCCTCCAACCTTGACAACATCCTTGTAAATCTTTTCTGAACCCTTTCAAGTTTCACAACATCCTTCTGATAGGAAGGAGACCAGAACTGCACATAATATTCCAAAAGTGGCCTAACCAATGTCCTGTATTGCCGCAACATGACCTCCAAACTCCTGTAATCAATACTCTGACCAATAAAGGAAAGCATACAGTCTTCTTCACTATCCCATCTACCTGTGACTCCACTTTCAAGGAGCTATGAACTTGCACTCCTAGGTGCTTTTGTTCAACAACACTCCCCAGGACCTTACCATTAAATATATAAGTCCTGCTAACATTTGGTTTCCCAAAATGCAGCACCTCGCATTTATCTAAATTAAACTCCATCTGCCACTTCTTGGCTCATTGGCCCGTCTGATCTAGATCCCTGCCTCCACAATACAACCTGTCCCTCTACCTATCTTTGTATCAGTTGCAAATGTAGCCAAATGTCATCAGTTCTTTTATCTAGATCGTTAATGTGTAAAATGAAAAATTGTGGTCCCAACACTGAGCCTTGTGGAACACCACTTGCCACCAGCTACCATCCTGAGAAGGACTTTTAAAGTCTACAACTTTAAAACTTATCCTTAAACATTAATGCAATCAGACCAAGGGTCAAGGCAGAATTAGGCTGGTCTAGACTGGGTAAAAAATGAGGTCTGGACTACACCTCCTCCCACCCTGCCCCCTGTAAAAACGCCATCCCATATTCCCAATTCCTTCGTCTCCGCCACATCTGCTCCCAGGAGGACCAATTCCAACACCGCACAGCCCAGATGGCCTCCTTCTTCAAGGACCGCAGATTCCCCCCAGACGTGATCGACGATGCCCTCCACCGCATCTCCTCCACTTCCCGCTCCTCCGCCCTTGAGCCCCGCTCCTCCAACCGCCACCAAGACAGAACCCCACTGGTTCTCACCTACCACCCCACCAACCTCCGCATACAACGTATCATCCGCCGCCATTTCCGCCACCTCCAAACGGACCCCACCACCAAGGATATATTTCCCTCCCCTCCCCTATCAGCGTTCCGCAAGGACCACTCCCTTCGTGACTCCCTCGTCAGATCCACACCCCCCACCAACCCAACCTCCACCCCCGGCACCTTCCCCTGCAACCGCAGGAAATGTAAAACTTGCGCCCACACCTCCACACTCACTTCCCTCCAAGGCCCCAAGGGATCCTTCCATATCCGCCACAAGTTCACCTGTACCTCCACACACATCATCTATTGCATCCGCTGCACCCGATGTGGCCTCCTCTATATTGGTGAGACAGGCCGCTTACTTGCGGAACGCTTCAGAGAACACCTCCGGGCCGCCCGAACCAACCAACCCAATCACCCCGTGGCTCAACACTTTAACTCTCCCTCCCACTCCACCGAGGACATGCAGGTCCTTGGACTCCTCCACCGGCAGAACACAACAACACGACGGCTGGAGGAGGAGCACCTCATCTTCCCCCTGGGAACCCTCCAACCACAAGGTATGAATTCAGATTTCTCCAGTTTCCTCATTTCCCCTCCCCCTACCTTGTCTCAGTCGGTTCCCTCAACTCAGCACCGCCCTCCTAACCTGCAATCCTCTTCCTGACCTCTCCGCCCCCACCCCACTCCGGCCTATCACCCTCACCTTGACCTCCTTCCACCTATCCCACCTCCATCGCCCCTCCCCCTAGTCCCTCCTCCCTACCTTTTATCTTAGCCTGCTTGGCTCGCTCTCTTATTCCTGATGAAGGGCTTATGCTCGAAACGTCGAATTCTCTATTCCTGAGATGCTGCCTGGCCTGCTGTGCTTTGACCAGCAACACATTTGCAGCTGTGGTCTAGACTGGGGGCTTTCCTTAAATCCATAAATGTGAGTGACTGGACCACACCTATTGTATGAGTGATGAAAAAATATGGATCATTGCACACATGTGTAGTGATTTTAAGGTCACTATTAATTCTGTATCGTGTGCTGAGCAGTATCCTTTGCTTTTAATTGTTGACCTATTTGCTGGACTAGCTGCAGGTCAGCTTTTCAGTAAAATTGACCTGAGGCAAGAATGAAGATTCTGAATCAAAGGAGTGCTTGTAATTGTAACAAGGACTATTCAAATACAAAAGGCTTCAATTTGGAATCACACCTATACATGCATTATTCTAACATCCTATGGATCAGATTTTAAATGGATTGGAATGAGTCATTACCTAGACAGAAATCACTACAATCAGGGAGGGTCCCAAAGGAAAAATTAGCTGGAAAATTGCTAACGTGACATGTCTGTTAAAAAAAAGGGAGTAAGGCAAAAGACGGAAAATTACAGACCGGTTAGCCTAACCTCGGTCGTGGGTAAGATTCTGGAATCCAATGTGATGGATGAGATTTCTGAATATTTGGAAGTGTATGGTAAAATAGGGCAAAGTCAGCATGGTTTCATCACAGGAACAAATCTGCTTGAATTCTTTGAGGAAGTAACGAGTAGGTTATACCAAGGAGAGCCAATGGATGTTATCTACTTAGACTTCAAGAAGGTTTTTGTCAAGATGCCCACAGGAGGCTACTGAGTAAGGTAAGGGCCCATTGGTGTCAGAGGCAAGGTGCTAGCATGGATAGATGCTTGGCTGTCTAGCAGAAAGCAGACAGTAGGGATAGAAAAGTCCTTCTCAGGATGGTAGCTGGTGGCAAGTGGTGTTCCACAAGGCTCAGTGTTGGGACCACAATTTTTCACTTTACACATTAACGATCTAGATGAAAGAACTGATGACATTTGGCTACATTTGCAACTGATACAAAGATAGGTAGAGGGACAGGTTGTATTGTGGAGGCAGGGAGGCTGCAGAAGGATTTGGACAGGTTAGGAGAGTGGGCAAAGAAGTGGCAGATGGAGTACAAACATGGGGAAGTGTGAGATCATGCACTTTGGTAGGAAGAAGACAGGCATGGACTATTTTTAAATGAATCGAAAATTCAGAAGTCTGAAGCGCAAAGAGACTTGGGAGTGTTACTCCAGGATTCTCTCAAGGTAAACTTGCAGGTTGAGCCAGTAATTAGGAAGGCAAATGCAATGATGGCATTTATTTTGAGAGGATTTGAATATAAAAGCAGGAACGTACTTCTGAGGCTCTATTAGGCTCCGGTCAGATGACATTTGGAATATTGTGTGCAGTTTTGAGCTTCATATCTCAGGAAGGATATACTGGCCCTAGAACATGTTCAGAGGAGGTTCAAGGGAATGGTCCCAGGAATGAAAATTTTAACATATGAGAAACGTTTGAAGACTCTGGGTTTATACTCAATGCAGTTTAGAAGGATTAGGAGGAATTTAATTGAAAGATACAGAATATTGAATGGCCTGGACAGAGTAGATGTTGGAAAGATGTTTCCATTGATCGGAGAGACTAGGACCAGAGGGCATAGCCTTAGAGTAATGGAAAGACCTTTTAGAATGGAGATAAGGAGAAACTTTTTCAGCCAGAGAGTGGTGAATCTGTGGAATTCATTGCCACAGAAGGCTGTGGAGGCCAGGTTATTGAGTATATTTAAGACTGAGATCGATAATTTCCTGAGTATCAAAAGGATCAAGGGTTATGGGGAGAAAGCACAAGAATGGGATTGAGAAACCTATCAGCCATGATTGAATAGCGGCGTAGACTCAGTGCTCTGAATGGCCTAATTTCTACTCCTATATCTTATGGTCTTTTAGTCATGGGTGAAATGAAAACCAGCATCTCCACAATTTAGATTCTACTCTGCAGGGACTTGAAGATTATGGCTTAACGTAAATAAAGAATAGAGTGAATTTTTTAAAATCTCCCATTGACTATTTAGGCAAATGACGTTGATGCTAAGGGACTATCCAAGTCATCTTCAAAAGTAAAAGCCATAACTGAGACACCAGCTCCTAAAAATATAAATTAACTGTGATAATGTTTGGTCTTGCTAAATTACTTTGGCAGGTTTCTTCCAAACCTTGCAACCATTGTTAAGCCTTTGCAAAATTTATTGTGCCAAAACAAGAAGATCAATGTGAACCAGCTTTTACTCAAGTCAACAAGACTTTATTAAAGTTAGAAATCCTGACCAAGTTACCATTGTGCATCACACTAAGGAGTGGAAGCATTCGTTTCTCACATATTACCCCATGATGAAGGGAAGCACAGAACTTTTGTATCAAGATCGTTAAACAAAGCAGAAACAAATTATGCACAGATAGAAAAAGAAACTCAAGAAATAATTTTTGGCATTAGACAAAATTTGGCCAGAAATTTATGCCACTAACAGAGCACAGACTATTGACCACAATATTTGGGCTTCATAAAGGGATATCTTCACTAGCAGCAAGTTATATGCAGAGATGAGGTTTGTTGCTATCAATTTATACTTACACAGCTATGTATCAGCAATCCAGTCTTGAAATCTGCTGTCCTAGGGAAAACACACCTCTATTAACCCTATTTATATCCCGCATAACTCCTTTAAACAAATATTGAAACACTATAGTAATAGCAGGACAAGTTATGAAGTACACTAGAAATGATCCAAAACGATCAAAAGTGATGGACATGGTACTTTGTGGCAAAATAAGTGGAACAAGCCCAGAACTAAAACCATACTTCATACAGAAGCTGGACCTACTCATACAAGAATGATGTCCCCTATGGGTAACAAACATTATCATTCCACCACAGGTAAGGAAAGCATGTTAAACCAATTGACATGAAGGTCACTGTGTCATTGTCAGTGAATTGAAGATTATGGCCTAAAGTGAGGAAAGAATAGTGTGATTTTTTAAAAAAATCTTCCATTGAATATTTAGGCCATGACATTGATGCTAAGTGACCATCCAAGTCACCTTCAAAAGTTAGCCAGAAGCAATTTTTAGTGACCAGGGCTTGACTCCAAAATTGAGGAGATGGCATGAATATGTGCAAGAGTTTACAACCCACCTCTATTAGGGTCATTACTCCCATGAGAATGGCCAGAAATCCCATGGCTAAGATTCTAATCTGACCTCGCAAGACCTTTTGAAGGCTGAATGTTTTCAGTAGTGGTTGATGCGCATACTAGATGGCCTGAAGTTACCATCATGAAGATGACTTCTTCAGAGAAAAACTATTGAAAGGTTACAGATATCCAGACTATCTTGTTTGTAACAACCGTTCACAATTTTTTTCAAAGAGTTTACGGACTATCTAAAGCAGAGTGGATTTAAACATATCCAATCAGCTCCTTATCACACAATCAAAAATCCTTTGGCACAAAGGTTTGTTCACACAATGTTTTATTAACATTGTAAAATCACAGCACCCTACAGTGTGGAAGCAGGCCATTCAGTCCACTGAGTCTGCACCGACCCTCAGAAGAGCATCTCATCTAAACCAATCCCTTCCCTATCCCTGTAACCCTGTATTTCCCATAGTTAATCCACCGAAGCTACACATCCCTGGACACTATGGACAATTTAACATGGCCAATCCACCTAACCTGTACATCTCTGGACGGTGGGAGGAAACCAGAGCAGCTGGAGGAAACCCACACAGATACAAGGAGAATGTGCAAACTCCACAGTCTGTCATCCAAAGCTGGAATCAAACCCAGGTCCCTGGCACTGTGAGGGATCACTGCCAACCACTGAGCCACCATGCCATCCAACATACTGGACATTGTGAAGCATCAGTTGCACATGCCATTTGATTTGCTGAACGCACCCATGACTAAAGACACTGTTGACAGGAAACAACAGAATAGGGTTTTCAAACGGGAGAACAAAGCCAGATGCCACATGATTCAAAAAGGTCAAGAAGTGTTGTTGACGAATTATATCACTGACAAGACATGGGTACCAGCCATCCCTGTAACACAGGCTAAACCAGTCTCTCACAACATACAGGTAAAAACAATGACTGCAGATGATGGAAACCAGATTCTGGATTAGTGGTGTTGGAAGAGCGCAGCAGTTCAGGCAGCATCCAAGGTGCAGCGAAATCGGCGTTTCGAGCAAAAACCCTTCCTGATGAAGGGCTTTTGCCCGAAACGTCGATTTCGCTGCACCTTGGATGCTGCCTGAACTGTTGTGCTCTTCCAGCACCACTAATCCAGGATCTCACAACATACAGACAAGAGGCAATATGGTAAGGAGAAGACATGCAGATCAACTCTTGGCAGCCAGAATAAACATGCCAGAAACAAAGTTAATCAATGATCCACAAATAGCTGCACCGAAATAAGAGACCTAGATTTACCTGAGGATAGAATAGTAAGTGGCACATGTAAGGAAGACGGTACCTTAGTGTAGAATACCATGACATTTTGCGAACTTCCAAACATTGAGTTGTCTCAGGAAAACACAATGACAATTCATGTTCTTAGTACATCTAAAACACCAGAGGTTAAAGCCAACAAGAAAAATAAACAAACATTTGAGGGACTCCCACAGCTATATAGAAATAAGCGTTCTCCAGAACTTCTTACTTTTTGACTTTTTATATACGATTGTAAATTCTGTGAATGTTTCACTGTAGAAACCTCTCATGTAAAGGGAGAAGTATGTTGTACATCTGGTCTGTATGGTAGACAGTCACATTAAGAGTCCAATCACATCACATCATAACGACCTCACTGTCATTTCACGCAGGAAACTGCTTCGCCTAATCTTTCTGCTTGCTGAGTGAATAACCCCTTAATAAAGTTCTTGCTATTTCATATTTTTGACCTCATCCTTCTTAGAATATGAAAACTCACTGAAGGAACAGTGATATCCAAGTCAAGATGTTGAATGGCTTGGAGGAAAACTTTCAGGTGTTCCCATGCATCTGCTGTGCTTGTCCTTCTAGATGAAAGTGGTTATAGGTTTAAGGATGTTTTCTAAATTTCTGCAGTGCATCTTGCAGATTGTACACATTGCAGCTACATAGCGTCGATGGTGGAGCAAGTGGATATTTGTAGATGTTGTACCAATCAAGTGGGCTACTTTGGCTTGGTTGATCGCAAGCTTCTTGTGAGTTCTTGGAGCTGCAATCATCCAGGCAAGTGTGGAGTATTCCATCACATCCTGATTTGTGCCGTGTAAATAGTGGACAGGCTTTGGGGAGTCATGAGATGAGTTGCTTGCTGCAGTACTCCTAGCCTCTAACCTGCTGTTGTAGCCATTGTATTTAAATGGTCAATCCAGTTAAGTTCCTGGTTTATGGTAACTCCCAGGATATTAACACAGGAAGATTCAGTGATGGCAACACCAGTGAATGTCAAAGGCTGGTGGTTAGTTGGACGTAGTTATTGCCTGGCATTTGTGTAATGTGAATGTTGCTAACCACTTTTCAGCCTAAGCCTGGATATTATCCAGGTCTTTCTGAATTTGGACATGGACTGCTTCAATACTTGAAGAGATGCTCAAGAGTTGTTACTGCATTGAAACAGCTTGGCTAGGGTAATGGTAAATTCTGAAGCATGAATCTTCAATACTATTGCTGAAATGTTGTCAATACCCATAGACTTTGTAGTATCCAGGATTGTAGTGTAGGAAACAGCAGTTAATTTGCAAAACACAAGCAGCAAGTAAAAAACTGACTAGATTATTTGTTTCAGATATTTGCTTTTGCATAACCAATGACTGGACACTGATTCTTCTCTAAATAACACGCAGGGATGTTTTACATACATCTGAAAGGCCAGAGATTTTACATGCAACTGAAATGCATCGTTAACATCTCATCCAAATTATGGCACCGCTAATAGCGCAGAACTCCCACAAAGTTTCAAAGAAATGTTAGCATAGATGTTGGCTCAGAACTCGCTATTCCAATTGTAGTGAACACTGGGGAGGTCCATAAAAGTGCTGCAAACTCTGTAAATCTGACTTAAGCTCAAATTCATTAGTCACGATGTATCTAAATGAGCTCCTGAAGAACCCAGTCAGACCTATCACGTAGGAAATTCAGCTATTTGCCATTTTTACAGGGATTTACATAGAGCTGCACTTAGTCAGTAGAACTGCTTAGAAACACTGCTTTCTAAATGAACAGCTCCTCTTACCACTTCACCCCACACCTCCCTTTCCTCACAGCTTCTGTTTCTGACTGAGCAACTGGGTTAGGAAGTATAGGGTCAAAGGGGAGACTGCAGCCAGTACACCAGAGAGACTGAACGGGACAGGAGCTGTGAAAGCAAGAAGCCTATGCTGAAATCTTCACTGCTGACTAAATGATTCTGATCCATTTATTCAAGTTTCTGGAATGTGACTGAGCACAAGCTTCTGATTCAAATGGGAGAATGCTACCACTGAATAAAGACTGAGAGCTGTAAATAAAAAATAAAAGTTGAAAACAAGAAAAAAAAATCACACCTTGTAATGAGGTCCCTGACTGGGATTATTAACCTGGTCCACTAAGGGAGTTCTGGCTGACAAATATAAAATGAAGTGTCAGGGCTTCTGTTCACTCTATGACCCAATTCTGAGCCAGCTGAGCCAGTGTCATGTACTATGCACGTGTTAAAAAAGGATGACTTGGTAATGTGGTACCAGCCTTTGTTGAGTTATTTCATATCTTTAATGATTTGTATAATTTCACTGGCCTGTTGGTACCATGTGGACAATGTGGACCAATATTTAAACAGAACTGGGAAAAAAAATGTCAAGATAAACATTATGCCACAAACTCTAGAAATTAAGGATTTGTGAACAGAAATTTATTGAAAATTGTCTTATGTGCATTGGATAAAAGGTGGTTACTCCTCTATTTAGTATCATGTTACAGAAGTGCAAGTAGTCTGCTGAACCACCTGCATATTAAACATGTCATCACTTCGCAAAACACTTTTCTAGCAGTTCTTCCCCTACAGGCAATAATCAAACCTATTTCGTTTGACAGAGTAATATTTCATAAATTCAAGACTGCTGCAACCCAAATAATCAGACAAGGTGTGAGAACATAGCCCATGCTATTTCAAGTGATTAGGTATCAACTTCGACCCATTAATAACAATAATAATAATAATAATAATAATAATATTATATAAAAGTGCTATGGGCAGAAGAGATTCATTTACCCTGCTTTCCAGCAGAAACATCAGATAATCTATATAACAAAAAACTCTATAAGAAATGTCAAGAGTAGGAGGAGGCCATTTGGCCCCTCAAGCCTGCCCCACCAATCAATAAAATTATGGTTGGTCTGCACAAGTTTATTAAAGCCTTCAAATCAATATTTAAAAATCTAATTACATCCACTACTTACCGTGATCTCGCTCCCATAATTCTCTAGCGTAGAGAATTCCAGAAATTCACTACACACTTTGAGATGCAAAAGATTTTTTTTTCTCCACTTTAAATGAGTATCTCCTCATTATGTAACTATGTCCCGCACTTTGAGACTCCTCCACGAGTGAAACATCTTTTTAACATCAAGACCAATTTGAATATTGAATGCTTCAACAAGATTGCCTCTTATTCGTCTAAACTCTTATAAGGACCTAACTTGTTCAGCCATTCTTGATGAGTCAATCCCATCATTCCTATGATCAGTCTAGTGAATCTCTATTGAATTGTCTCCAATGCCAGCACATCCTTTCCTAAACACAGCGACGAAAACTATTACAACAAGACGTTTCTACATTTAAACTCCAACACACTAGCAATAAAGGCTAAAATTCCACTTGCCTTCTTAATTACTTGCTGGACCTGCAATCTAACCTTTTGTGTTCCACGCACAAGAACACCCAGATATCTCTGCACTGCACTTTTTTGGTGATTATCTCTTCATTTAAATAATAGTTTACCCTTTCATTCTTCCTACCAAAGTGTGTCATCACTTCCCTACATTAAACTCCGTCCAGTTGGTTTAGGATCTTAGGTTTCCAGCTGTTCACTGAAAAGACCATTTTGACAAATGCTGCAGAGAATGCATCATCTTTCACTTGGAGATCAGTTTCTGATCAAACTCATATACAAGTGTCACCTGCATACTTGGCTGATGATTCACAGGTATATACAAGCAATCATGACTATCTTGGATTCATTATATTTGTAACTGATGCTTTTTAGACATTCTTCCAGCAAATTGAGCAATTATTCTTAAACATTTCAGTGTCAAGAATGAGCAGCAACACAAATTGGTATTAACAATATATAGTGATAGCAGCAACCAATATTTTGCCCTACTAACACATGCCATGCAATGGTCCTTAGTCGAGCCGAATGATGTCAAGTTCAAAAGTTCCAAAAAAATGTTGCAAAGTAGTTGCAAAAAATGTTGCAAATTGTTGACAAGCTCATCTTCTTACATAATCATGAGGATCTAAAATCTGGATTTAGGCTGTTGTCAGTAGCAACCATTTAATGCATGCTTTTACTAACTACAAAGTGGCTTCTTAATGCAAGTAACATAAAATAACATAATAAAATGGCTCCTAGGAGCAATGACATCTGACTCTCTTAAAAACTGCATTCCTGAACTAATTGAAAGAGATTAGTAAACAATGCCCTGTTCATAGTATGAATTAACTAAGTAAGATATGACATTATTAAAGTATCCCAAATTGACCTTAGAAATCAGGTGTCACAGAGATAAAGAAGCGAAAAACAAGTCAGTTCCCAGGAAATATCAATGGCTTAATTTTATGTCTATTTGTCATATCATTTCATTGGATTAATTTTGCAATTAAGGCTGTTCTGTTTGTTAAGAGACCTATAAAAGTTGTCTGTGTTTTAACATTGTGCGCAGCTGTTCCAGAGTATACAGCAGTGCTTAACCCCTACATTGCTGTATAACATGAGCCTGACCTCGGTGATGGGCAAGTTGTTGGAGGGAATCCTGAGGGACAGGATGTACATGTATTTGGAAAGGCAAGGACTGATTCGGGATAGGCAACATGGCTTTGTGCATGGAAAATCATGTCTCACAAACTTGATTGAGTTTTTTGAGGAAGTAACAAAGAAGATTGATGAGGGCAGAGCAGTAGATGTGATCTCTATGGACTTCAGTAAGGATTTCAACAAGGTTCCCCATGGGAGACTGATTAGCAAGGTTAGATCTCATGGAATACAGGGAGAACTAGCCATTTGGGTACAGAACTAGCTCAAAGGTAGAAGACAGAGGGTGGTGATGGAGGGTTGTTTTTCAGACTGGAGGCCTGTAACCAGTGGAGTGCCACAAGGATCGGTGCTGGGCCCTCTACTTTTTGTCATTTACATAAATGATTTGGATGCGAGCCTAAGAGGTACAGTTAGTAAGTTTGCAGATTACACCAAAATTGGAGGTGTAGTGGACAGTGAAGAGGGTAACCTCAGATTACAACAGGATCTGCACCAGATGGGCCAATGGGCTGGGAAGTGGCAGATGGAGTTTAATTCAGATAAATGTGAGGTGCTGCATTTTGGGAAAGCAAATCTTAGCAGGACTTAAACACTTCATGGTAAGGTTCTAGGGAGTGTTGCTGAACAAAGAGACCTTGAAATGCAGGTTCATAGCTCCTTGAAAGTGGAGTCGCAGGTAGATAGGATAGTGAAGAAGGCGTTTGGTATGCTTTCTTTTATTGGTCAGACTATTGAGTACAGGAGTTGGAAGGTCATGTTGCAGCTGTACAGGACATTGGTTAGGCCACTGTTGGAATACTGCATGCAATTCTGGTCTCCTTCCTATTGGAAAGATGTTGTGAAACTTGAAAGGGTTAAGAAAAGATTTATAAGGATATTGCCAGGGTTGGAGGATCTGAGCTACAGGGAGAGGCTGAACAGGCTGGGGATGTTTTCCCTGGAGCGTCGGAGGCTGAGGGGTGACCTTATAGAGGTTTACAAAATTATGAAGGGCATGGATAGGATAAATAGGCAAAGTCTTTTCCCTGGGGTTGGGGAGTCCAGAACTAGGGTGAAAGGGGAAAGATATAAAAGAGACCCAAGGGGCAACGTTTCATGCAGAGGGTGGTACGTGTATGGAATGAGCTGCCAGAGGATGTGGTGGAGGCTGGTACAATTGCAACATTTAAGAGGCATTTGGATGGGTATATGAATAGGAAGGGTTTGGAGGGATATGGGCCAGGTGCTAGCAGGTGGGACTAAATTGGGTTGGGATATCTGGTCGGCATAGATGGGTTGGACCGAAGGGTTTGTTTCCATGCTGTACATCTCTATGACTCTATAACTTATGCCCAGCATTGTAATAAATTGTTAAAACTTGCTAAAAGAGACCGAGCTGCGAAACCGAGGGGCCCCTCTCGGGGTCCAGGTTTACAACCCTTTGAGACTTTCTTCGACTTATGGGTCCCAAGGTGACAAAAAAGACTATTTTGGAGCCTCACAACCTGCCACAGGTCATGCAGGTAGTAGGTGGAACCAGCTAATACTGCAGAATTAAAATTTATCAAGCTTTAAAATGGTCATGAACAGAATCTCTGCTACAGGATGTCCCAACTAGATGGGATCTGTTCAGTGCCTGCAGATCGATGATCACAGTTACATTAGTCCTTCGAAAATACAACATAGTAGCACCAACGGTTGCTACATTTGGCAAATACAAGAAATCTGTAATCCTGACCACAGCTGAGCAAATAGTTTTTGTGCTTAAAACAGAAAATAGTGGACATATTCAGCAAGTCAGTATAGTGACAGAAGATTCTGTAGTCTGCTGAATATGACAAAAAAAATTCTATTTTTATTCAAGGTTTGTAGAATCTGCATATTTTGTGTTTGTAATCAAGCTACTGATCTTCACAAAGCCATCAGGGACACCAAGAGACAATATGAGACTAAAATTCTAGACAAACCATACAAACACATGTCAACTATGGCAAGGCTTACACAATATAATGGGCTACAAAGCCAAGTCAAGTAGAATCACTGACAAAAGGGTATTTCTCCTTTGAGCTTAATGCATTCCATGCTTATTTTGAACAGAAGGTCAATGAAATGATGTCACATGCCCTAAAGTCTTGGGTGCAACTGTACCTACAGTCACTGTGGCAGACATCAGATTGGCCTTCTTGAGAGTGAACCCATGGAAAACAACTGGCGCATTAGAGTCTCCAGCCGTACACTCAGATCCTGTACAGATCAGCTGGTGGAGTATTTGCAGACATTTTTAACCTGTCCTTACTACGATACAAGGTTCCCACATGCTTCTATCACCTCAGTGCCAAAGAAAAATCAGGCAACATGCCTTAATGACTAACACCCAGTGGCTCTGATATCCATCAATATGAAGTGCTTCGAGAGATCAGTAATGGCAGACATCAACTACAGCCTCCCAGAATGTCTTGAACCACTGCAATTTGTCACAATAGGTCCACGGCAGATACTATCTCCCTAGCCCTCCACTATCTCTGGAACATCTGGACAATAAGGATGCCTACATCAGACTCCTATTTATTGACTTTAGCTCTGCCTTCAACACCATCATTCCAAGAAAACACATCTCCAAACTCCAAAAACTAAGACTCTGCTCCCCCTCCGCAGAAGGATCCTCAACCTGCTGACCTGCAGATCACAATCGTAAGGAGAGACGACAACACCTCTTCCACAATAATCTTCCAACACTGGTGCCCCGCAAGGCTTCATACTCAGCCCCTTACTATTTTCCTCTTAGATTCACAACTGTGTGGCCAAATTCGCATCTAAATCCATTTACAAATTTCAGCACCGGGGGTTGTATCTCAAACAACAACAAGACAGAGTAAGGAAGGAGATAGGCAGCTTAGTGATATGGTGAAAAGACAACAATCTCTCCCTCAATGTAGCAAAATAGAGGTGCTGGCCATCGACTTCAAAAACACAGTGAAGGGCACAACCCAGTTTGTATCAAAGGCCACCAGTGGAGGTAGTCGAGAGCTTCATGTTCCTACAGGAAATATCAATAATGGTTTATCCTGCTCTACCCACGTCAACACTACAGTCAAGAAAACACATAATGTCTCTACTTCCTCAGAAGGCTAAGGAAATTCGGCATGTCCACAATAACTCTGACCAATTTTTATGGACGCACCATAGAAAGCTTCCTATCCAGAAGCATCATAGCTTGGTATGGCAACTGTTCTGCAAGAAATTACAGAGAGTTGTGAACATAGCCCAGTCCATCATGAGCACCAACCTTCCTTCCATTAACTCTGTCTACACTTTCCACTGCCTCAGGAAAGCAGCCAACACAATCAAAGACCCATCACACCCTGGTTATACCCTCTACCACCCTCTATTTGGCAGAATATATAAAAGTTTGAAAAAAACGTACCAACAGCTTTAAGAATAACTTCTTCTCTACTATTAGACATATGAACGGACCTCTCATTTATTAGAATTGATCTTTCTCTGCACATTCTCTGCAGCTGTCACACTACATTCTGTATTCTGGTCTATAACCATAATGTACTAATGTAAGGTGCGATTTGTCTGGTTAGCAAGCAAAATAATGCTTTTCACTGCATCTTAGCACATGTGGCAATAAAAAATCAAATCAAATCAAATCAAATCAAATCAAATATTGGGAGGACAGATCTACAGTTCCTGTTCTGTAGTTTTATTTACTTGCGCCATTTATTTGGTTTGTCTCAGCTGAAGACCAATGTTGTTCAGCTCAATAACTCCTTCCCTACACCAACTTAAAGAATGCAATAATCTCACTGGATTCAAAACTTAAAAATCTATTCTGCCTTCCAAAATCTAAAAAGGACAAGATGTGAAAGTTGGTTCTCCATTTATGTTCTTACACCTCAAAATATTGACAGATATGGTGTGGAAATTCCAAAACTTACAACTTAGCAGTTTCTGATTCCGAGGATGAAAACAATGGAATAAGTTAACTACATTGGATCAATTTAAAACGGGACTAGTTTTAAGTTAAGAGATCGCTCAGGATGATGGTTGAAGCATATCAAGCAGGTGTATTCTTAGTAACACTGGTGACGTGCGCTATATGAACAACCTTTATCATATTCAGATCAGATTGTAAGTAAGAAATTGTAGTATTAACTACAGAAAATGTAAACAAACTCATCTAATGAACTGGTTAATGGTGGCAAATAAGGGCACTGAATATTTTTCATACTCTTCACACTGTTTTTGTTTAGATGTAATTATGTTAAATTTCACTTTTAATTTGCATTTTCAAATACAATGACTGAAAGTATTTTGATGTTTTCTTTACAATAAACAATGCAGTTTATGAAGGTTGCCACATAATATTACATTTTTATTAGTCTGAAACTTTAAAGACAGACCAACAAGAATGATTCAAAAAGTACAGAAATCAATTTTCTCCTAGTTTATTATTGTCACGGTAATAAAAGCATTAATGAGAATGTGTGAGCAATTATCAAAATTTAATTGAGTCTAAAATTATAATTGAGGGATGTTTTGAATCCTTTTGTAGCCTAATATTGACCCGTTAGAGTTGAGCAAATCTGTAACAGTGCAGCATGAATATTAAATCAGTAGAGAATCAAACACTTGCAAATAAACATGTACATGAACTATCATAACAACAAGTAGTATGTACATCGAAGAAAGATAGAAGATAGGAGCAGGAAGAAGCCATTTGGCCCTTCAAGCCTGCTCCGCCATTCATCACGATCACGGCTGATCGTCCAACTCAATAGCCTAATCATGCTTCCTCCCCATAACCTTTGATCCCATTTGCCCCAAGTGCTATATCTAGCCGTCTCTAGAAACATTCAATGTTTTGACATCAACTACTTCCTGATGAAACCCACAGGCTCACCACTCTTTGGGTGAAGAAATGTCTCCTCATCTCCGTCCTAAATAATCCACCGAGTGTGACCCCTAATTCTGGATGCATCTGCCTTCAGGAACATTTTCCTTACATCTACCCTGTCTAGTCCTGTTAGAATTTTGTAAGTCTCTATGAGATCTCCCCTCACTTCTCTGAACTCCAGCAAACATACTAATCTAGTCAATCTCTCCTCATACATCAGTGCTGCCATCCCTGGAATCAGCTTAGTAAATCTTCGAGAATAAGAGCATTCTTCCTCAGAAAAGGAGACGAAAACTGCACACAATATTCTAGGCATGGCCTCACCAAAACTCTGTATAACTGCAACACATCTCTTTTGCACTTGAAACCTCTCCCAATGAAAGCCAACGTATCATTTGCCTTCTTTACCGCCTGCTGCACCTGCATGCTTACTTTCAACGGGACACCCAGGTCCCGCTTCACACTCTCCTCTTCCAGTTTACAGCCGTTCAGGTAGTAATCTGCTTAATGTTTTTGCTTCTGAAATGAATAACCTCACGTTTATCCAAATTATACTGCATCTGCCATTGATGTTCCCATTCGCCCAATCTGTCCAGATCATGCTGAAGAACCTCAACATCCTCATCAATTTGAAAAGGACCCATTAATTCCTACTCTTTGTTCCCTCTCTGCCAAAGTTTCTATCTATCTCAATACACTTCCCTCAATCCCAAGCACTTTAATCTTGCATAATAATCTCTTATGCGGAACTCTGTCAAACACTTTTCCCCCTTGTCAACTCTACTAATTACATCTTCCTAGAATTCCAACAGATTTGTCAATTATGATTTCCCTTCATAAATCCATGCTGACTCTGTCTGATTCTGTCATTGCTTTCTAAATTCTCCACTATAAAGTCCTTGACAAAGGATTCGAGAATTTCACCCACTACCAATGTTGGGCTTACTGGTCTCCCCTCCAATCTGCAAGGACTCTTCCAGAGTTTATAGAAGCCTGGAAGATGACCACCAATGCATCCATCATTTCTAGAATCATTGCATAAGATAAGATGTAGGAGCAGAATTAGGCCATCCAGTCCACTGAGACTGTTCCACCAGTCAATCATAGCTGATATGCTCCTCATCCCATTTTTTTACCTTATTGCCATTTCCCTTCAACCCATTACCAATTAAAAGTCTGTCTAATTCCTCCTCAAATTTACTCACTGTCCCAACATCCACCACACTTTGGGATAGCGAATTCCACAGATTCACAACGCTTTGGGGAGAAGTAGTTTCTTCTTAACTCTGTTTTAAAATTTGCTAAGACCAAGACCTCTCGTCTTAGAATGCCCCATAAGTGGAAGCATCCGCTCCACTTCCATTTTATCCACATCTTTCACCATCTTGAATACCTCAATTTGATCTCCCCTCATTCTTCTAAATTCAAGACAGTATAGGCCTAAAGTGTTCAATCTCTCTTCAAATGACAAACCCCTCGTCTTTTGGATCAATCTAGTGAACCTCTTGTGAACTGCCTCCACTGCCACTACATCTTTCCTCAAATAAGGAGACCAAAACTGTGCACAATATTCCATGTGCAGTCTCAACAATACCTTGGATAGTTGCAACAATACCTCCTTACTTTTATCTTCTATTCCCTTAGCTATAAAATGCAACATTCCATTCACTTTCTTTATTTCTGCTGTAACTGCATGCTAGTTTTCTGTGACTAACAAACAAGTACATCAAGTTGCCTCTGCACCAGAGCACCCTGAAATCTCTCCCTATTAAGATAATAGGTCACCTTCCCATTCTTTCGAACTAAATGCATGACCTTGCACTTATCGTTAAACTCCATCGGCCGCATTTTGGCCTACTCTCCTAACCTATCTATATCCATTTGCGAGGTTCTTTATTGCAATTTATCATCCTCCTATTTTTGTGTCATCTGCAAATTTGGCTATAGAGACGTCTATCCCTGTACCCAAGTCATTAAAATAGATTCTAAATAACACTGGTCCATCAGCCAGTCAGCTATCCAGGCTAATAAATTACCCCTAATCCCATATGACCCAAACTTGTGAATTAACCTTTTGTGCGGCACTTTATTAAATGCTTTTTGGAAGTCCAGATAAATTACATTTACAGCATCCCCATTATCAACTTTGCTTGTTACTTCTTTGAAGAACTCTAGCAAATTAGTCAAACATGATTTGTCCTTCATAAAACCATACTGATTCCGATGGATAGTAATTTAATTTTCCAAATGTCTTGCTATTGCTTCCTTGATAATTGATTCAAACACTTTCCCAACAACAGATGTAAACTGACAGGTCTGTAATTTCCCACATTTTGCCTCCTTCCCTTTTTGAATAAGGGAGTTATATTAACCATTTTCTAATTACTGGAACCTTTCTTTTGTCCAGGGAATTTTGGAATATTGTAACCAATGGATCTACTATCTCTGCTGCCACTCCTTTTAGGACGTAGGCCATCAAGCCCTGGTGACATGTCTGTCCTTAATTCTAATAGTTTGCTTCGTACCTTTTCCCAACAATACTGATTGTTCTAGATTCTACCTTATCTATTGCCTCTGATGTGCCCATTCCAATAGGAGTACTCTCGTCCTCCACCATGAAGACTGAGGCAAAGGATTGATTCAGCATCTCTGCCATCCCTGTGTTCCCCACTATTAACTCCCTGGTTTAATCTTCCAAAGGACCAACATTCACATTAGTGACTCTTTCCTTTTATATACCAATAGAAGGTTTTGCTATTCTTTTGATATTTTGTGCTAGTTTTCTTTCATAATTTGTCTTAGCTCTTTTTATTAATTTTTTTAAATATCCCTTTGTTTATGTCTGAAAGATTCCCAATCTTCCATCCTGCCACTCGCCTTAGCAATATGGCATGTCTTAGTTTTTTACTTTATATTGTCCTTGACCTCCTTGTTTAGCATTGGATGCTTTTTATTCCCAATACCATCTTCTTCCTCACTGGATATATTTTAGTTGTGAGGAATTAAGTAGCTCCTTAAATATCTGCCACTGTTCATCAGCTATCCTACCATTTAGCCTTCCTTAAGTACTCTGGGACTAATACAAAGAGAAGCATATTATCTCAGGATAGTATACACCACCATCTTTAGGGAAAAATGTTATCTCAGGATAGCAATAAGGCCTATATTTAAAGAAATCTTAATATTTTAGCATAGGACATTGCTGTGTACACAGAAACATGAACGTAATTCTATTTAGTAAGAGGTCCTGAATAATGAGAAAGTAATCCAATATTGTTCAAGAGCTACTATTAACAGATCTAAATATCATTAATTCATTCATATCCTTTAGGGAAGGAAACTGCCATTCTTAGCCTACAAGAGACTCCAGAACCACAACAATGTGGTTAACTCTTAACATTTTCTGGGATGGGCAATAAATGCTGGCTCAGCCAAGGGTGCCCTCATCCTGTGTACAAAAAAAAGTCATTATTCCAAACATTTTGGTATGCTCACCTAGATTGAAAGGCATGTTATTTTGCATGTGGGATTACTGATGCCCCGAGTTCTCAACAACTTAAACAAACTTATTTATTGTCAAACACAATCCAGATAAAGAGAATTGGTAACATATTAGTTTAATAATTACTCAATTAGCACTAGTAGTTAGTGTTGCATGCATCTTTGGTAGATCCATAATTACATTAAGATAGATGCCAGCAGTTGTGGAAATTAAGTTTCTTTGCCCTTTACATACAGTCTCAGGTTAAAATCATCAGAGGCAGAGCGAGCTCCCAAGTGTGCACGAGGAATACGTCTTCAATCTCAACTTAGAAGAGTACCTGCACTTTATGGCTATTAAACAGCAATAACTAGTTTTATAGTACAAATTTAAATTCTCTTAAATTTAAAGTCTAGTCAAAAGTATGTCATTAAGGATTTTTACCAATTTGAACCTCATTCAACTACATTTTAAATTTGTTCTTGAAACATGAAATGAATAAGGCCGCATTTATTGTCTATTTCCTACTGTCCTAGGAGGCAGTGTGTATCCTCTGCAGTAACTGAAATTATGATTCATCCAAAAGTCTGAAGTATGAAATGCCAGGATGCCTTATAGTTTCAAACCACTTCAGAGTGTTAAACATTTGAATTCTACTCCAGACTGACACAGTAGCAATGCTTGTATTCTATTTAAGCATTGCTAAGGTTATCTGTAAGCATACCTCAAGGCTTATTCAAAATGCACGCTTCCTTCTGCATCCACTTTCTAGTAATTATGTATCCATCCAAATTCTGACATTAAATTATTATATTTCCAAATCACCCTTCAACAGTGAAGTACTGCATTTGTGTTTGCTGTAGGAAACCAAAGTACAGAACCACCTAGTGAAAAAAAAATGATTTGATTGCCAGACTGAAACCCCTGTCCAGACTATATTGATATAGAACTCCTTATTTTGAATGTCCCAAAATAGCTAACTGACCACATCCAAGTCACTGGACTGATATCCTTGATAAACTGTGCAGAAACCCACACTACCAACTTGCTGAAGTTCTGAAGACAAGTCATACCGGACTCAAAATCTTAATGCCATTTATCTCTCCACACTGCTGCCAAATCTGCCGAGTTTCTCCAGCATTCTCTGGATTGTATCTGAATTGAATTGGAGAAGTGCCACGTGGTGAGGCTGGTGGATGAAAGCTCGCTGCGTCCAAAACTAGCTGCTTTGATATTACTACAACACAGATAAAAAAAACCCAGCAATGTGGACTCACCTGGTTGGAGTCATACCTAAGACAAAGGAAGGTGATTGCAATTGTCGGTAGTCAGCCATCTCAACTCCAGGACATTTCTCCAGGAGCTCCTCAGCATAGTGTCCATGCTGGTCCCCTGAAGAAGCAATTCACCTCATCCCAATAGTATGCTTTTTGTCAATTGGCCTGCACACTTTTCCTTTCCAGATAATGATCCAATTCCCTCATGAATGCTTCAATTGAACTTGTCTTTACTATATTCAGGCAGTGCAGTTCAAATCCTAACAATTCACTGCACACAAAAGAAATTTCTCATTGCTTCTTTTGCCAAATTACCTTAAATTGGTCCCCTCTGGCTCTTAACGTTTCCACCAATGGGAATAGTTTTTAGTTCAGATCCTCATGAGTATCTCCACTCAACATTCTTTTCTCAAGGAGAGTTGTCCTAGTTTAACTGAAGTTCCTTCTCCATAGAACTATAAAACTATTCCCATGAATTCTTTTCCACACCCTATCTAAAGACACTCTATTCTTCCTGTAGAGATTTTTAAAAACAAGTGACCTATGCTTAAGAAATAAAACATGAGAATGCTTCAACCATGGAGTGGTGTGGAGAGGGTTGCTGGTCACCATCTGGAGAGGAGTTGAGTGAGAGGAAGGTAGGCGATTACTGATCATGGTAAAAGCAAGGAAAGGGAGCATTTGTGAGCATGAAGAGTTGGAAAGTTGGAGCTAGAATAACGCGAGGAGAGGGATTGATCTAGGATAAGCTCGCCCCCACTTTATCCCAGATCCAACCCTCCAACTCAGCATCGCCCTCTTGAAACTGTCCTACCTGTCCATCTTCCATCCCACTTATCCGCTCCACCCTCCACTCCAACTTATCAGCATCCTCCCCCATCTTCATCCACCTATCGCATTCCTAGCTACCTTCCCTCCAGCCCCACCCCACCTCCCATTTATCTCTCAGCCCCCTGGCCCCACCACCCATTCCCAATGAAGAGCTTATGCACAAAACGTCGACTCTCCTGCTCCTTGGATGCTGCCTGACTGGCTGTGCTTTTCCAGCGCCACATTTTTTGATTCTGTCCTAGGTGGTCACGTATCCTCTGCAGTCCACAATAGGAATTGAAATTTTTATTCTTCCATAATTCTTAGAAATGAAATGTCAGGATGCCTTAAACTTTCAAACTACTTCAAAGTGTTAAGCATTTGAATTCTACTCCAGACTGATACAGCAGAAATGTCTGCAATCTATTTAAACAATGCTAAGGTTATCCTTAAGTATATATCAAGATTTATTCAAAATGTATGCTTCCTTCTGTGGCCACTTTCTGGTGTTAAGGTGTCTACCCCAATTCTGATATTGCATTATCCAATTTCCATATCAATCTTCACCAGTGAGCTACTGCATTTGTGCATTGCTGTCGGAAACCAAAGCACAGTACCATCTAGTGGAAAGAAAAAGTTCTACCTTCACAATTCATGCAACTGACTCTCTGAGGCTCATTTCTCTATTGGCTGCCGTAGAGATAGGGAACAAATTGTGTCCATCCATGCCGTCAAAATAAGGGACAATATCTTATAAAAAGAAGACAGTTGGTTTCCCAATCCAAACCACTAAATGGTTCTAACCCAAACAGCAAATACATTTGGCAGCACACCATCAAATGCTTTCTGGTAACTCAGTTACAGCATTCAGTTACGCCAGTATTTTCTTCAAAATTGTAACTAAGTTATTAATACAAGTCGATGATGCATATTACTGCTTCACTCATTTGAATATATCTTGTGTAGTCTATAAAAATTAAATGATGAAAAGAACAAAATTTGCAATGCACACTTCTTTCAATTAATTTCTGTTTAGAGACATACTTACAAGAGGCATGAAAATGCATGTAACACAGCATGGCAATCCATAGAAGGTACTCTCTTCTCGTTAAGTAGCACTGTCCATGCATCCTCCTTGTTCGGTACTGCTTAAGACATTTTTCTCTGTGATAGCAGCTTTTAACCATTAAAGGCAGAATGGGGCACTGCACAATACAGATTTACTCTTCCTGGCTGCGTGGCACTACAGTCGAGAGTGTAGTGCTGGAAAAGCACAGCAGGTCAGGCAGCATCCGAGGAGCAGGAAAATCGACATTTCAAGCAAAAGCCCTTCACCACCACTACCTTGTTGAGTAGTGCTAACGTTTTGGTAATGTATACTTTGGAGACAAAGCTTCACATTGAAAAGATATCATTGGGACAGATACCAAACAGATCTAGCAACTCAAAACTAGGTACCCATAAGGCACGTGGGCCAGCAGCAGCAGAATTGTATTCAATAACAATCTGTAACCTCATTATAACATGCCCTACTCTACAATTACCATCCATCTGGGAGATCAATCCTGGCTAGAGGATCATTACAGGAGGGCATACCAGGAGCAATGCCAAGCAGATTTTAAAAATTTGTCGTCGTCACCTTTGTACATCTACAGTGCAGAACTGCTTGCATGCTAAACAATGGAAATAGCATGCAATAGATTGTGCAAACAATCACTTAAGTATCAGATCATACCTAAGCTCTGCAGTCCTGTCACATCCAGTCACGAATGATGTTGATCAATTAAGCAAACTCACTGGATGAGCAAGCTCCATAAATATTCGCATCTTCAATGATAAGAGAGCCCATCACAACAGTGCAAAAGGTAAGATGGAAGCAATTGCTTCTATTTTCTGCCTGAAGTGCCCAGGATGATCCATCTTGGCCTTCCCCAAAGTTCTCAGCATCACAGATGCCAGGCTTCAACCAATTCAATTCACCCCATATGATATGAATAAATAGTTGAAGGCTCTGTGTTCAGAAAAGGCTATGGCCCTGATGACATTCTGGCAATTGTACTGAAGACTTTTGTCCAGAATTAGTTATGACCCAAGCCAAGTTGTTCCAATTACAGATATCTACCCAGCATTACCAAATTATGCCCTATCCACAAACAAAAGGGACAAATCCGATCTGACAAAATACCACCTAATCAATCTACTCTTGATGTTCAACTAAAGTGATGGAAGTCATTGTCAATAGCGCTATCAAGTAGCATTTGCAAAAGAATAACCTGCTCATGGATGCGCAATTTATGTAGAGCTCCTAAATTTCTTACAGCAGTGACTCAAAATGAACAAAATGCTGAAGTCCAGAGCAATTATGATGGGCAATAAATGCTGGCCAAGCAAGCGAAAACCACATCCCGTGAATGAAAAGTCACTCTTTCTGGTTGGATGGCACTGCAGGCGATTCCTGTCACTCCTCTACCGAGCTGATGGATGTCATCGTGAAGCAGGTGGAGAATGGTGACAAATGTCTGTGGGAAGCTGAATTTGAGGATGATAGTCCACAATTCTTCACAGTTGACCAAGTCAAAGGCCCTTGTGAGATCAAAGAAATCCATGTACTGACGTTCATACATTTTCCTGCACTTTTCCTGAATTGTTGCACACTGAAAATCATGTCAATTGTGTCTCTGACAGGCAGAAGCCACATTGAGGCATAGAAAGGAGCTGTTCAGTCACTTGGTGAAGGCAGGTGAAGAGGATTTTGCGATCACCTTGTCTGTAGTAGCCAGGAGGGAATCCCTCTCATTTTTTGAAGATGGTTACACTTACGGCCTCACTGAGATCTCCTGGCATGCTCTCTTCCTTCTGCATTATCCCCTTCAATGGAGATTCCATCAGTGCCGGAGGTCTTGGTGTTTTTTTAGTGTTGACCTCGTAGCAGGTTGAAGTGTGCTAAAATGGCTACAGGCAGTGTGTTGCAGGATGATGTTGAGAGCACTTGTAACAAAAGCTAAGTCTTGATTGCAGAGCTCCTCAAAGTGCTGTCTCCAGCAGGTGTTGACTGCCCCTCAGTCTTTTATGACCAACTTTCCATTTTTAACTCTCAGTGGAATAGGTCACTGGGTATTTGTGCTATTGATGTCTTTGGTTGAGCTGAAGAAGCTGTGTACGCGATGGTTATTGATGAATTGTTAGTATCCTGCATTCTTTCCACTCATCATTTGTTGCACCTTGACTTTCAGGTGGTTGAAGACTTCTCTCCTCTCACTTGAGTTTTGGTGGAGCTGCAAGTTCAAGAACACTTTGCATTGACAGTTTAGAAGATCTGGATCTCCTGATCATTCTCATCAAATTAATCTGTGTTTTCCTCCAGTGCCTCCACACAGATGCTGAGTCTGGTGGCTTTAGGTTGGATCAGGTGTACTGGGCACTCTGCGACTATAGCACATTGGTGGCCACCAAGAAAGACTGAGTAGGTCTTTCTTCTCAGGGCCTTTGAGTCCAGCAACACTGAGTGACACTATAGGCAATCCCAGTAACTCTTCTTCCCTACCTGGGGTTATATTGCAGGCGCTCCCAATCAGTTCTTTTCCCCGATTGAATGAGAGCTTCTTGTCTGCTATTTCAACATCACAAGCTCCAGGAACAGACAATAGAGATTCTAGTTAATTTTCAATAATGTGTTGCACCAAGACAGTTGCAATTTAGGAATGCTATCTTTTGTACTTTAGACAGGAATGAAGGTTGAGACTCTTGAACCAGATCTGCACTTTGTGGAAGTAACTAAGTAGAACGTAAAGTGAGATCCTTCCACTTGTTATTTATTGATCATAATAAATATGATTATGAAATTTAAAAAATAAAGACATTGTACATAATCCCAGTCACTGCTCCTCCTGGATCGGAGACACTGCGTGCAATTCCCACTCGTATGGTGCTGCAGACGATTATCAGCACTCCTCCTCCAGCTCTGATCACTGGATCAGAAACATTAACTCTGATTTCTCTTCACAGATGCTGCCAGTCCTGCTGAGCTTTTCCAACAATTTCTGTGGTGTGGACTGGAGTAGACAAAGTTTTAAAAAAAAATCACACACCAGGTTATTAGTCCAACAGGTTTATTTCAAAGTACAAGCTTTCAGAGTGCTACTCCTTCAGCAGGTAGCTAATGGGGTAGATACATAGGACATAGAATTTACTAGTAAAAGATCAAAGTGTTATACAACAGATGTGATTAAAGGACAAACCTAGATGGTTGTTAAGTTTTCAATCACTTCAAATGGGGAGGCACCCTTCCATTGAATATGTAAATCCCAGAATTTCTTTCAAGTCACAGCCCTGAGATAACTTAAGGTATTATCAGTGGATAAAAAAAGGTGACATCTTAGCTCAGACAACGCATTAAAAGTTGGAGGTTAGAATCTGTCTGCATCCCAATCTGGAGTCAGACTGGTTTAATTTCTAAAGTAGGAATTTTTTTAGAATGTCACATTGACTGATTACCTACAGATTGTGTGCTTTTTGAACAAAATACAATGCATCTGCAAATACAAATCTGCAAATGCAAATTCACCCCATAGACCTACATGTGTGCATGCGTGTGTGTGAGGGTGAGGGAAAGTGTTGTGACTTGAAAGAAATTCTGGGATTTACATATTAATCAATAGAAACCTGCATCCCCACACTAAGTGATAAAGATTTAGCAGCCATCTAGGTTTGTCTAATATATTGCGTCAGTTGTATGATAGTTTTTTTTTAACTAATAAATTCTGTATCCTATGTACCTGCACCATTAGCAATCTAATGAAGGACTTTCAAATAAACCTGTTGGACTATAACCACAAGACAGTAAGACATAAGAGCAAAAATGAGGCCATTCAGCCCATCGAGTAGGACCACTGCTGTTTGTAATATGCATAAATGATATGGAGGAAGGTACAGGTGATCTGATTAGCAAGTTTGCAGATGACAGTAAGAATGGTGGAGTAGCAGGTAGTGAAGGGGATTGGCAGAGAATACCGCAGAATATAGATAGAATGGAGAGTTGGGCAGAGAAATGGCAAATGGTGCTCAATCCGGCCAAATGCTAGCTGATGCATTTTGGAAGATCCAATTCAAGAGTAAACTATACCGTAAATGAAAAAGCCCTGGGGAAAATGATGGACCGAGAGATCTGGGTGTCCAGGTCCATTATATCCTGAAGGTGGCAATGCAGGTCGATAGGGTGATCCAGAAGGCATATGGCATGCTTCCCTTCATCAGACGGAGTACTGAGTACAAGACTTGGCAAGTTATGTTACTGTTGTATAGGACTTTGGTTCTGCCACATTTGGAATATTATCTACAGTTCAGGTCGCCACATTACCAAAAGGATGTCGATGCTTTGGAGAGGGTGCAAAGGAGGTTCACCAGGATGTTGCCTGGTATGGAGGGTATTAGCTATGAAGAGAGTCATAGAGATGTACAGCATGGAAACAGACCCTTCGGTCCATCCTGTCCATGCCGACCAGATATCCCAACCCAATCTAGTCCCACCTGCCAGCACCCGGCCCATATCCCTCCAAACCCTTCCTATTCATATACCTATCCAAATACTTCTTAAATGTTGCAATTGTACCAGCCTTCACCACATCCTCTGGCAGCTCATTCCATACACGTACCACCCTCTGCGTGAAAAAGTTGCCCTTTGGGTCTCTTTTATATCTTTCCCCTCTCACCCTAAACCTACGTCCTATAGTTCTGGACTCCCCAACCTCAGGGAAAAGACTTTGCCTATTTACCCTATCCATGCCCCTCATCATTTTGTAAACCTCTATAAGGTCACCCCTTAGCCTCCGTCGCTCCAGGGAAAATAGCCCCAGCCTGTTCAGCCTCTCCCTGTAGCTCAAATCCTCCAACCCTGGCAACATCCTTGTAAATCTTTTCTGAACCCTTTCAAGTTTCACAACATCTTTCCGATAGGAAGGAAACCAGAATTGCACGCAATATTCCAACAGTGGCCCAACCAATGTCCTGTACAGCTGCAACATGACCTCCCAACTCCTGTACTAAATACTCTGACCAATAAAGGAAAGCACACCAAACACCTTCTTCACTATCCTATCTAACCGCAACTCCACTTTCAAGGAGCTATGAACCTGCACTTCAAGGTCTCTTTGTCCAGCAACACTCCCTAGGATCTTCCCATTAAGTGTATAAGTCCTGCTAAGATTTGCTTTCTCAAAATGCAGCACCTCACATTTATCTGAATTAAACTCCATCTGCCACTTCTCAGCCCATTGGCCAATCTGATCAAGATCCTGTTGTAATCTGAGGTTACCCTCTTCACTGTCCACTACACCTCCAATTTTGGTGTCATCAGCAAACTTACCAACTGTACCTCTTATGCTCGCATCCAAATCATTTATGTAAATGACAAAAAGTAGAGGGCCCTGCGATCCTTGTGTCACTCCACTGGTCACAGGCCTCCAGTCTGAAAAACAACCCTCCACCACCACCCTCTGTCTTCCACCTTTGAGCCAGTTCTGTATCCAAATGGCTAGTTCTCCCTGTATTCCGTGAGATCTAACCTTGCTAATCAGTCTCCCATGAGGAACCTTTTCAAACGCCTTACTGAAGTCCATATAGATCACATCTACCGCTCAGCTCTCATCAATCCTCTTTGTTACTTCCTCAAAAAAACTGAGTAGGTTAGGATTATTTTCATTAAAAAGACAGAGGTTGAGGAAGGGCCTGACTGAGGTCTACAAAATCATGAGAGGTATACAGAGGGTAGATAGCAAGAAGCTTTTTCCCAGAATGGGGTCTTAATTATTAGGGGTCACGAATTCAAGGTAAGAAGGGAAATATTTAAGGAAAGTTCTTTATGCAGAGGGTGGTCGGTGCCTGGAACGCGTTGCCAGTGGAGGTGGTACAGGCAGGCATGATAGCGTTATTTAAGATGTCTCGACAGATAATGAATGGGCAGGGAGCAGAGGGATACAGTTCCTGAGAAAATAGGCAGCAGTTATAGATAGAGGACCTGGATCGGCGCAGGTTTGGAGGACCAAAAGGCCTGTTCCCATGGTGTAATTTTCCTTGTTCTTTCTTCAGTCTGCTCCGTCATTCAATCATGGCTGATATGTTTTTCAACCCCAATTTCCCGCTTTCTCCTCAAACCCTTGATCCTCTCGATACTCAAGAATCTATATTTCTCAAACTTAAATATACTCAATGACCTGGCCTCCACAGTCTTCTGTGGCAATGAATTCAATAGATTCAATACTTGCTGGCTGAAGAAGTTTCTGCTTAATTCCAATATGAAAGGTCTTTCCTTTACAATAAGGCTGTGCCCTCGGGTCCTCACTTCTCTTACCTATGGAGACATGTTCCCAACATTTACTCTGTCCAGGCCATTCAGTATGCCATATGTGTCAATTAGATTCCCCTCATCCTTCTAAACTCAATTGAGTCTACACCCAGAGTCCTCAAACGTTCCTCATATATTCTTTTCATTTTTGGGACCACTCTTGTGAACTTGCTCTGAACACGCTCCAGAGCCAGTATATCCTTCTTGAGATAGGGGGCCCAAAACTGCACACAATACTCCAAATGTGGTCTGACCAGAGCCTAATAGAACATCAGAAGTTTAGCCCTGCTTTTATATTCAAATCATCTCAAAATAAATGCCATCATTGCATTTGCCTACTGACTCTACCTGCAAGTTTACCTTAAGAGAATCCTGGACTAGCACTCCCAAGTCTCTTTGCACTTCAGACTTCTGAATTTTCTCCCCATTTAGAAAATAGTCCATGCCACTATTCTTCCGACCAAAGTGCATGATCTCACACTTTCCCATATTGTACACCATTTGGCTCTTCTTTGCACACTTTTCCAACCTGTCCAAATCCTTCTGCAGCCTCCCCGCCTCTTCAAACCTACCTGACCCTCTACCTGTATTCGCATCGTCTACAAACTTAGCCAAAATGCCCTCAATTCCTTCATCTACGTCATTAATGTTTAAAGTAAAAAGTTGTGCTCCTAACACTGAGACTTGAGCAACACCACTGTCACTAGCAGCCATCCTGAGTTGTGAAATGTTATTTTTAACATTTTCTCTGTGTATTTCCTACTCATTCCTCCGATGAAGGAGTGGAGCTCCCCATGCTAGAGTGCTTCCAATTAATTCTGTTGGACTATAACCTGGTGTTGTGTGATTTTTAACTATGTACACCCTTGTGCAACACCAGCACCTCCAAATCACGACTACTATCTGACGATTCCCATTCACTCCTCCTGCTACAAGCCGGGGAGCGCTGCAGGCAAATCCCAGTCACTCCTCCAAGCCAGGGGTAGCACTGCAGGTGATTCCCAGTCACGCCTCCAAACCATGCTGCGCTGCACGCAATTCTTAGTCACTCCTCCAAGCCAGAGGTGGCGCTGCAGGCGATTCCCAGTACTCTTCCAAGCCTGGGTGGCGCTGCAGGCGATTCCCAGTCACTCCTCCAAGCCAGAGGTGGCGCTGCAGGCGATTCCCAGTCACTCCTCCAAGCCGGGCTGCGCTGCAGGCGATTCCCAGTTAGTCCTCCAAGTTAGAGTTGGCGCTGCAGGCGATTCCCAGTTAGTCCTCCAAGCCAGGCTGCGCTGCAGGTGATTCCCAGTTAGTCCTCCAAGCCAGAGGTGGCGCTGCAGGCGATTCCCAGTTAGTCCTCCAAGACAGGCTACGCTATAGGCGATTCCCAATCACTCCTCCAAGCCTGGGTGGCGCTGCAGGCAATTCCCAGTCACTCCTCCAAGCCAGAGGTGGCGCTGCAGGCGATTCCCAGTTACTCCTCCAAGCCGGGCTGCGCTGCAGGCGATTCCCAGTCACTCCTCCAAGCCAGAGGTGGCGCTGCAGGCAATTCCCAGTCACTCCTCCAAGCCAGGCTATGCTGTAGGCGATTCCCAATCACTCCTCCAAGCCGAGGGTGGCGCTTCAGGCAATTCCCAATCACTCCTCCAAGCCGAAGGTGGCACTGCAGGCGATTCCCAGTCACTCCTCCAAGCCAGGCTGCGCTGCAGGCGATTCCCAGTTAGTCTTCCAAGCTAGAGTTGGTGCTGCAGGCAATTCCCAGTTAGTCCTCCAAGCCAGGCTGCGCGCAGGTGATTCCCAGTTAGTCCTCCAAGCCAGAGGTGGCGCTGCAGGCGATTCCCAGTTAGTCCTCCAAGCCAGGCTACGCTGTAGGCGATTCCCACTTAGTCCTCCAAGCCGAGAGTGGCGCTTCAGGCGATTCCCAATCACTCCTCCAAGCCGAAGGTGGCACTGCAGGCGATTCCCAGTCACTCCTCCAAGCCAGGCTGCGCTGCAGGCGATTCCCAGTTAGTCTTCCAAGCTAGAGTTGGTGCTGCAGGCAATTCCCAGTTAGTCCTCCAAGCCAGGCTGCGCTGCAGGTGATTCCCAGTTAGTCCTCCAAGCCAGAGGTGGTGCTGCAGGCAATTCCCAGTCACTCCTCCAAGCCAGGCTGCGCTGCAGGCGATTTCCAGTTAGTCCTCCAAGCTAGAGTTGGCGCTGCAGGCGATTCCCAGTTAGTCCTCCAAGCCAGGCTGAGCTGCAGGTGATTCCCAGTTAGTCCTCCAAGCCAGGCTACGCTGTAGGCGATTCCCAATCACTCCTCCAAGCCGAAGGTGGCGCTGCAGGCGATTCCCAGTCACTCCGCTAAGCCAGCCTGCGCTGCAGGCGATTCCCAGTTAGTCCTCCAAGCCAGATGTGGCGCTGCAGTCGATTCCCAGTTAGTCCTCCAAGCCAGGCTACGCTGCAGGCGATTCCCAGTTAGTCCTCCAAACCGGGTGGCGCTGCAGCTGGAGTGTACCGAGCTCTCCAGCCAGTTCTGAGACACTGCAGCGTCTGATGGAAAGCCGGGCGGGATTGGGGAGGAAGGGAAGCTGGTTTCGCTAGGTGGCGGTGCCGAGCCGGCCTGGAGTCGAGGGGGGAATGGACTGAGGCGGGACCGGCTTGGAATGGATGGGATGGGAGAGGGCGGTGCAGGTACCGCACACAACACCAAACCTCGCTCACACTTCACTGGAACCATCAACTGAGTCAGGAGCTGAGAAAGGGTGTGATTTTCTTTTAGAAGGCAGTCAGGGAGCGATCTTAACGCCGTGGAATTTAAAATCCAATCGGGTATCGCAAACGGAAAAGTGAAGCGGCGATGATCCCGCACTTACCTTGTCGACGAAGGATGCTGCTGCTTCTAGTGGCGGGGATCGCCCTTCCCTCGCTCTGCCAGGCGCTGGAGGTAAAGGCGCCGGTGTATCCGCCGATCAACGGACGCGCTTTCAAACCTGCGGCAGCTCGAGACCGGGGGGACCAACGGTCACTGAGGGGAACGGGCGGGGTAGGCGCGGGGTTCACTGTCCCCGTGGGCAGGGGGGGTGCGGGGTTTACTGTCCCCGTGGGCAGGGGGAGCGCGGGGTTTACTGTCTCCGTGAGCAAGGGGGGGCGCGGGGTTCACTGTCCCCGTGGGCAGGGAGGGCGCGGGGTTCACTGTCCCCGTGGGCAGGGGGGGCGCGGGGTTTACTGTCCCCGTGGGCAGGGGGAGCGCGGGGTTTACTGTCTCCGTGAGCAAGGGGGGGCGCGGGGTTCACTGTCCCCGTGGGCAGGGGGGGTGCGGGGTTTACTGTCCCCGTGGGCAGGGGGAGCGCGGGGTTTACTGTCTCCGTGAGCAAGGGGGGGCGCGGGGTTCACTGTCCCCGTGGGCAGGGAGGGCGCGGGGTTCACTGTCCCCGTGGGCAGGGGGGGCGCGGGGTTTACTGTCCCCGTGGGCAGGGGGAGCGCGGGGTTTACTGTCTCCGTGAGCAAGGGGGGGCGCGGGGTTCACTGTCCCCGTGGGCAGGGGGGGCGCGGGGTTCACTGTCCCCGTGGGCAGGGGGGGCGTGGGGTTTACTGTCCCCGTGGGCAGGGGGCGGCGCGGGGTCTACTGTCCCCGTGGGCAGGGGGCGGCGCGGGGTCTACTGTCCCCGTGGGGAGGGGGGGCGCGGGGTTTACTGTCCCCGTGGGCAGGGGGTGTGCGCGGGGTCTACTGTCCCCGTGGGCAGGGGGTGTGCGCGGGGTCTACTGTCCCCGTGGGGAGGGGGGGGCGCGGGGTTTACTGTCCCCGTGGGCAGGGGGTGTGCGCGGGGTTTACTGTCCCCGTGGGCAGGGGGGGTGTGCGCGGGGTTTACTGTCCCCGTGGGTGGGGTGGGGGTGCGCAGGGTTTACAGTCCCCGGGGGGGGGGGGGGGGGTGCGCAGGTTTTACAGTCCCCTTAGGCAGAGGGGGTGCGGTGTTAACATTTGCTGAGGGCTGGGATCACTGGCCCCCTCCCCGGGGTGGGGTGTGTTCACCGTCGCCTGAGGGTTTGGGAGGAGGATGGAGGTGGGTATTTTCTTTTCCCTGAGGGCACTTTGTTGGGGCTGGAGGTTCGTTGGTGCCGAGGGTTTAGGGGGTCTGAGCTTCACACTCTTAAACCCCCCCCCCCCCCGGGTCAATGCAGTTCCACACTTGACCCACTTGCCCAGGGGTTCCTGAGGTTGCCTGATACTGGATGTAGGCTCTCGCTCTTTCTTTCCCCATTCCCGCTTTATTCACAATCGGGCTCCTGCATTTTCTTTGTTTAGATTGTTCCAGTTTCTCTATATCTTGCATGTTCTTCATTTGTTAATAGGAGTAAATGGCGCACCACTCCTTCCCCCTTCCCAAATTCTTTGCCATTCTTTTACCTCTCGATCCCATTGCATACTTTTATTTTATTTTCCTCCTTTTTAAATTAACGTTGTAAATCTTTCACATCGGATCCGAACGCTGTTGGCTGGCTGCCCCCAAGAAGATGGCGCCTCTGCAGTGCGCAAACATCCTTTTGCTTGGGTTGTGCTTCAGTCTCTTTAATGTTTTTATCATATAAATAAACGTAAAATCATTTTCAAGAAGGTTTATTTGTTTTGTTGTTTTCATTATTGATTATTTTTGTTGCTGCATGAATATATGGGATTTGACATTTTTTCTCTGGACAAGATGTATTTTAAAATGGGAAAGGGCAAAAATGATTTGAACGAGAAAAATCTGCCAGCAAAATGGAGTTGGAGGCTCGACTCATCTAAATTCTGATTTACCACCTGTCTAGGAATTTCCACATATAAGTCTCCTATGTGCGTCTCCCGTTACTTATTCTGTCCCATGTCGTTTGTAAAATTATGCGTATTTAGTTTTATTTGTGTCCGTCCTTTCACTGTTTTTAACTTTATCAGGTGTGCTACTTTATGTCTGGCTATTCCGTCTTGCCAGTCTGGCAGTTTGTCTGTATTTTTTAATTTGTTTGGGTTCGTGACCTAGGTTCTTATCCTTGATACTTTCTCCCTTTATTTACCTTTATCCAATTGCCTATTGCATCGGTGTAATCTGAGATGCTTTAATTTGACAGCCCAGCTCAGAACAGGACGTATGGCTTTGTAATTGGGTCGATATTTAGTAAACCTTTCACATTTTGTCTTTGTAGTAGTTTAGTCTTCAAATGATTTTTGAGCTTTCATGCTGTTTTATTATGGAATATTCCTTTTTAAAATATGGTCCTGATGTAAATTCAAAATAAAGCATTTGACAAGATGTCAAGTTCTTCCCCATTATGGCCAATCTCAACACAACATGAAAAAAACCATTGGTGTTATTTACATGTTGAAAGTGATCTAAATCGCAAACATCTTATAATCACATTTTTGTGCAGATTTTGTCTCGTGCTGTTTTAATTGGGAGGAAATATGTATTTCAATCATAAATTAAAGCTTTTCTGTTCGAGCTGACTTATTTATGTTAATGTGCATTGTGACAGAAAAAAAGTGTCAAAAAAATCAGCATTGCAAAGCAGATTAGTCAGTCTGGTTCAGACTTTATCAGAGCTGCTTCCAGAATTTTCATGTTATTTTATTGTGGAATATATTACCATTGTAACTTACTAAATATTGCAAAGTGGATTGCATTTTGAAATGTCCTTGATATCATCATAAATTAATCTTGTTTGGATCTGCTGGTGTCTTATTTCAGTATTGGTTAGTTCTCATGGTACTGTCTGTCTTAGATAATATATTGTGACTATTTGATGAATGAAGGAGACTATATAAAGAACTTGTTTTCCTTTTAATACAATCTTATAAGAGTTTTTTTGCAATTTTTGAGACTTTTTCCCCCTGAGACAGTATATATGAAGAGAATTTGCATCATAGTTGTACTATTCTGGGCCCTTCTGTGTGTGAATCAAGTTAGCTAACTTCCATTTCTTTTTCATAGACCCTAGCTTTTGTCATGAATCTTGGAAGTGCACTGATTCTAACGGGCTTTCTGTATGCAATGGATCAGGAAAAGTGGGACGAAGAAAGCAAGCAGTCGTCACACCCATCTATTTGTAGGCAGTAACATTTTGTCAATCTTTTTATAAGCATGAAGTTAGTGAGGTGGATGCATCTCTGAGTTAATTCTCTTTAAACCCTTTTAAGGGATGTGGCAAGAGATGCCAAGGGTAGCATTTGTTGCCCTTGAACTCAGGGGTTTGTTGGACCAAATTGCAGATAAGAATGGACAAAATTGTTATGATTTGGAGTCATATAGATCAGACTGGGTAGGAATGGCAGATTACAGATTGATTTATTGTCACGTGTACCGAAGTATAGTCAAAAGCTTTATTTACGAGCAAAACAAGCAGATAATAGTAAGCAAAAGGACTTATGCAGGGGCATGCAGGTTACATTGCACAGGATGCGCACTAGGCGAGAACAGCATTAACAAGATCAGCATTATTCGAGGTGAGAAAGTCCATTCATCAGTCTAATAACAGCCAAGAAAAAGTTGTTCTTGGACCAGCTGGTGCGTGTTTGCAGGCTTCTGTATCTTCATCCTGACGGAAGAAGTTGTAGGAGATCATTACCAGGTTGCGATGGGTCTTTGATGTTGGTAGCCTTTCCGCTGCAGCAAACTGTGTAAATGGAGTCCATGAATGGGAGATTGGCTTCCATAATGGTGTGGGCTGTGCACACCACCTTCTATAATTTTTTACAGTCCTGGGCAGAGCAGTTGCCATATCAGGCCATTATACACCAGAACAGTGTTTTCAGTGGTGCATCTGTAGAAGTTGGTGAGGGTCCTTAGGGACATGCCAAATTTCCTGAGCTGCCTGAGGAAGAAGAGGCGTTATTGTGCCGACTTTACCATTGCATCTACACGAGACGTCCACGGCAAGTTTTCGCTTATCGTTACTCTGAGGAACTTCATGCTGTCCATCCTTTCCATCTGAGATCCATTGATGTTGATGAGGGCAAGTTCTCTTTCTTTCTTTCTGATGTCAGTGATCAGTTCTTTAGTTTTGGCAATATTGAAAGAGAGATTGTTCTCATTGCACAACGTCACCAAGTCTCCATCTCCCTTTTGACTCATCATTGTGAAATATCTGTCCTGGTGCAATGGTGTTCGTTTGGAATTTTGTTTCATCTCCAACATCTGCAGTCCTCACTTTTGCCTTCGTTTGGAATTTGGCAATGCAGTCTTTGATGTATAGGGAGTACAATAAGGCAATGAGAATACATCCTAGGTGGGGTGGGGGGGGAGGGGTTGGGGAGAGGAGGAGCTCCAGTGTTGAGTGCTGTTGTGGAGGAGGTGTAATTACCTATTTTCACTGATTGCCGTCTGTGGGTCAGAAAGCTGAGGATCCAGTTGCAGAGGGCAGAGCCAAGACCAAGGTCACAGTTTTGTGATCAGTCTGGAGAAGTTAATGGTGTTGGAGGCAGATGTATGACATAGGTGTTCTTGTTGTCCAGACAGTCTAAGGAAGAGTGAAGGGCTAGGGATACGACATCTGCTGTGGACCTGTAATGGGCAGCACAGTGGTTAGCACTGCTGCCTCACAGCACCAGAGACCTGGGTTCAATTCCCATCTCAGGCGACTGACTGTGTGGAGTTTGCACATTCTCCCCATGTCTGTGGGTTTCCTCCGGGTGCTCCGGTTTCCTCCCACAGTCCAAAAAAAATGTGCAGGTTAGGTGAATTGGCCATGCTAAATTGCCTGTAGTGTTAGGTGCAGGGATAAATGTAG